>NW_026781917.1:0-597500 GCF_031769215.1 Ylistrum balloti
GTGTTGTTTATTGTAGGGATATTAAGTAAGGTCAGATTCTGTGTCTCTATGGTGTTGTTTATTGTAGGGATATTAAGTAAGGTCAGATTCTGTGTCTCTATGGTGTTGTTTATTGTAGGGATATTAAGTAAGGTCAGATTCTCTGTCTCTATGGTGTTGTTTATTGTAGGGATATTAAGTAAGGTCAGATTCTGTGTCTCTATGGTGTTGTTTATTGTAGGGATATTAAGTAAGGTCAGATTCTGTGTCTCTATGGTGTTGTTTATTGTAGGGATATTAAGTAAGGTCAGATTCTGTGTCTCTATGGTGTTGTTTATTGTAGGGATATTAAGTAAGGTCAGATTCTGTGTCTCTATGGTGTTGTTTATTGTAGGGATATTAAGTAAGGTCAGATTCTGTGTCTCTATGGTGTTGTTTATTGTAGGGATGGTGTTGTTTATTGTAGGGATATTAAGTCTCTGTCTCTATGATATTAAGTAAGGTCAGATTCTCTCTATGGTGTTGTTTATTGTAGGGATATTAAGTAAGGTCAGATTCTCTGTCTCTATGGTGTTGTTTATTGTAGGGATATTAAGTAAGGTCAGATTCTCTGTCTCTATGGTGTTGTTTATTCTCTGTCTCTATGGTGTTGTTTATTGTAGGGATATTAAGTAAGGTCAGATTCTGTGTCTCTATGGTGTTGTTTATTGTAGGGATATTAAGTAAGGTCAGATTCTGTGTCTCTATGGTGTTGTTTATTGTAGGGATATTAAGTAAGGTCAGATTCTGTGTCTCTATGGTGTTGTTTATTGTAGGGATATTAAGTAAGGTCAGATTCTGTGTCTCTATGGTGTTGTTTATTGTAGGGATATTAAGTAAGGTCAGATTCTGTGTCTCTATGGTGTTGTTTATTGTAGGGATATTAAGTAAGGTCAGATTCTGTGTCTCTATGGTGTTGTTTATTGTAGGGATATTAAGTAAGGTCAGATTCTGTGTCTCTATGGTGTTGTTTATTGTAGGGATATTAAGTAAGGTCAGATTCTGTGTCTCTATGGTGTTGTTTATTGTAGGGATATTAAGTAAGGTCAGATTCTGTGTCTCTATGGTGTTGTTTATTGTAGGGATATTAAGTAAGGTCAGATTCTGTGTCTCTATGGTGTTGTTTATTGTAGGGATATTAAGTAAGGTCAGATTCTGTGTCTCTATGGTGTTGTTTATTGTAGGGATATTAAGTAAGGTCAGATTCTGTGTCTCTATGGTGTTGTTTATTGTAGGGATATTAAGTAAGGTCAGATTCTGTGTCTCTATGGTGTTGTTTATTGTAGGGATATTAAGTAAGGTCAGATTCTGTGTCTCTATGGTGGTGTTTATTGTAGGGATATTAAGTAAGGTCAGATTCTGTGTCTCTATGGTGTTGTTTATTGTAGGGATATTAAGTAAGGTCAGATTCTGTGTCTCTATGGTGTTGTTTATTGTAGGGATATTAAGTAAGGTCAGATTCTGTGTCTCTATGGTGTTGTTTATTGTAGGGATATTAAGTAAGGCCAGATTCTGTGTCTATATGGTGGTGTTTATTGTAGGGATATTAAGTTAGGTCAGATTCTCCGTCTCTATGGTGTTGTTTATTGTAGGGATATTAAGTAAGGTCAGATTCTGTGTCTCTATGGTGTTGTTTATTGTAGGGATATTAAGTAAGGTCAGATTCTGTGTCTCTATGGTGTTGTTTATTGTAGGGATATTAAGTAAGGTCAGATTCTGTGTCTCTATGGTGATTCTTGTTTATGGTGTTGTGTTGTTTATTGTAGGGATATTAAGTAAGGTCAGATTCTGTGTCTCTATGGTGTTGTTTATTGTAGGGATATTTAAGGTCAGATTCTGTGTCTATGGTGTTGTTTATTGTAGGGATATTAAGTAAGGTCAGATTCTGTGTCTCTATGGTGTTGTTTATTGTAGGGATATTAAGTAAGGTCAGATTCTGTGTCTCTATGGTGTTGTTTATTCTGTGTCTCTATGGTGTTGTTTATTGTAGGGATATTAAGTAAGGTCAGATTCTGTGTCTCTATGGTGTTGTTTATTGTAGGGATATTAAGTAAGGTCAGATTCTGTGTCTCTATGGTGTTGTTTATTGTAGGGATATTAAGTAAGGTCAGATTCTGTGTCTCTATGGTGTTGTTTATTGTAGGGATATTAAGTAAGGTCAGATTCTGTGTCTCTATGGTGTTGTTTATTGTATGGTGTTGATATTATTCTGTGTCTCTATGGTGTTGTTTATAGGGATATTAAGTAAGGTCAGATTCTGTGTCTCTATGGTGTTGTTTATTGTAGGGATATTAAGTAAGGTCAGATTCTGTGTCTCTATGGTGTTGTTTATTGTAGGGATATTAAGTAAGGTCAGATTCTGTGTCTCTATGGTGTTGTTTATTGTAGGGATATTAGGGATATTAAGTAAGGTCAGATTCTGTGTCTCTATGTGTTGTTTATTTAGGGATTTAGTAAGGTCAGATTCTCTGTCTCTATGGTGTTGTTTATTGTAGGGATATTAAGTAAGGTCAGATTCTGTGTCTCTATGGTGTTGTTTATTGTAGGGATATTAAGTAAGGTCAGATTCTGTGTCTCTATGGTGTTGTTTATTGTAGGGATATTAAGTAAGGTCAGATTCTGTGTCTCTATGGTGTTGTGTATTGTAGGGATATTAAGTAAGGTCAGATTCTGTGTCTCTATGGTGTTGTTTATTGTAGGGATATTAAGTATGGTCAGATTCTGTGTCTCTATGGTGTTGTTTATTCTGTGTCTCTATGGTGTTGTGTATTGTAGGGATATTAAGTAAGGTCAGATTCTGTGTCTCTATGGTGTTGTTTATTGTAGGGATATTAAGTAAGGTCAGATTCTGTGTCTCTATGGTGTTGTTTATTGTAGGGATATTAAGTAAGGTCAGATTCTGTGTCTCTATGGTGTTGTTTATTGTAGGGATATTTTGTTAGATCAGATTCCCCATCTCTCTTTAATGGTGTAGGAATATATTATACTCCATGTAGGTTATAAATCCATTTTTTTCTGTGGTTGATCAATTTGTGAGAATGTCCAATGATTCAGAATCTGCTCTCGTTTCATTTAGCATAACCTCACAAAAGCATCCATTGTATGACCAATTTGACACACTGCATTTACACTATTCATCATATTCTTAACAATGTTTGTAATGCCACACATTCAGAGAGAGATTTTCTCAAGCTTTCTCATAAATCAGACTACATCCATATTCAACATGGATCTCAGTACATTTTCAGCACAATGGAGGTAGAAGCAGGATGTATCAGGGGACCACTTTAGATGATTGTTATAAAATGGTAATCTTTTGTCTCTACATGACGTCCCTAGGAAGCGGATAATTGGCGCCACTCAGTTACAAACCTGGAAAGGGTCATTGTATGTGGCAATTAAGGAGTGTCCATTTTGGATATCCTAGAGGAAAATACATGAGATACTTGAAGGCTAACAAGTGTCATTAGATCAGTACATTGAACTTCAGTGGATGACCAAGTCCATCTGCTGTCCAGTTCTGTATCTCTGACTCTAATTATTGACTTTTATCTGACCGGGGCTGAAGGGTCACAAACATATGAGTCGTATGTTACATTCCCTGCTCAATTATCCCCATGTCATCTCCCTATCAGTTTTCATTAAACACTTTTTCATGAGAAATCAAGGAAAATATCCCAAAGTCCAAAATAATTAAGACGAAGGCACTTGGTTATCAGCTCAAAGTTTGTAGTCAATATTCAGTATTGCTCTTTTAAATTGCCAGAATTTTGAAAAAATTAACTTGCTCATCTTTCAAAATTTGTTTATTTCAACAAGTTGATCAGAAATAGATTTATGAATTCTCTTTTCTCAAGCTCATTTTTGAACATCATTTTTTAATGTGGCACATTTCAAACTTATTCAGTTGAACAACTTCCAAGGTCAAAGGGATAAAATATGCAGAAAAAAAAAATAAAAAATTTTCTGTAAATATTTTTGTACCTTAAAACAAAGAGTAATGATATATTGTGTCTTGTTTGAAGATTGAAAATTAGAAAATATATTAGTTACTATTTCTTGTCAGAGGGATTAGATTTACAGAAAAATGTAACATTTTTCTAAAAGTCTGACAATATTTCTGTAATCTAGCATAGTGAAATTCAGATTTAAAATTTTAAAGTACATATGATAAAGATTAATTAAGGGCTGTAAAAATGTTTGTTTCTGAATAGATGTTGCAGTAAATAACCTCACCATATTCTCAAATTAGACCACTATTCTCTTAGATTAAATCAAATGGAAAATGTATATATAGATTTGAGAGGAAATACAGTTAAAATAACCCCTTGTTCCTGAATCCGTCTCCACTAGTGACGACTATGTCTTTAACGACAAATACATCTTGTGTTATTCTAGATTGGATTCTATGTATCAAAATCACGATCTCCGTGACATTTTTTTGTTTTAAAGTTCAGTACAATCTAGATTAGTTGGCTATAATTGGTAGCATTGTACTGCACGGTTAAGTCATTAGCCCTCTTCAAGTGTTAGAGTTCATGACATTCTGAAGCCTCCACATTCTCGTCGCTGGTAACAGGCGGACTTCCGATCAATGTCCCTAAGCACACCATTTTAAAACTTCCGGGATAAACAGCTCCATTGTAATATTCTCATGGAAGTTAACACCTCACTGAACAGCTACTGTGATAAATTGGTTACAAACAGCTTCAGTGAGGATGTATAATTCATTATTCAATTGTTTCTATGGCAACCAATATTCATTTTCAAAATTGAAGCAACTTTTGAAATTTTAATATTGCATTTTATATTATGTCTAAAATATTTAATTTATAGAATTGACCATTCCAATACATTTCTTTCAATTTTTCGTCTCCATTATCTTCAAAAGGCAGCAGTGACTCATTTGGTGGAGAGTACTGACCTGTGTAACTTTAGGTGAAGACCCAAAGTACATTGCTCAATGCTCACTACCCATGAAGTTGTGAATTGGACTCAGCTGTACTGACATGGTTGTGTCCTTGGGCAAGACACCGTATACTGATTGCTCTGGAGAGCATGCGACAGGTGGAGGCTGAAATTTGAAAGGTCAAAGGCCAATTAAGGTCAAAGTTAAAGGTCAATGTCTTTCAATCTTGTGTAGTGAAAGTTATGATTTCCATCATAATTCACTATAAAAGAAATGTACAGAACTTCAAAACCATGAAGCTGATCAAAAAAGTTAACAGTTAAATCAACAGTTAAGTAACGAATTTTAGAATTATTTTTTGAAATAGAAAAAGAGATACAAATAACATTACTGATGTGACATTTTCCTAAAATTAAGGCAATACTCACCCTTTTCAGGAGTGATTATATAACAGCATTTTATACCCGCTATATCATTTAGTCACCATTTCTATAGTGTGATGACATCGTAGCTCACCATATCATGTAGTCATCCTTCCCATGGTGTGATGACATTGTAACTCACCATATCATATAGTTATCCTTCCCATGGTGTGATGACATTGTAGCTCACCATATCATGTAGTCACCTCCCCTATAGTGTGATGACATTGTAGCTCACCATATCATGTAGTCAACTTTTCTATAGTGTGATGACATTGTAACTCACCATATCATGTAGTCACCCTTCCTATAGTGTGATGACATTGAAGCTCACCATATCATGTAGTCACCTCCCCTATAGTGTGATGACATTGTAGCTCACCATATCACGAAGTCACCTCCTCTATAATGTGATGACATTGTAGCTCACTATATCATGTAGTCACTTCCCCAATGGTGTGATGACATTGTAGTTTACCATATCATGTAGTCACCCTTCCTATAGTGTGATGACATTGTAGCTCACCATATCATGTAGTCACCCTTCCTATAGTGTGATGACATTGAAGCTCACCATATCATGAAGTCACCCTTCCTATAGTGTGATGACATTGAAGCTCACCATATCATGAAGTCACCCTTCCTATAGCGTGATGACATTGTAGCTCACCATATCATGTATTCAACCTTCCTATAGTGTGATGACATTGTAGCTCACCATATCATGTAGTCACCCTTCCTATAGTGTGATGACATTGTAGCTCACCATATCATGTTGTCATCCTTCCCTATATTGTGATGACATTGTAGCTCACCATATCATGTAGTCATCCTTCCCATGGTGTGATGACATTGTAGCTCACCATTTCATGTAGTAACCCTTCCCATGGTGTGTTATTTGTCGCTTTCCTTTAATTGTCATATCACTAATAAGGCCTTCATCACCACATACCTGGTGTGATATTTACTGATGCTTCCTAGTACATTATCAATTCATTGATTGCTGTGGTAATTAGTAAACTATCTATAATATCAGGTACTATTGATAAGGCATGGATTGTAATAAACTGTACGTGTACATGTAAGGATGGGTCACATGATTTACATAACAACTGACCAGGTGTAGATTGACCCAGGTAAGAAGGATATAAATATCATGTGATGAAGGTAACAAGCATATCTCAATATTCAAGTATTTCACAGAACAGACCTCCAGCCTCAGTTGTTAACGGTGCTATCACTATTAATATGGAAAATATACTCTGGATCCAAAATTTACAATGATATCAGTTCTGTCCTGAAAAATTGTCAGAAAAAACTAAATACAGATATAGACAAACTGATACAGATATAGATACACTGATACAGATATAGATACAGATATAGATACAGATATAGATACACTGATACAGATACAGATACACTGATACAGATATAGATACACTGATACAGATATAGATACACTGATACAGATACAATGATACAGATATAGATACAATGATACAGATATAGATACACTGATACAGATACACTGATACAGATATAGATACAGATATAGATACACTGATACAGATATAGATACACTGATACAGATACAATGATACAGATATAGATACACTGATACAGATATAGATACACTGATACTGATACAGATATACTGATACTGATACACTGATACAGATATAGATACACTGATACAGGTATAGACACTCTGATACAGGTATAGACACTCTGATACAGATATAGATACACTGATACAGATATAGATACACTGATACAGATACACTGATACAGATATAGATACAGATATAGATACACTGATACAGATATAGATACACTGATACAGATTCAGATATACTGATACAGATACACTGATACAGGTATAGACACTCTGATACAGGTATAGACACTCTGATACAGATATAGATACACTGATACAGATATAGATACACTGATACAGATACACTGATACAGATATAGATACAGATATAGATACACTGATACAGATATAGATACACTGATACAGATACAATGATACAGATATAGATACACTGATACAGATATAGATACACTGATACTGATACAGATACACTGATACTGATACACTGATACAGATATAGATACACTGATACAGATTCAGATATACTGATACAGATACACTGATACAGGTATAGACACTCTGATACAGGTATAGACACTCTGATACAGATATAGATACACTGATACAGATATAGATACACTGATACAGATACAATGAAACAGATATAGATACACTGATACAGATATAGATACACTGATACTGATACAGATACACTAATACTGATACACTGATACAGATATAGATACACTGATACAGATTCAGATATACTGATACAGATACACTGATACAGGTATAGACACTCTGATACAGGTATAGACACTCTGATACAGGTATAGACACTCTGGTACAGATATAGATACACTGATACATTGATAAGTACACTATTTCAGATCTTTGGCTCTTATTATATTTCAGGTGTGCTGTCATTGACAGCTGTATGCTTTTGTTAGAGTGGCAGAATGAGAATGACTGTGGAAGGCTGTAGCTGACTACAGTCACCGAGTCTTTGTAGGAGTCAGCAGTGCTGAAGCATTCATCCTCGTGCTTCAGGACGAGAGATAATCACGGTGATAATGGATGTTACCATAGAAGAAAAGTGTATCTACTTTCTACCCCCAGAGTGAAGGATGGGGTGTACATCTTCTAAAACCGTTGCTCCAGAGGAATCGTCTACTAAATCTGAAAAAGGTAAGAAAATATAGAATTTACCGGGAGATCTTATTGACATAGGCAATATTTTATACAAGTGCTAATTCTTGGATTTTTGTATGTTTCCGGATCAAATATCATTACAGATTTATCAGCTTTATTCACCATCTGAAACATTCATCATCTGAATTAGTGTCATTTAGCAGAGCTATTTTCACAGTCCTGTTTAACCTTTTTTCTGTCTAGTTATTAATCCCGCCTGAAGATGGTTCAGGGGAGGATATGAAACTCAGACTAATTACTTGAAAGAAAAATACTTAGGGGGATATGATAGCATATGTAATCTGTGACTCCTTCCAAAAGAGTTCCCATAATAGGTATCTGGTAAATTAATTTTATCGATGATAAATAAGATCTACTTTCTTTTTTTTTTAATTTGATTTCTATGTGTTGTTTGATTTATTATTTTTGGCATTTATTGTTGAGTGTTTTTTTTTTTTTATTATTGTAAATAGAAACTCATTCTCAGCTACAAATTCACAGTTGCAACATATGTAACAAGCAATAGTTTAATAAGTTGAAGGAATATTGACATACAGTGTGATTGTTACTACTTTTGATGGTTAAAATGTTTTGTGGTTTAATCAAAAGCTTAAAGCCAAAAACCTGTATTTTTCACTAAAGTCTTGAAATAGGCAATGGAATTCTGTATCAATTTCTTTTTTGGGTGATCTGGTTCACAATTCTTAAATTTATCCTTGGAAATGGTGCAAAATACATTCCCTCAAAAATTACAACATTTGCATCATAGAGAATGAATTTCCTTTTGATTTAATGATAAAGTATTACCTAGAAAAACAGTTCCCATTCAGTTTATCAGGTAAGTAAAACATATTTTAAAGTGGTGTATTGTTAAAGTTTTACCCTATTTAATTCTTGACTTCTTAAAGAAGCACTATTCATTTCATAGCTTTTGCTTGTCCAGTTTCATTCAATTTATTGCATAATATAATCTGTAACAGCTTAAATTGAGGCTATCATCATGGTACTTTATGTATGAATTTCATCATTTTTCACTTTAACACTATAAAATCTTAGCTTTGATCATTTTCAGAAAGTTGAATGATACACTAAATACAAGGAAGATAAATTATCTTTCACATGAAATTATGATGCGATATTATCACTCACCATCAGTGAAATTTAACAAAAGCAGCTGTAAAGAGACATATCTCAGCTGTAAGGAGACATAAGATATGATCAACATGTTAAAGTTTTAAACCAGTATTTACATCGAAACTGTTGCAAAATACATTTGTTTTGTCAGTATTTGCAAAAAAATTTCAGTTGTTTTTATTTTTTTTTTTTTTGGTGGGTAGGGGGTGGAGAAGGGGAAGGTCGGTACTGTAAAATCATATATTTTTGTGGGATTGAATTTTTGTGTTTTTTCAAAAAGTTATTATTTGATGGAGCCTTGCTTTTGTGGATAATTATAGCTCAATAAGTCTTTATACTTAATTTACCAGTTTGTGGGTATATTAATTCATGGATTAAGAGTCACTATGAATTAATGAAAATAAAGCCCCTACGAAATCAATGATTTAACAGTATGTATCATCATAGGGCTTGGGGAAAAAAAGAAAAAAAAAAGACAAACAGTGGATTTATTCTGCAAATACTTCTGATCAAAACTGGATTTTCAAGCTTTCTTTTTGACATTTATGTAGATATAAATAAACTTGTCAAGGTCAACTTTTCAATTATAAAGGATTGGATTAAGAGGCAAAAATGCCCCAGTCAATATATCAATATTATTATTCTGAAATGAATCTGGAATTAGTTTATCAAAAATATTTTTTCACTACCCAAGTATATAATTTTTGACACCGGTGCAATTTCATGATTTTTTAAAGACTCAGATAAATACACCAAACATGGCCATGGTGATTTTACTTTTATGAATGATAATTGAAAATGACATTATAAAACCATACAAAGTACTTCCTACCATACCTTTAGGGTTCCAGGTAATACTCAAATACACTAGAGATCTGCCTCGGCCATCATCATCAAATGCTTGTGTTTCAATGGCAGTATAATAGACTGTTTGATGAGGAAATTAATATTGATATAAAATTTGTTATTTATTATGGGATTCATTATCTCTCACTACAATGTCAGCTTCATTTCTGCACTATCACATGGAGGCTTACACAAACACAGCCTCCTTCAAAAACACACGTTTAGTGCATAGGCACTCACCTCACATACACCAGGAGGGCACCCTTCAATGATCCCAGCTGTTAATAGGTCATTAAATACTATAAACCAAATTTCCAAAAATAGACAGGTACTCTGAAGATAAAGTTTACATTTTAAAAAAGTGCTGTCTGTTGTATGACTTCTGCTAAAACCACTTCCTTTTTGCTTTAAGCTTTTGGTGAAAGTGCGAAAATAAGCCTGACATTACAGTATTAAGGTATGCGAGGAAGAAGAAAAAGATAAATGACAGGGACTGTGAGATCTCTAGAGTAATTACTAATTTCTGAATCATTAGTGTCACCTACAATACATGACAATAAAGCCCTTTTTATTGTGATGCAGAGTTACTTCCCTTTTACACAATAATTTACCGTACATACATGTTCACTTCCTGTACAGCAACATATAGTTCAAGAAAAGTGTAGAATTTTAAATGGATTAAGGTAAAGGCTCAGAATTTGAATTTGAAATTTAGAAATTCACTATTTTTTCACTTCTAATTTTGACACTGTAGTATCTATATTTGTTTCCAGAGCTCAAATCAAGCTTTTTCATAAAACAATTGCAAATACACTGTGTACCCATGATATAGATAATTACAGTGCTATTATCAAGTTTGAGGGTATCCTACCCAAGTACATTATGTCAAAATTGTTTTCCTCTATATCTAACAAAGACATTGCAAGAAAAACTCTGATTGATACTAATTTTAATCTATTTTATTGTGAAAGTTTTGTCTGAATTAATCTATATGTGGATGGAACATGATTTCATTTAATGCATATTGCATGTCCAACTATCATTTGTCATTTACTGAAAAAAAAAAAATTGGTATCAATAATACCAGATCAGACTCTTGTTTATTTACACTGTTCCTCATCTGTTAATGATAAATGGTGTTTGTCCTCAGATATTGAACCTTTACCTGAAAAAGTGCAGGTATGAACCTGTTTACTCAGGATTAGTGCAAATCACGCTTTTTTCTGAAAGTCAAAATACATGGGGAAGTATATTTCAAGTACTTGGTTAAGGTGCTTTCAACAACTAGCAATTTTGATGTATGGTGAAAACAAGCACTCATTTGCTTCATTTTTGTACATCTAGCTGGTAATTCTGTGCTGAACATCCAGTAATCACTACAGTCAGTCATCGAAGACAGCTTTAGATGATCCAATTAGATCTAAATTGGTATAGCTAGACACAGTGTGGGATGTGAAAACAGTGACGAAGGTCTTAGTGTCTCTCACCGAATCTCATTAAGTGGCACTGCCATGTCTCCTGAATTAGCAGGGTTTGTGTAAGTAAATACAATAGCTAATAAAAGACAGAAGGGGGTGGTATTATGGAGGTTCCTGGGGAAGAGGAGGTGGGGGAGGTGGGTTCAGTTTCAATCACTGCCATATCACTCTATTCATCAGGTAATCAGTCCATATCTGGCAACAAGATCGCATCTGGTAATAAGACCATGTCTGGTAATAAGCCCATAGCCTGACCAAGGTAGAATATAGTCTGTTGATGATGGCCTGACCAGAGTACAATATGGTCTGTTGATGTTAGCCTGACCAAAGTACAGTATGGTATGTTGATGATGGCCTGCCCAGGGTACAGCATGGTATGTTGATGATAGCCTGACCAGGGTACAGTATGGTCTGTTGATGATGGCCTGACCAGGGGACAGTATGGTCTGTTGATGTTAGCCTGACCAGGGTACAGTATGGTCTGTTGATGATGGCCTGACCAGGGTACAGTATGGTCTGTTGATGATGGCCTGACCAGGGTACAGTATGGTCTGTTGATGATGGCCTGACCAGGGTACAGTATGGTCTGTTAATGTTAGCCTGACCAGGTTACAGTGTGGTCTGTTGATGATGGCCTGACCAGGGTACAGTATGGTCTGTTGATGATGGCCTGACCAGGGTACAATATGGACTGTTGATGATGGCTTGACCAGAGTACAATATGGTCTGTTGATGATGGCCTGACCAGGGTACAGTATGGACTGTTGATGATGGCCTGACCAGGGTACAGTATGGTATGTTGATGATGGCCTGACCAGGATACAGTATGGTCTGTTGATGATGGCCTGACCAGGGTACAGTATGGTCTGTTGATGATGGCCTGACCAGAGTACGATATGGTCTGTTGATGATGGCCTGACCAGGGTACACTGTGGTCTGTTGATGATGGCCTGACCAGGGTACAGTATGGTCTGTTGATGATGGCCTGACCAGGGTACAGTATGGTCTGTTGATGTTAGCCTGACCAGGGTACAGTATGGTCTGTTGATGATGGCCTGACCAGGGTACAGTATGGTCTGTTGATGATGGCCTGACCAGGGTACAGTATGGTCTGTTGATGATGGCCTGACCAGGGTACAGTATGTACATGATGGCCTGACCAGGGTACAGTATGGTCTGTTGATGATGGCCTGACCAGGGTACAGTATGGTCTGTTGATGATGGCCTGACCAGGGTACAGTATGGTCTGTTGATGTTAGCCTGACCAGGGTACAGTATGGTCTGTTGATGTTAGCCTGACCAGAGTACAGTATGGTCTGTTGATGATGGCCTGACCAGGGTACAGTGTGGTCTGTTGATGATGGCCTGACCAGGGTACAGTATGGTCTGTTGATGATGGCCTGACCAGGGTACAGTATGGTCTGTTGATGATGGCCTGACCAGGTTACAGTGTGGTCTGTTGATGTTAGCCTGACCAGGGTACAGTATGGTCTGTTGATGTTAGCCTGACCAGGGTACAGTATGGTCTGTTGATGATAGCCTGACCAGGGTACACTGTGGTCTGTTGATGATGGCCTGACCAGGGTACAGTATGGTCTGTTGATGATGGCCTGACCAGGGTACAGTATGGTCTGTTGATGATGGCCTGACCAGGGTACAGTATGGACTGTTGATGATGGCCTGACCAGGGTACAGTATGGTCTGTTGATGATGGCCTGACCAGGGTACAGTATGGTCTGTTGATGATGGCCTGACCAGGGTACAGTATGGTCTGTTGATGTTAGCCTGACCAGGGTACAGTATGGTCTGTTGATGATGGCCTGACCAGGGTACAGTATGGTCTGTTGATGTTAGCCTGACCAGGGTACAGTATGGTCTGTTGATGTTCTGTGATGAGCCTGACCAGGGTACAGTATGGTCTGTTGATGATGGCCTGACCAGGGTACAGTATGGTCTGTTGATGATGGCCACCAGAATAGTGTGTAGGGGACAATTATCTGATATATTAAGGGAAGGTACGTTTATGATGGCCATCAGAATAGTGTGTAGGGGACAATTATCTGATATATTAAGGGAAGGTACGTTTATGATGGCCATCAGAATAGTGTGTAGGGGACAATTATCTCATATATTAAGGCAAGGTACGTTTAGGATGGCCACCAGAATAGTGTGTAGGGGACAATTATCTGATATAGATGTGTGTGTGGGGGAGGGGGGTGGTATGTTTAAGGGCCACCAGAATAGTGTGTAGGGGACAATTATCTGATATATTAAGGGGAGGTACGTTTATGATGGCCATCAGAATAGTGTGTAGGGGACAATTATCTCATATATGATGGCCATCAGAATAGTGTGTAGGGCGACAATTATCTTACATATTAGGGGGGATACATTTATGATGGCCATCAGAATAGTGTGTAGGGGACAATTATCTGATATATTAAGGGACGGTACGTTTATGATGGCCATCAGAATAGTGTGTAGGGGACAATTATCTCATATGGATGTGGGGTGGGGGGGGGCATTTATGATGGCCATCAGAATAGTGTGTAGGGGACAATTATCTCATATAGATGTGGGGAGGGGGGGTTATGTTGATGATGGCCATCAGAATAGTGTGTAGGGGACAATTATCTCATATAGATGTGGGGAGTGGGGGGGGTATGTTTATGATGGCCATCAGAATAGTGTGTAGGGGACAATTATCTCATATAGATGTGTGTGTGTGGGGGGGGGGGGGGAGGGGGGATGGATGCATTTATGATGGCCACCAGAATAGTGTGTAGGGGACAATTATCTGATATATTAAGGGAAGGTACGTTTATGATGGCCATCAGAATAGTGTGTAGGGGACAATTATCTCATATAGATGTGTGTGTGTGTGGGGGGGGAGGGGGGATGGATGCATTTATGATGGCCACCAGAATAGTGTGTAGGGGACAATTATCTCATATATATGTGGAGGGGGGGGGGGGGGTTACATTTATGATGGCCACCAGAATAGTGTGTAGGGGACAATTATCTCATATATATGTGGGGAGTGGGGGGTATGTTTATGATGGCCATCAGAATAGTGTGTAGGGGACAATTATCTCATATATATGTGTGTGTGTGTGTGCATTTGTGATGGGAATAGTGTGTAGGGGGGGGAATGTTTATGATGGCCATCAGAATAGTGTGTAGGGGACAATTATCTCATATATGTGTGTGTGTGTGACAATTATCTCATATAGATGTGTGTGTGTGGGGGGGGGGGGGCGGGATGCATTTATGATGGCCACCAGAATAGTGTGTAGGGGACAATTATCTGATATATTAAGGGAAGGTACGTTTATGATGGCCATCAGAATAGTGTGTAGGGGACAATTATCTCATATATGTGGGGCATTTATGATGGCCACCATGGCCATCAGAATAGTGTGTAGGGGACAATTATCTCATATAGATGTGTGTGTGTGGGGGGGGGGGGGGGGGAGGGGGGATGGATGCATTTATGATGGCCACCAGAATAGTGTGTAGGGGACAATTATCTGATATATTAAGGGAAGGTACGTTTATGATGGCCACCAGAATAGTGTGTAGGGGACAATTATCTGATATATTAAGGGAAGGTACGTTTATGATGGCCATCAGAATAGTGTGTAGGGGACAATTATCTCATATAGATGTGTGTGTGTGGGGGGGGAATAGTGTGTAGGGGACAATTATCTGATATATTAAGGGAAGGTTTATGATGGCCATCAGAATAGTGTGTAGGGGACAATTATCTCATATAGATGTGTGTGTGTGGGGGGGGGGGGGGGGGGGAGGGGGGATGGATGCATTTATGATGGCCACCAGAATAGTGTGTAGGGGACAATTATCTCATATAGATGTGGGGAGTGGGGGGGGGTATGTTTATGATGGCCATCAGAATAGTGTGTAGGGGACAATTATCTCATATAGATGTGTGTGTGTGTGGGGGGGAGGGGGGGATGGATGCATTTATGATGGCCACCAGAATAGTGTGTAGGGGACAATTATCTGATATATTAAGGGAAGGTACGTTTATGATGGCCATCAGAATAGTGTGTAGGGGACAATTATCTCATATAGATGTGGGGAGGGGGGGTATGTTTATGATGGCCATCAGAATAGTGTGTAGGGGACAATTATCTCATATAGATGTGTGTGTGGGGGGGGGGGGAGGGGGGATGGATGCATTTATGATGGCCACCAGAATAGTGTGTAGGGGACAATTATCTGATATATTAAGGGAAGGTACGTTTATGATGGCCATCAGAATAGTGTGTAGGGGACAATTATCTCATATAGATGTGTGGTGATGGGGGGGGCGGGCGGCTGGGCTGCAGGCAAATATGATGGCCACCAGAATAGTGTGTAGGGGACAATTATCTGATATCTTAAGGTAAGGTACGTGTATGATGGCCATCAGAATAGTGTGTAGGGGACAATTATCTCATATATTAGGTGGGGGGGTACGTTGATGATGGCCATCAGAATAGTGTGTAGGGGACAATTATCTCATATATGCATTTATGATGGCCACCAGAATAGTGTGTAGGGGACAATTATCTGATATATTAAGGGAAGGTATGTTTATGATGGCCATCAGAATAGTGTGTAGGGGACAATTATCTCAGATAGATGTGTGTGTGGGGGGGGGGGAGGGGGGATGGATGCATTTATGATGGCCACCAGAATAGTGTGTAGGGGACAATTATCTGATATATTAAGGGAAGGTACGTTTATGATGGCCATCAGAATAGTGTGTAGGGGACAATTATCTCATATAGATGTGGGGAGTGGGGGGGGGGGGGGTATGTTTATGATGGCCATCAGAATAGTGTGTAGGGGACAATTATCTCATATAGATGTGTGTGTGTGGGGGGGGGGGGGTTACATTTATGATGGCCACCAGAATAGTGTGTAGGGGACAATTATCTGATATATTAAGGGAAGGTATGTTTATGATGGCCATCAGAATAGTGTGTAGGGGACAATTATCTCATATATATAGTGTGGGAGGGGGGGGGGGGGGGGTATGTTTATGATGGCCATCAGAATAGTGTGTAGGGGACAATTATCTCATATAGATGTGTGTGTGTTTGGGGGGGGGAGGGGGGATGGATGCATTTATGATGGCCACCAGAATAGTGTGTAGGGGACAATTATCTCATATAGATGTGGGGAGGGGGGGTATGTTTATGATGGCCATCAGAATAGTGTGTAGGGGACAATTATCTCATATAGATGTGTGTGTGTGTGTGGGAGGGAGGGGGGATGGATGCATTTATGATGGCCACCAGAATAGTGTGTAGGGGACAATTATCTGATATATTAAGGGAAGGTACGTTTATGATGGCCATCAGAATAGTGTGTAGGGGACAATTATCTCATATAGATGTGGGGAGGGGGGGTATGTTTATGATGGCCACCAGAATAGTGTGTAGGGGACAATTATCTGATATATTATGTTTATGATGGCCATCAGAATAGTGTGTAGGGGACAATTATGTTTATGATGGCCATCAGAATAGTGTGTAGGGGACATATATTATCTCATATATAGTGTGTAGGGGACAATTATCTCATATATTAAGGGGGGTGTTTATGATGGCCATCAGAATAGTGTGTAGGGGACAATTATCTCATATAGATGTGTGTGTGTGTGTGATGGCCATCAGAATAGTGTGTAGGGGACAATTATCACATATAGATGTGTGTGGGGGGGGGAGGGGGGATGGATGCATTTATGATGGCCACCAGAATAGTGTGTAGGGGACAATTATCTGATATATTAAGGGAAGGTACGTTTATGATGGCCATCAGAATAGTGTGTAGGGGACAATTATCTCATATAGATGTGGGGAGTGGGGGGGGGGTATGTTTATGATGGCCATCAGAATAGTGTGTAGGGGACAATTATCTCATATAGATGTGTGTGTGGGGGGGGGGAGGGGGGATGGATGCATTTATGATGGCCACCAGAATAGTGTGTAGGGGACAATTATCTGATATATTAAGGGAAGGTACGTTTATGATGGCCATCAGAATAGTGTGTAGGGGACAATTATCTCATATAGATGTGGGGAGGGGGGTTATGTTTATGATGGCCATCAGAATAGTGTGTAGGGGACAATTATCTCATATAGATGTGTGTGTGGGGGGGGGGGGGGGGATGGATGCATTTATGATGGCCACCAGAATAGTGTGTAGGGGACAATTATCTGATATATTAAGGGAAGGTACGTTTATGATGGCCATCAGAATAGTGTGTAGGGGACAATTATCTCATATCTATGTGTAGGAGGTGGGGTTACATTAATGATGGCCATCAGAATAGTGTGTAGGGGACAATGATGGCCATCAGAATAGTGTGTAGGGGACAATTATATAGATGTGTGTGTGGGGGGGGGGGGGGGGGTTATGCATTTATGATGGCCACCAGAATAGTGTGTAGGGGACAATTATCTGATATATTAAGAGGGAAGGTACGTTTATGATGGCCATCAGAATAGTGTGTAGGGGACAATTATCTCATATAGATGTGGGGAGTGGGGGGGGGGGTATGTTTATGATGGCCATCAGAATAGTGTGTAGGGGACAATTATCTCATATAGATGTGTGTGTGTGGGGGGGGGAGGGGGGGATGGATGCATTTATGATGGCCACCAGAATAGTGTGTAGGGGACAATTATCTGATATATTAAGGGAAGGTACGTTTATGATGGCCATCAGAATAGTGTGTAGGGGACAATTATCTCATATATGTGTGTGTGTGTGTAGGGGGTGTGTGGATGTTTATGATGGCCACCAGAATAGTGTGTAGGGGGGGGAAGGTACGTTTATGATGGCCATCAGAATAGTGTGTAGGGGACAATTATCTTATATTATGGGAAGGGGGTATGTTTATGATGGCCATCAGAATAGTGTGTAGGGGACAATTATCTCATATTGATGTGGGGAGTGGGGGGGTATGTTTATGATGGCCATCAGAATAGTGTGTAGGGGACAATTATCTCATATAGATGTGGGTAGTGGGGGGGGGGGTATGTTTATGATGGCCATCAGAATAGTGTGTAGGGGACAATTATCTCATATATATGTGGAGGGGGGGGTTACATTTATGATGGCCACCAGAATAGTGTGTAGGGGACAATTATCTGATATATTAAGGGAAGGTACGTTTATGATGGCCATCAGAATAGTGTGTAGGGGACAATTATCTCATATAGATGTGGGGAGGGGGGGTTATGTTGATGATGGCCACCAGAATAGTGTGTAGGGGACAATTATCTGATATATTACGGGAAGGTACGTTTATGATGGCCATCAGAATAGTGTGTAGGGGACAATTATCTTACATATTAGGGGGGATACATTTATGATGGCTATCAGAATAGTGTGTAGGGGACAATTATCTCATATAGATGTGTGTATGTGGGGGGGGGATGGATGCATTTATGATGGCCATCAGAATAGTGTGTAGGGGACAATTATCTGATATATTACGGGACGTTACGTTTATGATGGCCATCAGAATAGTGTGTAGGGGACAATTATCTCATATAGATGTGTGTATGTGGGGGGGAGGGGGGATGGATGCATTTATGATGGCCACCAGAATAGTGTGTAGGGGACAATTATCTGATATATTAAGGGAAGGTACGTTTATGATGGCCATCAGAATGTCATGGAGATCGTTTAATTGTTACAGATTGTGATATAACAAAGAGCAATGGCGTACATTTATGATTGATTTATGTGTAGGATGAAAATGATTGGTAATCTGATGTGATATCTCTGTAAACTGCTCTTATTTTGATGATGCAGGTGCTGAATTCAGCCCTAAGTGACCAGGCTGGGACAGAGTGTTAGAGGATTTGTCTTGCCTTGTTATGGTTTTGTTTCTTTACGATACCAGTTGGTAAAAGTTCTTAATTCAGTTTGTATTCCGATATGAAATTGCATTCAGATATCACTTCGAATGGAGTTATTTTGAAAAATTAACGATTAGTACCTATTATGCCCCTCTATCCTCCTCATATTTTGTGAAGACACTGAAGTCTGTAAAAAGTACCTGGTAATGACAACTTCAAGACAACCTAGAGGAGGCATGATTTGAGTTTTTGAAATCTCATTTCTGTCTTTATCACAAGCCACAGGACCAGCATCTACAGAAGGGACACTAAGATATTGTAACATGTAACGCTGTTAACGTTTTAAAAATAATTTGTTTCCTTATGGTAGATATGTAATGATAAGGTCTACCATCGAACGTCAGTAAAACAAAATATCACAAGTAATTGAATTTTACCTTAAAAGTAAAACAAAATATCACAAGTAATTGAATTTTACCTGAAAAGTAAAACAAAATATCACAAGTAATTGAATTTTACCTTAAATGTTATTAGAAGAATTGATCACAAGTCTGGAAAAACTTTAATAGAAAATCTCCACGAACCATTGTCCAATAAACGAAAATAATTGATTGAAGAGAGCTCTTTATACCATTGGGAATTATCCTGACACCTAGTAGATAAACCACAACTTGACAGGACGTTGGTTACTCGGGAAATTCTCCAATTTTACTCATTCACGGAATAAGAGATGTTGAAATCTGAACACAATGAGAAGCGGAGTTGATATTGATATGATAGTAGAGCAAACCTTTGCGGAAGTGGGCCACATATCAGAAAAATTGATATAAATACTGCAGTCAGAATAAACAGCATGTTTGTGTGAGAGACACATAATTCTATTATACACCTCCTGTTTGTGCCTAGCTTTGTCTATATTCTACATCAAATTGTGCATGGAATAAAATCCAGTGATAAAAATCCACTGGTGTAGTTGTAATATATAAGTATTGATTATTTATGATCTACGTTCGGTGCCAAAATGATTTCTATGCAAACTGTTATGTCATAATTAGGTAGTGAAAGGAAAATTAATAGATCACATGCATCATTATGTTAGACAATCCAATCTCACATCTGATGCTGGAGTTCAGACTTTACTAAAGCAGGACAGCAGGTGGAGCTCAGAGTAAACTAAAACAGGACAGCAGGTGAAGCTCAGAGTAAACTAAAGCAGGACAGCAGGTGGAGCTCAGAGTAAACTAAAGCAGGACAGCAGGTGAAGCTCAGAGTAAACTAAAGCAGGACAGCAGGAGGAGCTCAGAGTAAACTAAAGCAGGACAGCAGGTGGAGCTCAGAGTAAACTAAAGCAGAACAGCAGGTGGAGCTCAGAGTAAACTAAAGTAGTACACCTGGACAGCTGAAAGTGGAGTTTGGGAGTAAACTAAAGTAGGACAGCCAGACAGCTGATGGTGGAGTTTGGGAGTAAACTAAAGTAGGACAACCAGACAGGTGGTGTTGGAGTTTGGGAGTAAACTAAAGTAGGACAACCAGACAGCTGGTGGTGGAGTTTGGGAGTAAACTAAAGTAGGACAATCAGACAGGTGGTGTTGGAGTTTGGGAGTAAACTAAAGTAGGACTGCCAGACAGCTGGTGGTGGAGTTTGGGAGTAAACTAAAGTAGGACAATCAGACAGGTGGTGTTTGAGTTTGGGAGTAAAATAAAGTAGGACAGCCAGACAGCTGGTGGTGGAGTTTGGGAGTAAACTAAAGTAGGACAACCAGACAGCTGGTGGTGGAGTTTGGGAGTAAACTAAAGTAGGACAGCCAGACAGCTGGTGGTGGAGTTTGGGAGTAAACTAAAGTAGGACAATCAGACAGGTGGTGGTGGAGTTTGGTTATAAACTAAAGTAGGACAGCAGGACAGCTGGTGGTTTAATAAGGAGGAAAAAGTAGGACAGCCAGACAGCTGGTGGTTTAATAAGGAGGAAAAAGTAGGACAGTCAGACAGCTGGTGGTGGAGTTTGGGAGTAAACTAAAGTAGGACAACCAGACAGGTGGTGTTGGAGTTTGGGAGTTAACTAAAGTAGGACAACCAGACAGCTGGTGGTGGAGTTTGGGAGTAAACTAAAGTAGGACAATCAGACAGGTGGTGTTGGAGTTTGGGAGTAAACTAAAGTAGGACTGCCAGACAGCTGGTGGTGGAGTTTGGGAGTAAACTAAAGTAGGACAATCAGACAGGTGGTGTTTGAGTTTGGGAGTAAAATAAAGTAGGAAAGCCAGACAGCTGGTGGTGGAGTTTGGGAGTAAACTAAAGTAGGACAACCAGACAGCTGGTGGTGGAGTTTGGGAGTAAACTAAAGTAGGACAGCCAGACAGCTGGTGGTGGAGTTTGGGAGTAAACTAAAGTAGGACAACCAGACAGCTGGTGGTGGAGTTTGGGAGTAAACTAAAGTAGGACAGCCAGACAGCTGGTGGTGGAGTTTGGGAGTAAACTAAAGTAGGACAATCAGACAGGTGGTGGTGGAGTTTGGTTATAAACTAAACTAGGACAGCAGGACAGCTGGTGGTTTAATAAGGAGGAAAAAGTAGGACAGCCAGACAGCTGGTGGTTTAATAAGGAGGAAAAAGTAGGACAGTCAGACAGCTGGTGGCTGAAGGTTTAGTTTACTGAAGAATGGCAAAAAAAAGATCCCTAGCAAATCTGATGACTGAGAATGAAAATGTTAAACCTGAGCACAATATTTCTAACCCTCAACTCTCTCTCTCATCCTTAATTTGGTCATATGAGCCTATAATATAATATCTTTCTGTCTTTTTTCTTGTTTTGTTCCGTTGATGACTCAGAGCTTCAAACTTTTTTGTAAATCTAGATGTTCAATGATATTCCATTACTCTGTTACAAATTATTTGATGGATTTAAGCAATGTTTTTTGCTGTCTGGTATTATATTGAAAAATACAAGCTATAACTGGAAATGAAATATGGATGGTAAATTATAGAAACCAGAGGACATTTCTGTAAAGCTCTGGATTTCTGAGATATTCTGTTCTATGTGTTAGGATCACACTACTATCTAAACCTTCGCTGGAGAAACATTTTATCAATATTTTACATCAGTGGTATGTATGTACTTATATATGTGATGTCTATAGCCTTGAAATACATGATAATCATTTCAGACCTGTACTTCAGATCCATAGTAATTACTGTAATGATGCTGAAAGTTGCACCGTTAGACAGCAGCTGATGTATGAAACTGACGTGTGATGTTCGGTGAGGGTCACATGATCTTATTTGTGAATGACATAGTACACATAACCTCCCTCATTAAATCCATTGAACAAAGTGGAAAGGTGAAGTTTGGGTTGTTGTCATGACAACTGTTTGTAAATGTTTTGATTGGAAGACCACGTTATTTGTGGTACTTCTGTTCTTCCCGACAACTATAGAGTATAATGTTTCATGTCTTCCATTCATATATTGTGACAATGTAAATTATTGTAAAAGTTCTAGTAACAAATAAATGGCTGAAGAAATAATTTGGTGATAAAATGTGATAACATTACTGACAGCCTAAGACAGAACAGGGATGTCAATTTTTGTCTTGTAAACATTCATTTCAACTGGTCATAAGTGTTTTCATCAGGATGACTGACTGGCATGCTCCTAAATTTATCAATGATGCATGTCTTTTAAGCAGTCTTCTAACTGCTCTGTGTCTCCTGTATATGGGTTCTACCCTGCTGTAGCATTTCTTTAGATTAAATTGTGTGTCCAACCTATCAACTATGAAGCATTAGTGCTACATTTTAGCTTGTCACACTCCTGGTCAGTCCTGGTCAGTTCTGGTCAGTCCTGGACAATGAAGACACTTGTCACACTTCTGGTCAGTCCTGGATAGTGAAGACTACAAGACTACTTTCCACACTTCTGGTCAGTCCTGGACAGTGAAGACACTTGTCACACTTCTGGTCAGTCCTGGACAGTGAAGACACTTGCCACACTTCTGGTCAGTCCTGGACAGTGAAGACACTTGTCACACTTCTGGTCAGTCCTGGATAGTGAAGACACTTGTCACACTCCTGGTCAGCCCTAGATGATGAAGATCACTTGTCACCAACCTGGTCAGTTTTTAGTCAGTGAAGATCACTTTTGTCAGATACTACAATTTTGACTGGATTTTGAAGTGAATCAACAGCACAAAATTCTCCCTTTCATATCTGTATTTTCAAACCCAATTTTATCCCAGATGAAACCTCACAAATGCTGGGATGAGACATGTTTACAGTTGTGATCCTTCTGTCTGTCCAAATGTAATCAACTTGAGTTCTGTAGCATCAGCTTAATTCAAAATACGATAAAGGTTTCCTTAGCTAAAGTACATGTCTGGTTACATATAAGCCTGAATAAATATTGATAAAGATTCTTGTTTTTCTAAATTATACCTACTAGTTCTTGCTGTCCTGTTCTTTTTTTTAACTCCTTTCTTAATTTGAAAAAATTAAAATTAAGATTTTGTAGAGTTAGTAAATTAATGCTCATTTCTTAATCAAGAAAATTTGAAATCACGATTTTAGTCACCAGACATAACTCCAAAATTTTGTAACAATTGCTCAAAATTACATAAAAATTTGTTTAGGATATTGCTTTCTTTTGTCAAAAGATTGAAGTCTATGTTAAGAATAGATTGATAAAAAAAACACACTTCCTGTCACATTCCTTGTGCCATGCTAATTGATTTAATTCACAGAACATTATGACAGGACTTCCTGTCCGAAGAGTCACTTATTGCCTTTAAAGATGATGTGTGTTATCATATATAGAAAGAGTGCAATCCGTCACTTTAAAACAGCCTATACATGCTTGACCAATTAGAGCTTGACGTACATTATTATTCATGGCCACACGTAAAGCGAGATAAAAAGATTATAGATACCAAAACTCACCAGGATCTGATAACCTTTCGAAATATTTCTTTCAAAAATGCAATGCATATATAAAAAGGATATATTGCTGTTTACAGGAAAGAAATATTGGTTTAAATTATTTTATACAGATATTTGCCATTGTGCTATACATATGATATTTTTCACAATCACTGTATACAGAAAGTATAAATAGTCTCATAGTTACTGTGTACAGGAAGTGCAATGTCCATGAAGTTACTGTGTACAGGAAGTACAAAGTCCATTAAGATACTATGACCAAGAAGTACAAAGTCCCATTAAGTTACTGCTTATAGGAAGTACAAAGTCCATTAAGATACTATGACCAAGAAGTACAAAGTCCCATTAAGTTACTTCGTACAGGAAGTAAAAAGTCCCATTAAGTTACTGCTTACAGGAATTACAAAGTCCATTAAGATACTATGAACAAGAAGTACAAAGTCCCATTAAGTTACTTCGTACAGGAAGTAAAAAGTCCCATTAAGTTACTGCTTACAGGAATTACAAAGTCCATTAAGATACTATGAACAAGAAGTACAAAGTCCCATTAAGTTACTGCTTATAGGAAGTACAAAGTCATTTTAAGTTACTATGAACAGCTATGAACAGGAAGTACAAAGTCCCATTAAGTTACTATGAACAGGAAGTACAAAGTCCCATTAAGTTACTATGAACAGAAAGTACAAAGTCCCATTAAGTTACTATGAACAGGAAGTACAAAGTCCCATTAAGTTACTATGAACAGGAAGTACAAAGTCTCATTAAGTTACTATGAACAGAAAGTACAAAGTCCCATTAAGTTACTATGATTTGGAAGTACAAAGTCCCATTAAGTTACTGCTTACAGGAAGTACAAAGTCCTTTTAAGTTACTATGAACAGGAAGTACAAAGTCCCATTAAGTTACTGCTTACAGGAAGTACAAAGTCCCATTAAGTTACTATGAACAGAAAGTACAAAGTCCCATTAAGTTACTATGATTTGGAAGTACAAATCCCATTAAGTTACTGCTTACAGGAAGTACAAAGTCCCATTAAGTTACTATGAACAGGAAGTACAAAGTCCCATTAAGTTACTATGAACAGGAAGTACAAAGTCCCATCAAGTTACTGCTTACAGGAAGTACAAAGTCCCATTAAGTTACTGCTTACAGGAAGTACAAAGTCCTTTTAAGTTACTATGAACAGGAAGTACAAAGTCCCATTAAGTTACTATGAACAGGAAGTACAAAGTCGCATTAAGTTACTATGAACTGGAAGTACAAAGTCCCATTAAGTTACTATGAACAGAAAGTACAAAGTCGCATTAAGTTACGATGAACTGGAAGTACAAAGTCCCATTAAGTTACTATGAACAGAAAGTACAAAGTCGCATTAAGTTACTATGAACTGGAAGTACAAAGTCCCATTAAGTTACTGCTTACAGGAAGTACAAAGTCCTTTTAAGTTACTATGAACAGGAAGTACAAAGTCCCATTAAGTTACTATGAACAGAAAGTACAAAGTCGCATTAAGTTACTATGAACTGGAAGTACAAAGTCCCATTAAGTTACTGCTTACAGGAAGTACAAAGTCCTTTTAAGTTACTATGAACAGGAAGTACAAAGTCCCATTAAGTTACTATGAACAGAAAGTACAAAGTCCCATTAAGTTACTATGATTTGGAAGTACAAAGTCCCATTAAGTTACTATGAACAGGAAGTACAAAGTCCCATTAAGTTACTGCTTACAGGAAGTACAAAGTCCCATTAAGTTACTATGAACAGGAAGTACAAAGTCCCATTAAGTTACTATGAACAGGAAGTACAAAGTCCCATTAAGTTACTGCTTACAGGAAGTACAAAGTCCTTTTAAGTTACTATGAACAGAAAGTACAAAGTCACATTAAGTTACTATGAACTGGAAGTACAAAGTCCCATTAAGTTACTGCTTACAGGAAGTACAAAGTCCTTTTAAGTTACTATGAACAGGAAGTACAAAGTCCCATTAAGTTACTATGAACAGGAAGTACAAAGTCCTATTAAGTTACTATGAACAGGAAGTACAAAGTCCCATTAAGTTACTATGAAAAAAAGGAAAAGGTCCCATTAAGTTACTATGATTTGGAAGTACAAAGTCACATTAAGTTACTATGAACAGGATGTACAAAGTCTCATTAAGTTACTATGAACAGAAAGTACAAAGTCGCATTAAGTTACTATGATTTGGAAGTACAAAGTCCATTAAGTTACTATGAACAGGAAGTACAAAGTCCCATTAATTTACTGCTTACAGGAAGTACAAAGTCCTTTTAAGTTAATATGAACAGAAAGTACAATGTCACATTAAGTTACTATGAACTGGAAGTACAAAGTCCCATTAAGTTACTGCTTACAGGAAGTACAAAGTCCTTTTAAGTTACTATGAACAGGAAGCACAAAGTCCCATGAATTCCTACATACAGGAATTACAAAGTACCATTAAGTTACAGTGTACAGGAAATACAAAACCCAATTATTAAGTGAATTTGTACAGGAAATACAAAGTCTCATAGTTACTGTTTACCAGAAATACAAAGTCTCATAGTTACTGTTTACCAGAAATACAAAGTCTCATAGTTACTGTTTACCAGAAATGCAAAGTCTCATAGTTACTGTGTACCAGAAATGCAAAGTCTCATAGTTACTGTGTACCAGAAATACAAAGTCTCATAGTTACTGTGTACCAGAAATGCAAAGTCTCATAGTTACTGTGTACCAGAAATACAAAGTCTCATAGTTACTGTGTACCAGAAATGCAAAGTCTCATAGTTACTGTGTACCAGAAATACAAAGTCTCATAGTTACTGTGTACCAGAAATACAAAGTCTCATAGTTACTGTGTACCAGAAATACAAAGTCTCATAGTTACTGTGTACCAGAAATACAAAGTCTCATAGTTACTGTTTACCAGAAATGCAAAGTCTCATAGTTACTGTGTACCAGAAATACAAAGTCTCATAATTACTGTGTACCAGAAATACAAAGTCTCATGGTTACTGTGTACCAGAAATACAAAGTCTCATGGTTACTGTGTACCAGAAATACAAAGTCTCATGGTTACACCATACAGGAAATGCAAAATCATATTAATATTGTATACAAGAAGTACAAAGCCTCGTAGTTACTGTGTACCAGAAGTACTAAGTATTACTTTTAAACTGTAAACAGTAGTACAAATAGTTTTTTAATGTATGTATGCAGGAAGTACACTGTATCATTATTGTGTACAGGAAGTTCAATGTACCATTATTTCTGTATAGAGAAAGTACATTGCATCATCTTTATTGTATAAAGAAAGTACAAAGTCTCATAATTAATGCATACTGTTAGTGAGGAGATACAAATTTTCATAGTTACTACAGGAAGTGTAAACTTTACAGGAAATAATAAGTCTCATTTTTGTACTGTAAACAGGAAGTACAAACAGTCTTATAGTTTCTGTATACAGGAAGTGCAATGCATAATTATTATTGTAGACAGGAAGTCTACAGGAAATATGAAGTCTCATAGTTACTACAGGAAGAACAAAGTGTCAGAGTTGCTACAGGAAGCACAAACGCTTATAGTTGCCACAGGCTGTACATTTTGGCTTATAGTTACTGTATACAAGAAAGGGGCAACAATGGCTCCTTGGGTAAAAAAGCTTGACTAGGTAACCTAAGGTGAAGGTCAGAGGTGTGTAGTTCCTTGCCTGCTGCCTGTCAATGTTGGTTTTGTTCAAGAAACTGAGAAATGGATCAGTCCATGTTGTCCTTCTGCAAAACACTTTACCCTAATTGCTCTGGATGGCTTGCAATGGGCCTCCCATATACTGTTCACTGAGGTAGTCACAGCTACTACATGGAAACCCTGCTCAAAATGACCCCCTTCATGGGTCGATAAACCCTGCAAACCAACAAACTGCCTGAGTGAGTATACAAGTGGTATACACTTAGTCTTACATTTATTGTGTACAGGATCTACATGCTGCTGATTCTACTTAGACTGATACAGAATAAGTTTCCCAACGAGAGTATTTTAAGATGTATAGTGCAAATAAGATTCTAGAATAAACATTCATGTGTGATTTATTACAGTTTTAAGTATACTTAAAAAAATGATATTTTTTTATAAAGTCAAGGGACAGACATATTTTGGGAACTTTGCCATGATTACTCAGGTTACCAGTTAAGCTAAACAACAAATGTCAATTGGAAGCCATTCAGGAATTTCTTTCATAATTTGGAATTGATTTCCCAAAGTGATCTGCCTCTGATTACTCACATTTTGATGAGGGGGGGACACTCAAATAATTTCCTAATGGAGTATTGTCTCGTTCCAATTGGTTCATAAACATGTTTTAGAATTGACAGTAATGTCTAAGGGATACACAATACAATATACAATATTGATTAAAAGCTTGATATCATTTCACAATTAACTTGGATTAAACTATTTTTTTAAAGTTAAATCTGCAACCCAGGTGTCGGCATTATCACCTGCTCCGATGTCTATAGCGTCTGACAAAGATAATTTTCTGACAGGTAAGTTGGTGTGATACAGACTCCTTTTGTATCTCTGCACACACATACTGAAGTATACCATGACACATGTGTACAATGTCACATATGTATAATATCACATATGTATAAAGCCACATATTTATAATGCCACACATGTACCAAATATCAAATCACATATTTCACCTGTTGCAGATATTTCTTTGATCAGACATAGTTACAATTTCATTTGTCATTGTATACGTTAAAATGGATAGCATAGAGGATGAAAAAGTAATATGATGGTGTTATGAAAAAATAAAGTATGATTTTACAGATACGAACTTTTGAAAAAAACAGGTAATGTAAAAAATAACGAATATAAATATTTTTAATTTTTTGATGGAACACCTGAGTGAATTATTAATATTTTGACTGGAATTCCAAGCTTAAGGTTGAATATGAAGTCATCATCCCTGGTTTGAGATATTTGTGTGTATTATCCTGGGTATAGAAAACTTGTGCTTAATTAGTCATTGATCCAAGCAGATGTTTCAACACATCGTTTAAATATCACTCTATATAGAATGTTATTGAGTATTAGAAAAGAACAGAAAACGTCAGGAAATATAAACACCATTATATGTTTTAATCACAATTGCAACTTCAAAGCACAATAAATATTAGCACACTATTCAAATACCTTATTCATAATTATTTCATGCCTTATATAGCATGTTAGCATACACTAATTAATCTGCAGTTATTGTGAGTTGTCACTAGAATCTTGTCGATATAAAAACCTTAATAGGGTTGACAGAGATATTTTTTTTGATGTATGAGACTAAAATTGTTGTGTTTGATCACTAACGAGAAATGATATTAATGAATTAGTCTGTTATGTACGATCATGTGATTTCTCCACAAGTACACAAGTAACACATGATGCTGTTTGCATCTATAATTAGTTGTGATGCTATTAAGCCTTGTTAGATTGATAATGAGTTTATGCAAATTTTTAAATCATAACTTGTAAGAAAATTTAGAGAAAAGTTGAGAACATTCTGCTGTTTTGTGTTCCAAACTTTGATCTTCAATAATTATACATGCATTTTTATTATGGAATGTGAATATTTTCGTAAATACAGTAAATTTCATTTTGACATGCATAAGTGGTGAAGCTTTGAATATAGAACTCTTTGAAACATAATGAAACAAATGCTCCGAACCCTCAAACTCATGAAGAAAATATTACAGATTAAAATCACATTTACTTAAAAATGATAATTGAAAATTTTTTTTTTTTTTAAAGTGATAAGAAATCAATTATACTAATAACTAGCTTTCTGTTGCACTTGGTCTCATGGTGTTTGGTTCTAATCTTAAAACGCTTCCAGAATTTTAGGATTGGTTTATAAGATATTTGCTAGAGTGTAGTTTTCCCATGACATTCCTAATAAAACTAAAAGAGGATTTTGAACTTGAGGGTCATCCCGTGTTAATAAGTACAGACCATGATTTTCGTCCTCCTAGAAATGTTTATACCAGTTTGATTACGTGAATTGAATTGAAGTAAATAACATAAAAATTTGTTACCATTAATTGTTGCTGAAAAACCTTGATATTACCATTGTGAGTGGAAAACATTTTGTCTGATTCAATAATATATATTCTATACTTGTATAACTGTCAACAGTTTTCCTATCAATATTTTTTTCAAAGCATTCTATAAATTGATTCTACCTGATATTGCTATCTCATTTGGACTTCAGTAATAATTAAATCCTTTCTAGGGATAATCTACCAATAAGGTGTTGTCAAGAAACACAAGAGATATTTAGTTAATGGATAACAGTTAACAGTGAAACACTACAAGAGCTGTTGGAATGTGGAGGCAATACATTTTAAAGACTGTAAGAGATATTCTATCTAGAAATATCAGAACGAAAAAAAATAGCATGCGTTCACATCTTACAGACATCAACCACAACCTGAAAAATTGTAAGAGATGTCAAAAACTAAAAACACTGATGTTGGAAAAAGAAACCAAACGCATGTAATATTAAAAACTCCAAACGATATTTAAATGAATAAAATTATTTCAGTCAAATATTTTAAAAAAAATAACATATCTAGATACGTTGAAAATTTAGAGATATCAAAAGTCAAAATCTTAAGAGATATTCAAATCAAGAGACAACAAAATCAAAAGCAAAATATATAAATTTGATTGTTAAAACAGAGCATTCAAATGCATAGAGATGTTGAATATAAAAAGCTAAAGATGTATTCAATTTTAGAGACATCAAAAGGCAGAAGCTAAAGATATGTTCAAATTTAAAGACATCAAAAGTCAAAAGCTAGAAAATTCAAATTTAGAGACATCAAAAGTTAGATATGTTCAAACTTAGAGACATCAAAAGCTAGATATTTCAAATTTAGAGACATCAAAAATCAAAAGCTAGATATTTCAAATTTAGAGACATCAAAAATTAGATATTTCAAATTTAGAGACATCAAAAATAAAAAGCTAGAAATATGTTCAAATTTAGAGACATCAAAAGCTAGAGATATGTTCAAATTTAGAGACATCAAAAGCTAGAGATATGTTTAAATTTAGAAACATCAAAAGTCAAAAGCTAAAGGGATGCCACAAAATGCAAGAGAGAAAAGCTAAAGAGATGCCACAAAATGCAGGAGAGAAATTACCTCCTATGAATAAATATCAACAAATGCCATTTAAATCTAAGACGTCTATGATGAAAGTCATTGATGACTCACAACATGGAGAGTACTGCTGTGTTTATATGTGGCTTCCACCTTGTCTGACAAACGATTTGAAAAAAATTACATTAGTACATTTGTGTATTGATGTCAATGTGACAGGAGCAGAAAGCTTATCATATTTTCATTTCTCCACTCAACTGAATGTGACAGTTTTAGAATGATGTTATAAAAACTTGTTATTGTTGTCACTAAAGATTTCTAAATTTGAAGAATGGGATCCTGTTGTTTGACAGGCTGTTAAGGAACTGTTAAGAATCTTTACTTGGATGAACAGGGTTGGCATTTTCTTGGTAAACAGTTTTGTTTTTCTCATACAAATATTACAACACTTCTTGTTTGTCCCTCAAGTCTTTGAAACAGATCTGTATTGAATAACAAAGCATTTTTGTGGGTAGTATTTCAAATGGAAGGAAGCCGACAGCTAATCGTCTTTCAGGAAGTTCTGTACTTCGAGGATATATGTGATTAATAGTGGTTAAGACACAAATAAATATGTTTATTGCAGTTGGCTCAGAATGACATATAGTTCATTGATTCTGATCTTTCAACTGTTGCTGCGGGCAACCTAAAACCGTAGTCTGTGTATGTCTCATTTTCTTATGAAATTTTACATTGAAAATTAACCTTAAAGTTATTTAACAGGAACCATCTTTGAATGGGAAATACAGGAAACAGAATGAAGTTAAAATCAATGTTTGAGAACTTAGAAACGTAATCTAAAAATTTAACAAAAGAAGAAGATATGTCATTGTCCAATGATTTTACAATCAAACAGTATGACAAAAGAGAAGATATATAATTGTCCAATGACTTTAAGTAATTTTTTTAACAAATTGTTCATTTTATCAGATATAAATTGATTGTTTTTATCAAAGAAGCATTTTGCAGTTTTCTTTGCATGATCACATACACGACCAAAGCTTGCTGAAGGATAACTGCACTTTGGTGACATTTGCAATTTTTTTTCTTGCTTGATCAAAACAACTTTGCAAGTCAATCAATATTTTTTCATTGAATTTAGAATAAACATCCAACTTTGCTAAAAATCAAATAATTTTTTTTTTAGATAATACTTGACTGAGATAAGTCTTTATTTTGCTTTTTTAGATAATACTTGACTGAGATAAGTCTTTATTTTGCCTTTTTAGATAATACTTGATTGAGATAAGTCTTTATTTTGCCTTTTTAGATAATACTTGACTGAGATAAGTCTTTATTTTGCCTTTTTAGATAATACTTGACTGAGATAAGTCTTTATTTTGCCTTTTTAGATAATACTTGATTGAGATAAGTCTTTATTTTGCCTTTTTAGATAATACTTGACTGAGATAAGTCTTTATTTTGCCTTTTTAGATAATACTTGACTGAGATAAGTCTTTATTTTGCCTTTTTAGATAATACTTGACTGAGATAAGTCTTTATTTTGCCTTTTTAGATAATACTTGATTGAGATAAGTCTTTATTTTGCCTTTTTAGATAATACTTGATTGAGATAAGTCTTTATTTTGCTTTTTAGATAATACTTGATTGAGATAAGTCTTTATTTTGCTTTTTAGATAATACTTGACTGAGATAAGTCTTTATTTTGCTTTTTAGATAATACTTGACTGAGATCAGTCTTTATTTTGCTTTTTAGATAATACTTGACTGAGATAAGTCTTTATTTTGCTTTTTAGATAATACTTGATTGAGATAAGTCTTTATTTTGCCTTTTTAGATAATACTTGACTGAGATCAGTCTTTATTTTGCTTTTTAGATAATACTTGACTGAGATAAGTCTTTATTTTGCTTTTTAGATAATACTTGACTGAGATCAGTCTTTATTTTGCTTTTTAGATAATACTTGACTGAGATCAGTCTTTATTTTGCTTTTTAGATAATACTTGATTGAGATAAGTCTTTATTTTGCCTTTTTAGATAATACTTGACTGAGATAAGTCTTTATTTTGCTTTTTAGATAATACTTGATTGAGATAAGTCTTTATTTTGCCTTTTTAGATAATACTTGACTGAGATAAGTCTTTATTTTGTCTTTTTAGATAATACTTGATTGAGATAAGTCTTTATTTTGCCTTTTTAGATAATACTTGACTGAGATAAGTCTTTATTTTGCTTTTTAGATAATACTTGATTGAGATAAGTCTTTATTTTGCTTTTTAGATAATACTTGACTGAGATAAGTCTTTATTTTGCTTTTTAGATAATACTTGATTGAGATCAGTCTTTATTTTGCCTTTTTAGATAATACTTGACTGAGATCAGTCTTTATTTTGCTTTTTAGATAATACTTGATTGAGATAAGTCTTTATTTTGCCTTTTTAGATAATACTTGACTGAGATAAATCTTTATTTTGCTTTTTTAGATAATACTTGACTGAGATAAGTCTTTATTTTGCTTTTTAGATAATACTTGATTGAGATAAGTCTTTATTTTGCCTTTTTAGATAATACTTGACTGAGATAAGTCTTTATTTTGCTTTTTTAGATAATACTTGACTGAGATAAGTCTTTATTTTGCTTTTTAGATAATACTTGACTGAGATAAGTCTTTATTTTGCCTTTTTAGATAATACTTGATTGAGATAAGTCTTTATTTTGCCTTTTTAGATAATACTTGACTGAGATAAGTCTTTATTTTGCTTTTTAGATAATACTTGACTGAGATAAGTCTTTATTTTGCCTTTTTAGATAATACTTGATTGAGATAAGTCTTTATTTTGCTTTTTAGATAATACTTGATTGAGATAAGTCTTTATTTTGTCCTTTTTAGATAATACTTGACTGAGATAAGTCTTTATTTTGCTTTTTAGATAATACTTGATTGAGATAAGTCTTTATTTTGCCTTTTTAGATAATACTTGATTGAGATAAGTCTTTATTTTGCCTTTTTAGATAATACTTGACTGAGATAAGTCTTTATTTTGCTTTTTAGATAATACTTGACTGAGATAAGTCTTTATTTTGCCTTTTTAGATAATACTTGACTGAGATAAGTCTTTATTTTGTCTTTTTAGATAATACTTGATTGAGATAAGTCTTTATTTTGCCTTTTTAGATAATACTTGACTGAGATAAGTCTTTATTTTGCCTTTTTAGATAATACTTGACTGAGATAAGTCTTTATTTTGCTTTTTAGATAATACTTGATTGAGATAAGTCTTTATTTTGCCTTTTTAGATAATACTTGACTGAGATAAGTCTTTATTTTGCTTTTTAGATAATACTTGATTGAGATAAGTCTTTATTTTGCTTTTTAGATAATACTTGACTGAGATCAGTCTTTATTACTGGATCAAGGTTATTGTATCTATAAACTTCAGTAGGATCATGGACACTATTGAACCTTCAATAACACAAAAAACCGTTGTGTCCAAATGTTGTCGATGGTAGGGGCATTTGGTAGATGTTTTGTTTTATCCTTATTTTCATCTGAAAATTTTGTGAAATGATTTATAAGTAAATTTAGACATTATAAATGCTGCGATAATGTTTAATGTGTATAGGAAAGTCTGACACATTCTTGTATTAAAAACAAATTCTCCATCTTTCCTTTGCACTTTTACACCTGTGACGTATACATCAGAGTCATTTCTCCCTCTGTATGTGAATCTGTGTGTATCTCCTAACTTGCAGGTATGTGTTATGGTGTTGTCATGGTGATTCAGAAGATCTGGTAAATCTGTGGTCCTGTCACTGGATTTAGGTTAAAATGGGTCAGAATACTCGGGTGTCAAATTAGATGACAAATATATCCATAGTTTTATATTTCAATATTTGTTGATCTACCCTCTCCCCCCCGCCCCCCCCTCCCAACCGAACCCACCACCCCTCCTTCCAAGTGAAAGGGGGGAAGGAAACCACAAAATCAAAGCAAAATAAAACTACAGCAGCATATTTTACCATAAGCTTGATCCATTTATATATAGTATTCAACCAATTCTGATATAATTGTCGATTTTCTTATTTGTTAAGTCCCTGGGGAAACAAGTTGTCAATCACCATAATCTCTTGAAAAGTTTACGTATATATAAAAAACATTGATCATTTAATACCAACAGATTGCTTATCAACAGGAGACATTTCTATAATAATATCTTTCATTTTTTATGGTCTAATCTGTCAACATAAATATGAGTTCTTAAGAGGTCCTATAGCATGAAAGTCATGTTTTCATGGTCGTACAAAGCCTGGCAGGGAAAGTTATTGTCATCAAATAAAGCCTGCAGAACATTGTTATTTTTCCTGCCTCAGCTGGAGACTGAAAAAGATAACTGAGGGCTGCGTATGCAGTCACTACTTCTGATCATGTCCATCAATAAGCCCATGCTTGGTAATAAGACCACCCCTCAACTTCAGCAGTTTCAGTAGAAATGCCAAGAATCATTATTTCATTGTTTTTTGCTAAGACAATTTCAATAATTTGAATGTCGGAGGATTTGTGTTGGCCCCCTTGGGATTGCTGTAGATTAAATATGTTGTTTCATCATGTGTGAACAATTAGATATTCGTAGATTGTCTGAAAAGGAAATTCCTCAATTTCCACAGTGCCACAAATGTACTTAACACTACCTCTGGAAGTAAATTCCATTAAACACTCCATGTAAAGCACAAATTTAAGAATTAAGTCCATCTCTCTAGACTTTTCACTAATTGTATTGAAAGAATCTAGAGAGAGCTAAATGTATGGTTTCAGAACATTCTATGTTATGTTACCTTGACAACAGCCAATCAAGTGTTTGTCCCTGGTGGATCCCTCAGGATAATCTCACCTTAAAAATTCTGTCGTGTCTCACAGGCATATGTTGGAGATAATTTTGTACCTCTTGTCTGTCCTTGATTCCAATTAAATATTCAATGAGCCCCAATGATGCTAAATTATGCATATATATATATATATAGCAGATTCCCCTTAGAAGCAATCAGATGGAAGAATTGTTCTAGGTATGTCTGGTCAATAATGACATGTGTTGACTACTCATACCATAATTTTTCTGTATTTGCCTTCCATCATATCATCAAAACGCCGTAATGGGCAACTAAACAATAGGAAAGTTTTTGTATAAAGATATATAGTATATTTTTTTCTCTGGACGGTTAAGATTTTTACATGTTTACCAAAAACCTGAAGTAAAAGGATGTATTTCTTATAGTGATATCATTCCATTCCATTAAATAACATTTACGGTATATAAATGGATACAAATGAATGATTGACAGATATTAAGAGTTCATTATAAGGAGATACTTTACAATCATTAATTTTCATGGTTGATTTATTTGTGTTGCTTTTGTGGTACACTTAATACACAAATATATGTTCACTAACTGTAACAATGTGAATAAGTACACCTATTCAGTTATCATAATTCATGAAATCAATTGTCTGCTGAAAACGATGAAAACTGAGCCCCACAAAAATAAATCCTTTTACAGTAATATATATATATATATGTATATAGATTTCTTGTTTGTCTCTACCTAGCAATAAGTGTATCCACATCTATTGCAGTATAAGTTTGTCTCTACCTAGCAATAAGTGTATCCACATCTATTGCAGTATAAACACTGACATGTTATTTATTGTCCTGCATCATGCCCAGCTCTCTACTGCAATAAGTGTGTTGATCTTCAGGGCTTACTGACGGAAAAAAGGTTATTTATTTTATAAGATTGTAAGAAAAGCTCATAAGAGAATTGAAAAATTCCAAGTTTGTTTTGAGATTTTGTATTTCAAAATGTGAACCAAATGAATTGAGATGTTTTGTTACAGGATTCAGTAAATTGCTGGTGAATTAGGAAATGTGAGAATTAAATCCCGAGACACTGAGTGTGGTTCAAACTGATTCTTTAATTAAACTTTGAGAAAGTTTCAAAATGATCCTCAAACAGTAACCTTGTTGCTATGACGATTCTTAATTCTTTTAATGAACACACTTTTCCAAATCAAAACATCCTAATGGCAACCTGTGTGAAATTGATCAAAAGAATTTAGGGAGAAATATAAAAATTTTACTAGAATTTACCTGTTGTAAAGAAAGATGGTTATCATTTCTTATTTTCTGGGACAGTATAGCTCTCTTTTTCAGGTATAATGTTGACTGTCCTCAAGGAAGATGACTAATGCCCCTAGTTTTTCAGGGAGTATAATTATCTCCCCTTATCATCTGGAAATATTGCTACTTTACATCATACTTTAGTGGATATGGTTACTTCCCTTTATTGCTTGGTAAGATAGTCACAAGAATCCACTAAGTGACTTGAAATAATTTTCAGGAAATTTTATTACCCTGATAACCTCCCATCATTGTGGGGAAATATAGTTACCTCCCCTTAATATAAGGGAATGTAGTGATATCTTCTCACTATCAGGGAATATTGTTACTGTACCTCCACATAGAGTCAGAAAGTATAAAGATATCATCTCAATGTCAATGAATATTGTTACTATATACCTCCCCTTAAAGTCAGGAGATATTGTGATATCCTTTAATATCAAGGAATAGTGTTACCTCCCTTTAATGTCATGAAATATATTGATATCTCCTTTCTTTCATGGAATATTGTTATTTCCCATTAATATCAGGGAAAACATGTATAGTGATATCTATTTACTACCAGGAAATGTATTACCTCCCCTTAGTGTCAGGGAAAACATGTATAGTGATATCTATTTACTACCAGGAAATGTATTACCTCCCCTTAGTGTCAGGGAAAACATGTATAGTGATATCTATTTACTACCAGGAAATACACTTTATATTACCTTCATTTTCAGGAAGAATGATTTTTATCTTTGCAGAGGAATTTGTCTTTGATTATTTTTGTCATGAAATCATGCTATGATAGTTAATGTATCCTCCCCTTAGTGTCAGGGAAAACAGGTATAATATAATGTTGGTTATTATGTAGGCAAAGTAAGATATAAATGGACATCATACAGTTGCTGTAGTAGATATAAATGGACATCATACAGTTGCTGTAGTAGATATAAATGGACATCATACAGTTGAAAACTGTATAGTGATATAAATGGAAATCATTACTTAGTTGCTGTAGTGATATAATTTACTACCAAGAAATACACTTTATATTACCTTCATTTTCAGGAAGAATGATTTTTATCTTTGCAGAGGAATTTGTCTTTGATTATTTTTGTCATGAAATCATGCTATTAGTTAAATCTCTTTATCACTTAGGGAGGTAAATATAATGTTGGTTATTATGTAGGCAAAGTAAGATATAAATGGACATCATACAGTTGCTGTAGTAGATATGTATCATGTTTGATAAATTTTCTTTTAATTTATAGCTAATATCTCAGAACTCTTGCATTTTACAAAATTTTCAGTGATACGCTCAGCCATCTTGATACAGAAATGGTATCGTCGCTATATGGCACGCCTGGAGATGCGACGACGATGTACTTGGAATATATTTCAGTCCATTGAGTATTCGGGAGAACAGAACCAGCTCAAGGTCTGTGTGAATATCTATGTTTTCTTGGAACTTGTTGTATTCTTGTGCTTTGACATACTGTAAAAGTAATAATTTTGAGGGATTTTATTTTTCATAAACTCTGAGGAAGGAATGAGACCACAAAATTAAGTACATCAAAAGGAAAACTCACAGAGAAATCCATCATCATGTCTTAAGTTTGGGAAAAATTACATTCTATTTCTTTTAAGCTTTCGGTAAATCTCAACACAATTTCTAAAGCATAGAAGAAAACCTCCACTTTACAATAATGATGTATTTAAAATGGCAACAATATGATATCAGCCTAACGCAACATGCCAAAATAATCTGAAAAAATTATGATGTTTTGAAGAATTTTTAGATTTTTCACTTAACGAACAATACACACTTTCATTGAATCTGTATGATAACTGTGAAACAACAATGTTAAAACAAGGGAAAGAATAGCATAGTTTACTGAGTTTTCTTTACTTTCTTTTGATATTTGTGAGATCCATTTGTTTGTAAACAGATGATGTTTTATTCGTGTATTTTTTTTCCCAGCTGTACAACTTTTTCACAGACATGTTGAAACAGATGACTCCAGATGGGACTGGTCAGCCGAAAATTCTGCGGGCTTTGTCAGACAGCAGCAGGCGTCCAATTAACTGTGGTCAGTATATACTCTTTCTTGTCAGTAATTTTTCATTGAAGATGATTTTGAGACTTTGTCAAAACAGATTCTCCGCTCCCTTCTAAATTCTGTTTCCGATACTTTAGGAAATAAAATTCAGAGAAACTGTGTTTGCATGCTATCTTTTTCTTTTGGATGCAAATACTGAGTTTCAGCGTATTAGAACATAATCTTTCAAATTAAACTGCTTTCTAGTGAGATGCCAGTAAACACTCTGCTGGTATTCTGACTGACTGAGGAGTGACAAGGTGATGTTACTTCATTTACAGTCCAATGGCACTAGCATGACTTCATCTCTGCTGGCAGCTTCCTCAATAGTTTTATGTATGGGATTTGCATACTTGATTAGAAAAAAAAAATGCAGTAAAAATGTCTGATTACTTTTTAACACAATTTTATTAACTTTTTTTAGTTTTAAAATTACATTTCCATGACAACAAATGAATTTAACATGATGAGAAAATAAATTATTCACATTATTCACAGAATTCTTCATCAAATTGGCATTCAAGCTGACAAAAATTTACAATATTCCTAAAAAAAATAAACCAATAAAGATAAGAATGCTCTAAGTATTTCCTCTTCATCAGTAAATAATCATTTTGAAATGATCCAACTACCAGTAGAAAGAAAGGGCCTGCAGCTTTTTATTGTGAAATGCAGCATCAAACACTGTATGATATTGCATTGGTAACTTAAAATTGCACATACATCAAGCACCTCAGATTTCTGAATAAAAGCATATATGTCATAGCATTGACCAATAGTGGATTTTTTATGTTTTTTTTTTTAGTTTCCTTTGCCATCTTCACACAAAAGTACACCATACTAGTACAAGTTTTCCCAGTCAAAGCACATTCAGTAATCTTATAAACAGAACGGATTTGATTTGAATTCTGTCTGGATTGCCTGCACGCTCTATATTGTCCGTCGTTTAATAATATCATACTGGGTTTAATGTCAGGAAGGCTCATAAATAGAGTATTGAGTTTGTGGTCGCGTAAACTATTAACACAGAGCAATATCTTCTATAGTCAAACCTTCAATGAAATGCCTGCTTATTTTGTCCCCTCCAGCTGGAGTTTGAAGTAAACCTGCTGTTTATACAATTATATATATAGATATACATACATATATGTTTTTTTTAAATTCCTATTTGAATTTGCACATGCTGTACAATCTGTTTCTATACCGAAATGATACTCAATTAAAAATAAAATATGTTTTACATATTTTTTAATTGAAATTTCCATACAATTCTTTATGAATTTTGCGCCTGTCTTGAGGACAGCAAGACACACATATCATTTGCCACTGTTCTATCTCTTTGGCTTCTTTTGCCTGCTACTATCTAAGCACTTCCTTTCCTGGCCTGTAGCTATGAGATTTGTTCTGTACTGCCCGTAATTATCAACTGAATTAAATCCTCCCCACATGAGTAAACTGCTGATGATTACAGCTGACAAGGTGGAATTCTAAAAGGACAATCGTGATCAGAACCTCTCGACAGCATGCAGAGATATCAACACAACCTCCACATTGATATTACTAATTGCTCAAGATTTCATATCTACCTTTACAATCACATGAAAGAGCTGATTGGATTAAGATAAAGGTGTAATTCTCGAGGTGACAAAGAGGAAGCCATTCAATTTTTTTTTTTTTTTATTTTGATCAAAATCTGATCTCTTTTCATTAAGTTCTATATTAAGGATATCTGAAATATTCTGTATCAACCAATCAGATTGGTTCTCTTTTGAACATTTGGATTTTTCGAAAACAAGATGACAATAATCTTTGATACATTTTTCAATGTGTTAAGTAAAAAGTAATGAGCATTGTTCTAAGACGGTAACTCTGAAGAAAGAGTAAAATGGTTAAGCACAGGCCATGTTCATTGAAAAAGAAAAAAAAATACAATTTAAAATCATGCTCTTGTCACAACAAAGTTATCACTTAAATTATGGTGCTGTTAACTGTACAGATATCATTTCTCATGGCAATCTCATAGCTTGATATGTATTTCATAGTAAGATCTCATCTGTTGTATCTTTTTACATTTCAATTTTCTTTGATGAAAAATATGGTCACCCTTACTATAAATAGAAATTTGGAATCATAACCTTTTAATACATATTCCTGAGTTTTTATCTTATTGTCATGAAATTAAACACACATGGTCGCTTTTCCCTTGTACCATTACATAAACAATGTTATGTTTTAATGTTCTTGAGAAAAGAGAAATTGCTTTTTAAAATGTTATGGTGACTTTAGTTTTGTTGTAGGTAAATGGTTAAATGTGATTTTAGGTTTTTATTTTAAAATTTCACATATATCCACAGTAAGCTCTAATTCCTTCTAACTTCTAGAGTCAAAAACAAGGTCGCTGCTACTATAAATAGAATATTGATGTTTTCGTTCAACAGATATCTTATTTTATCCAATTAATATCAATCTTCTATTCATAACCATCATCCCTTATATCCTCTGTATGTGTACATATTACCAATTAGAGGTTGGTGATTTTTGTCAATGTGTGTTGTACTTTCACTTTCAAGCGTCAAAAACAAGGTCAATGTTACTATAAATAGACATTTGATATCACCATCTGGGATTTAAAGTCATTGCTACTATAAATAAAGATTTGATTTCGCTTTTTAAGGTTTAAAACTGGGTTAATGTTACTATAAAAAGAATTTTGGTTTATGTTCATACAAACCTATTGTCTGCAAATCACATCTCAGTCACATGTTCTATACATTTGTCATCTGTAAATATTTCAATAAGTGAAAGTATGTCTAGCATGTTATCTGTGATGTACTGTTGTAGGTTAGATTAAAGTTTTATGACAGTGTCACCTGCATGTTCGCCTGCGACACTCCTTTTACGTGTTACTGTATTAGATTAGAACAACCTTGATAGACTGGCTTTATAACAAAATTTGTCATGACCTGCATCTTCATCACAAGTATTACAGTCTTTTAACTGACTGCTTGAAACTCATTCGAAGCAAACATTATTTAATTCAGGTTCAAAATTGGATTCCACACTTGTATAATATCAGACTAAATTTCCGTTCTCTTGAATGACCTTGACCTTGTAGGGCCTGGTCTTGCTATCCTGTTGGTAATTTGGTTCATTCCCTCGTTCCTTTGTTCATTCCCTCGTTCCTTTGTTCATTCCCTCATTCCTTTGTTCATTCCCTCGTTCCTTTGTTCATTCCCTCGTTCCTTTGTTCATTCCCTCGTTCCTTTGTTCATTCCCTCGTTCCTTTGTTCATTCCCTCGTTCGTTTGTTGGCATGTTCGTTAATTCATTCTTTCTCTATATAACTCAATCCTAGCTGAACTTCTATAAAATCATATATTTTTGTAGGAACTCACTTTATGTTGTTTTTTTTTTTCAAAAAACATTCATGGACACTTGTTTTCATGGATAACTTAAGCTCAATGAGTATACTTAAAATGATTTTAACAGTCATGGATATATCAATAAATGGATTAAGAGCATCCACGAAATAAATGAAAATTACTCCTCACAAAAATTAATGATATTGCAGTATCTCTATGTGGAGCCATGCCAATGGATGTCAATGTCGTGTTGAGGTGTGTTTCACATGTACATGTTTTATATTTGTAATTATCTTTTGTATTGCCTGCTATTTACTCTATAATTAGTGATTCAATTTCTCTTTATGGATCAAGAAAAAAATTGTCTTATCTTGTGGTTTCCCTGAATACAAATTTTTTCCTGAAGTATTTCTGAGGATTTTGTTTTTATGATTGAATTGATTTAAAAGGATACAGGATGTTATCATAATGCAAAACTCATGTTTTTTTATCTGTGTTTTGATAGACAGATGGTTTTGTCTCAAAACGCCTAGAGACATTCATGTAGTGAAGCAAGCTTCTTATGTACCATTAAAGACTGATGTTTGACACGCCACACCTTTGCTATATATATAGAAGAAAGGCTTGAACACACAGAGACAATTCATAATTTTATCCTGCTTGAACAAAAATTGTAAGAAAGTTTATTTCAGTATATAAAAATCATTTTTATTAGCCGAGATGAAAGTGTGTGAGAGGTCTTACTGTATGTTGAAAGTGAGACAATGCATGAGATTTGCATAGTCACACAGGTGACCCAAATGATATTTTCATGGCACACAATGGGATCAAAACCACATGACCAAGGTGAAAGTATTTAGGTTACTACAGCACATGCTAGCCAGACATTAGCAACCACCATACTTCTGAGCAATGAGAGAAATTGAACAGTAGACTTCAAATGGGTGACAGAACATTCTGTCTCCAAATAGGTGACAAACACTCCAGGATATTGACCGTCATACTTTAAACAGGTGACAAAAACACAAAAATATTAAACATCATTCTTATAATAGGTGACAAAACACTCCATCATATTGAACAGTATATTTAAAACAGGTGACAGAACACTCCAAGATATTGAACACTATATTTATAACAGGGGACAGAACACTCCAAGATATTGAACACTATATTTATAACAGGGGACAGAACACTCCAAGATATTGAACACTATTTTTAAAACAGGTGACAGAACACTCCAAGATATTGAACACTATATTTCAAACAGGTGACAGAACACTCCAAGATATTGAACACTATATTTCAAACAGGTGACAGAACACTCCAAGATATTGAACACTATTTTTAAAACAGGTGACAGAACACTCCAAGATATTGAACACTATTTTTAAAACAGGGGACAGAACACTCCAAGATATTGAACACTATTTTTAAAACAGGGGACAGAACACTCCAAGATATTGAACACTATATTTGAAACAGGTGACAGAACACTCCAAGATATTGAACACTATTTTTAAAACAGGTGACAGAACACTCCAAGATATTGAACACTATTTTTAAAACAGGTGACAGAACACTCCAAGATATTGAACACTATTTTTAAAACAGGTGACAGAACACTCCAAGATATTGAACACTATATTTATAACAGGGGACAGAACACTCCAAGATATTGAACACTATTTTTAAAACAGGTGACAGAACACTCCAAGATATTGAACACTATTTTTAAAACAGGGGACAGAACACTCCAAGATATTGAACACTATATTTCAAACAGGTGACAGAACACTCCAAGATATTGAACACTATTTTTAAAACAGGTGACAGAACACTCCAAGATATTGACCACTCCAAGACGCTTTCTCTTGCTGTTGACTGCATGTATAACTACACCAACAGATCTATAATCTCACACAACAAAACCAGACTTTATTGACAATTACTGGCTGTAACACAGTGTTTGGAAGGATAATTTGAATTATGGCCATTGCAATGTTGAGAAATCTGTATTGTGATGGTTTTCTCATTTAGAAGTCTGTAACAACAAATTTTCATGTATATTGAAGTTCAGAAATCTAGTCTGGTGCCTGAAAGCACAATACAAGTTTGCAATAGACAAACTTGTTAAAAGTGATTGTCATCATCACTGAATAAAGTGAAACATTCATTCACGTGTTGTTAGGAAAAAGTTAGGTAAATGAGGAGAGGTGGAAGATCGACAAAATAAAAATAAAAACATGTAGTGTTTATCATAGAGCACAGGGTCATAATTCAATTTTTTTTTCTTAACAGTTCAAATCTCTCTGGTTTTATTAAAGATTTGAGGTAAATAAGATGTGTTTTGGAAAAAAAAGAAGATAAAATGGACTATTATTGCTTTTTCTCAGTCTAAATTATCAAGTTATTTGTATGTATGTAAAGATGGCCACACATTGTATACATCCTGGTATGATTTGTTTCAGACAGATTAAATTCAGGCTGATGAAAACTGTGTGGAAATCTAAAAGCCACCGTCATAACCTCATTAGGAAATATGTTTATTTACATGATATGAAGTTTGACATTTTTACTGCTTATCTGTGCGTTGGTTTCATTGTTGCGACACTACTTCTGGACTTCTGATTGTTTCATCATTTCAATCTGATGTAGATTAACATAGGAGAGACCATTGATGGTCTCCATGTGTCCTTGAACTTTTCCAATGGTATATATATATAAATGGATATCCCACGAAAGATATAGACATCTACCAATCAGCCGACACACAGCAGGATGCAACGACGGCTTTTTCCAAATCTTCCCCCTGTATACTTTTTCATCTGAAACCAATCGAATACAAAGAGAAGCCAAGGAGTCAGAAATTATAAACATTTTAAAACCAGACTTGAATATTAATGTTTAACCGCATTGTAAAGTTTGCAAAATATAATTATGCCCCTTTTATATTATGACGTCATCAACAGATAACATGTTGTGACGCCACACCATTATGTACAGTTACTATGCACCTGAAGATCTAATACAGTGAAAGCACTAGTGCAAAATGTAACGTCTTTCTTCTTTTGTCAAAAATCATTTTTATATATATACATGTATATATATATATACATATATTTATCACATCATTCGCCTTTTGTCCAATGAGTTCACCCATGTAATATTTTTTGCACATATGCCACTATTGTTATATGCCCTGGAGCGTTTTCATTGGCTACACCTATCAGAAATCAATTAAGACATAATAAAATAGACCATAATGCTCCATCAACAAAATGGCTGCTTACATTTGAATTTGTCCTTTACAATTTTTTTCTTAAAACCATGTAATAAAAAGTATCTTAAATTTGTTTTCATTTCATATGAAATTTTTATAAGCCAAGGCTCGCAAAAATGAAAAACTTTTAAAGTTTGTTTCATAAAATCTCATATGAAATAAAATGTCATTGAAGATTTTATATATATATATATATATATCTCAATGTGTAATTTGGTCATAATCACCAATGTATCAATAATTCTTAACAAAAATCTTCCCCTCTTCCCCTAGATCAACATGGTGGGTATCATAGACAAAGCTGACAACACCTGGCCTTGGTATCCATTTAAATCTTTAATTTGTATACATTTACTTCCTTGTTCATCTATTTCGAGTCATGGTTCACCTGTTTTGATATTACAGTCATATGTTGTTTTTATCAGATGTCCGAACTTTGGAAGCAGAAGATGCCGGCCTCCTCCTTCTGAGTAATCCCGATGATATTGAGGTCGGGTCACATTATAATGGCATACATCTCACGTTTCCTCTTAACCAATCACAACTCCAGGATCTTATACAGTCTTTCAAAACAAAAAAGGTGAGATTTTATCAACAGCTTAATTTATGTCACTCTTACAGTTATGTTCTAACATCATGACCTGCAAAGTATTAAATTCATCACTTCAACAGAATAACAAAAGGTAACATGACAATTCTGACCCAACTCTTATCAAAAGAATCATCATACCTTGACAAGAAAATAAAATAATAATGCACCATCTTCAGAAAACTTGATAGTGGTGGACATTTTTCTTGTAATCGTCAGTAAATTAAAATGAATTGGTTACTTGGACATGAATAAAGATACTGCAAAATCACAATTTTTTGTGGAGGATTAATTTTGTAAGTACTCTCTTAATTCATAGATTCATATGTCCACAATTTGTTAAATTACAATGTAGTTTTAAGCATGTTTACTGAGCACTATTTATTGATGAAATCAATTGTCCATGCAATAAAGATATTTTGAGAAACCATGAAATTTCGGTTCCACATACATGTTATATACAACTTGACAGTAAGAAGTGTTGATTAGTGCAAAAGGGTACTTATATCATCAAATAGTCACTAATCATATGATTTCCTGGCCTGTGGTTGCAATTGTGTTAGCTTTCGCAACCTCAAATTTCATTTCAGAATATTTTATTGTCTTGATGTTGGTGACATATGGAATTGGGCAACAGGCAGAGCCTATGAAAGCCCTCTCCATACAACTTAAACAAGTACACAGACACATCAATCAAAATTTAAGACATTAAATAATAATGATAGCATTCCAAGAAAACCTCAACCTCAACCTCAAATGCAGGTTGGAGGTGTGTGGTTCAATGATAACTATCTTTCCCAGGAAGTACAGACAAATTAAAGAACCTTAGGCAATACACTTAACCCCAATTGCTCTGGATGGTATGCAGTGGGCCTCCTGTATGGTGTTCAGTGAGGTAGCCACAACCACTGAATTCCTTGCTGTTCATGAGGTGATAAACACCGCTACCAAAGCACAGGCTTATTACTGATAAATATGGTATGAACCCCTCAAGGACGAAGTGGATGAATTAAATGAGGATTAAAGGCAGCAAAATTCACTCAGCATCCATAAGATCATTTTGTCAAATAAATAAAAAAGTGAAATAAAAAATATAGCTTGAAGACATGTTATATGATAAGAGAGCATGCAATCTGTGATCCTTTATATAAACAAGAATACAACAAATGGTGTTATGTCATGTCATGTATACATGCAGTATGCATAGCTTAGCTCATCGAGAGACATGTGTTATTTACTGTACAAAACCGTAAAATAAAACCACTGTTAATTTGTCAACATTCATGCTGACCTAAATCTCATTTTGGATATCAAAACAACTTCAAACCACATTTGGAAATAAAAGAAAACATTTGTGTTTAAAGAAACGAGAGCACAGCATGGATTCGGTATTCCCAATTTGATCAAATGTAATTGCTTTCGAGAAAGCCATACAATGACTATTCCTTGAGATTTTTTCGGAGATGGAAGACGGAGATGGAAGACGGAGATGGAAGACGGAGATGGAAGAAACATGGCACTGAAAGAAATCAGGTTGTGGTTTCTCAATTTACAAATAAGAGAAAAAGAAATTGTAAGATTCTTATTACAATTGAGCAAAATAAGTAAATGTTGGAGATTTTCATGTTCCTTGCTGTAATCAATATCATCCAATTTGGAGATGTACATGTGGGTGGCCCCGAGGCTGAGGGTCTGTGCAGTTGTCGTATGGTGTACAGAACATGTGACCAACTTCGTATAATTACCTGGTTTGACACTAGTCTGAGCAATTGAGAAAGGATAGATCAATGTCATTTCTGGATCTGATCATTTCTACAGCAATCGGGGAAAGTGTATTATAGATTGAGACACAATTTGATCTCGGAAAGCTGGCATTATATAGACACATGCAAAGCACACAAAGCTATCTCCATGTCCCCCACTCTCTCATTGTAATATAACTTTAATTGAAACAGCTCATTTCTGTAAGTATGTCCTCTATATATTTACAGCTGTGATGCATAACTCTACATCCTCTTAATAAAGACCTTAGGCAAAGTCAGTAAGCTTGCTTCAGATTTAACGCAATTTTAATTAATCATTTTATCTTCATCCTCTCCTTGGGAGATCAAATAAAATTTTCAATACCGTGTTTATGATGAAGATATTTTTTATCTTGTATAATTTTTTTTATCGTATTAGAATTCAGATCTAAATTGAGATGCTAGAGCTGATTCTGTTCAAACTGAAAAGCATCAGAGAGGTCAGTACTAGTGACCAGTGTTTCAAGGTCTCATGACTAAATGTGGCCCGGACATTTGACATTTTAAACTGATATTTGGTATTAAAGGATATTCATTATGATTACAAAGTTTGCTGCTATTGAGCCAGAAGAAATTTGGAAAAATGAGAAATATGGAATATTTCTTCAAGTTTGTCAATGCTTTTAATTTTTTTCTGTGACAGAGAAATCTTTAACAGGGTCACTGTCACTATTTTCAAGAAAATTGATATTTAGCTTTTTCAGAGAATAAAGAAATGGAAGAAAAATACCATAAAAATAAAATTATATCAGTATAGAAAATCTTCCATCAAAAAATCATCCTTTTTGTTTCAAGCTTGTGAAAATAGTAAAAAATTAACCATAAAAACAAATAATCTTCACAGTGTGCCGATATTTCTACTTCTTACGACAGAGAATGAAAAATTCATATCAAGATTGAAACATTTGCTATCAAACTAAGAGCAGAGACGAAATACTGTAGATTTGTTTATTTTTATTCGGGATTTATTTTATTTGGTTTTATAGGTTCTATCAATCCATGATTTCATATGTTCATGAACAGTTAAAATTAGTACAAGTTATTCATATTCATCCACAAAATGAAATGTCCACATAATATCAGTTTTTCTTACACCACGAAAATTGTGTTCCACAAAAATGTATGATTTTACAATACTGTGATCTGGCAGAAACAACATTAATCAAAATCCACAAAAAAAATCCTTAAGCAGAGTTTGTAAAACCAAAGTCAGGCATACTGAGGGAAGTGACAACATCGGAAAAGGAAATCGCACTCGTTGATACATTGTGCTAATGATGAATGTGCAATACACACTGATCTCGTTAATGGGGGAGGCTGCCATCGCATCACACAAAGGGATTAGGGACCAGTCTACGTTAACATAAGCACGATCTCTTATAATTGTACAACCAAATGGCAACACGTTTAATTGTACTCTGGTTTTGAGCTGTAGCAAAAATACCTAGCCTAAAAACAAACATTTGTAACGTAGTGACCATATGTAACAAAAATCTGCCCACTAGATCTCAAATACTACACCAGTGTCACAGACTGAAATGTTCTCACCAAAATGTGATTTCCTGTCCATCTCTGTACAGATTCTGTTGAAATTTGCACCATAAGCCTTATAATGATAGTTCTACCTACCTAAACTAAAATTTAAAATGTTCAATAAGGTTTTGCTAATTCTTTTTTGAAAAAAGCAACAACATCATAATATATCTCAATCATTATTATCAAAATTATGGAAAACCTGAAATTCTCACCTCATAATTAATGAAAATTTTTGAATTTTTATCAGAATTTTTTTAATATTACCCCCAGGTCTCAACAGACTTACTCTGGTAACTTTTGTTGTGTAAGGTCTACTGTATTTGTGCTATTTTGCCTTTCTCAACAGTCTATATTTGTAAGTTTCTCTTGATCATAGTGAGCTACAGCCTAGGATTTACTTAGTTTGATAACCCAGTTATTTTGTTAGTGTCACCACAGGATGGAACAGCTTATATGCCAACTCTAGATATGAATTGTCCTATTGAGTTTAGTAATCAGAGAGCTGGGATTGAGCGAACTAGAACTAGCTGACATATTATACAGACATTGTGATCGTTGAGTTTGGTATAAATGAACTAACTGACATAGTGAACAGACTTTGATTATCAGTAAGCTGGGATTAAGTGAACTAGCTGATATAGTGTACACACTTTTGTGATGAGTAAGCTGGGATTGGTTGAACTAGCTGATATAGTGTACAGACTTTGATTATCAGTAAGCTGGGGTTAAATGAACTAGCTGATATAGTGTACAGACTTTTGTGAAAAGTGAGCTGAGGATTAAGTGAACTAGCTGATGTGGTGTACACACTTCTGTGATGAGTAAGCACGGATAGGTTGAACTAGCTGATATAGTGTACACACTTTTGTGAAAAGTGAGCTGGGATTAAGTGAACTAGCTGATGTGGTGTACACACTTCTGTGATGAGTAAGCACGGATAGGTTGAACTAGCTGATATAGTGTACACACTTTTGTGAAAAGTGAGATGGGATTAAGTGAACTAGCTGACATAGTGTACAGGCTTTGATTATCAGTGAGCTAGGATAGGTTGAACTAGCTGACATACTGTGTGTTCTGTAGTGATCAGTGAGCTGGGATGGAATGAACTAGAATTGACATAGGGTACAGGCTCACTCTGGTTGTATTTCTTGGTACAAGTCTTATGTCAAATGATTGAAATTTACTCCATTTTTTGGGAACACTTTTTGAAAAGCCTTCTTAGATCTGTGGAATCATGGTTTCAATATGCTATTGAAGAGCAGGTTTTTTTCTCTTGTCTGTAACAGTGAAAATGAAAATCTCTAAATTCATGTGTCACCCTTGACTCCTTAGCAAATAAAAGATTGAGGTTGGGGAATATCAGTGTGAGCCCTTGCTCACTTTGTTTTTTTTATTTTTGAGGGGTTTTATTTTGTTTATTTTTTAGGGACAGATTAAAATTGTATAACATAGATCTATTGAAAATAAAATTTAAGGAGAGAAGCATAAATATTGTATATCACTTTAGGATTTTCATGAAAAGTACATCCTTCCTGCCTCCAGATTTTGATAAAACTCTAAACCATTAAAAAACCCCTTCATAGATAACTATACCAGTAGTAAACTGGAGGTTTCACATTTTTTATCTAAGTATTGACTTCAAATGACCTTATCCAGCTGTTTTAGTATCAAAGTAAATCCCGATACTCCATGCCGTATAGAATGCGTGCCTTTAAAAGTGGTAGATGTTGTTTGGACTTCAGACTCTTGTTTACATCTAATATTAATACATAGCTTCATACAACACATAACGAGGAATTCAAAGAGAATATTTGTTAAAAGATATATATTGTCTTTATGATCAATAGATTGGGGAAGCGATGAAAAGCTCCACAAACCTTTGTTTATTTGTGTGGAGTAGTTGTCAACAGTTCATGTGAGCCTTAAGGCTTTACCTGCAGATCAACCATATTGAATTCCTCTCCTCTGGGAACCATTGACTGACGATAAAATGGATTTTTATCACAATCTCCACCATTTAATGCTGCTTTCGTTACTTTGATGACAATAATTGTCACTTACATGTAGATGCAATTTTTTTTAGCCTTACATAATGTGAAACAGGTCCCAATAACCAAGTCATTTTGACTACGAAGGGTTTGACTGATCGACGTTAACATAGTAAAAAAGCTTTTATGTAAAAATGTACAACATTTTGGCTGCTTAGCGTCTCAATTTGTGCTCTGTATATGTCTAGAAAGGACATCATTCCTCAATAACTACAGAGACAGACGGATTTTGATGTAACCTTGACTCAACCAAACTCTAACATGAAACATACAATCTAAACACATAAAACAGTTTTATTGAAAAAGGTCCCCTGTGTTAAAGGTCAAAGGTTACTTATTCGGGCACTGGAAGAGTCGGTCATATTTACAATGGATCAAAACCACTGTCCTGGAAACAATGAAGTTGGGTTTTATTAATGCTATAATGAAATACAGAGAATGTCATCTCATGGTAAAGAGATGGATATGTACATTTCGTATTGGAATGTCAGCTTTCATTTCTGTTTTTGTATTATTGGAATGTCAGCCTTCATTTCTGTTTTTGTATTATTGGAATGTCAGCTTTCATTTCTGTTTTTGTATTATTGGAATGTCAGCTTTCATTTCTGTTTTTGTATTAGTATTATTGGAATGTCAGCTTTCATTTCTGTTTTTGTATTATTGGAATGTCAGCTTTCATTTCTGTTTTTGTATTATTGGAATGTCAGCTTTCATTTCTGTTTTTGTATATAAATGGATAAGTTTAACAGATTCAATTCATTTAAGGTATACCAATTGATAATCACTAGAGAAAGACATATTACAGTTTATATGAAAATATCCTAGCCTTGGCTCATTGATATTCTCTTGTTTGAATTTATGTAATAAATGATGTGAAAACAGGCAATTATTACAAAAAGAGAAATTACCAAAAAAAAACAAAAAACAAAAACACAAAAAATATAATGAAAGTTCTGACCTGGAGAAGACATTGTAGTAAATAACAACTTTTCAAAAAATTAATATTCAAACATCCTACTATCTATAATGGGATTTACCATACTTGTTGTTTTCATGCTGTAATATTAGCCTTTGAGCTCTAAGCTAAGAGTCAGTGACTTTAAGTGGGCGAGTAGGGCAATGTACTAGTATACAGAACAATACAGTATCATAGGGGTGTGACATTTCTTCAGAGTGGGAGTAGATATGGGTGGGCTTATTATCAGACAAGGACCCTTACTGCCAGATAATTACAGAAAAAAAAGGTTAAATATCCCTATCATTTTTCTTTTCTTTTTACATTATCATTTGCATCTATTAAGAAGCCCTTATACTGTAAACTAATTGATTTTGGTGGCTGTTAATTTTCACTATTTTAATTTCCAAGACTATTTCACAGCAAAAAATGGCTGTTAATTTTCACTATTTTAATTTCCAAGACTATTTCACAGCATAAAATGGCTGTCAATTTTCACTATTTTAATTTCCAAGACTATTTCACAGCAAAATATTTTTGAGAACCTTGATTTTTTTATGATTGTGTTTTAAAGATACTGTAAATAAACTTATTTCAGTGGTGATTTTTTTTAGCACTTTTGTGCAATAATTGTGAATTTTACATTTTGTTTGCAAGCAACTATTATGGAGGTGCAACTTCCTCAGTGCAACCTTTTGTCAAATGTGATACTGCTCTAAAATTTGAATGCAATATATTTTGTACATTTCACAATTCATGAACTTTGCGAAAATTAACTGCTCACAAATATTTGTTGGTTAACAGCATTTTGTATTTATATATTGCAGTGTCTACATGCCAAATACTTGTTACAACTTCTTCATGAAACTCGAGCCGCGCTCAAGCAGAAGAGCAACATCAATCATGCGACCATTTCCATCTCCAAACAAATTACCGTGTGTGGTGACCTCCATGGCAAACTTGACGACCTTTACATGGTCTTTCATAAGGTAAAAACATGTTAAAAAATACAATCTCCACTTGACACAGAATGTGAAATATGCAGGAGATATCAAACATGTCATCAAGATTTTCCGTATTATCACGTCCGTTTTAGTACTTTAATTCTAAGAAATTCATGGGCATAGAATCTCATTTGAGCCTTAAATTACACTAGCTATGACTTTCTAAATTTTTCGTTATTAATTTGATCCTAAGTCATATCCTGATATTAATATTTTGCTTTGACGTTGTTTGATGAATTAAGAGTAGTGGACACTTATCTCAAAAACAAATTTTATAAAGCATGTAAGACTAATCATAGCCTCTGCTGAAAATCTGAGGTGGTGGTTAGATCCAAACCCCGCACGGTGTGTGTTTCACTGGTGGTAGAGAGGTTGTGAAGGCCAAACCTCTTTAGGCTGACATTGACACCCTCTCCTTCCACCCACCCCTGGATTCTGAGTCTGAAATAAAAATATTAGAGAAGTGTAAAAGTATGTGATGTAATACATTCTAAAAGTTTTTGGGAGGTTATCCATTATTGTGTTATAATTGTCAAAAATTTTATTCTTTTTTCTCTTTCAGAATGGTCTGCCTTCAGTTGACAATCCATATATCTTCAATGGAGACTTCGTAGACAGGGGGAATAACTCTGTAGAGATATCTGTGATACTTTTTACATGTTTTTTGTTAAATCCTAATGAGGTGTATATAAATCGTGGTAACCACGAGGACCACATCATGAACATACGGTATGTATATGGTTCACTGTTAAAAATTTCACCTGTCAAATCCATTATATAATCTGAAAACAAGGGCTCACTCTGCCTCTAAATTTCATTTCACCAAATTTTCTAGTCACTGAAACAGCGCATCCCTGGTGTATCATGGCAATTTCATAATTTCCAAAATTGCCAAAATTATTCCATTTTTAGCTATTTGCAATGTTGATGACCAACAGTATGAGCCCTGGAAAGCAGATATTTAAAATATCTTGAAAACTGGAAAATTCTGATATCCACTTACTTCTTAAAAAAATAACTATAAATGATATTTGGTACTGATGATACGCCATTTTGCTTCTTTGTACATTGCAGTAGAAGTACTTAAAATATAAAAAAAAAAATATGTTTGAAAAGATCCTATTGTTGGGAGATTCAAACTCGCCGCAATCTATTTTGAGAAAATTCATAACCTAGAATGTCAAACACTCACTTCATATTAATTTCCCCTAAAATAGTCATAAAAACAGGTCATATTTAAGTGGAGCTTTAAACACAATATTTTGTTAAAAATTCTATTGGGATCAATGAATTTCAATTCAAAGTGTAGCACTCCATGGATCACTCACAAATGTACAATAGAGGAATATTAGTAATTTTTAGAAAAATCTTCCTCTTTGGAATGGATGTAAAGATTTTGAATACATTTGGTAAATAACGTTCTTAGATTAAGGAAGATATAGGTAAACCTCTGTTTTATATGGTAAGCTAACCCCTAGTAGCAAACAACTTTAAATGGTTAATCATCCCCTTTTTGTTCCAGGTACGGGTTTGTAAAAGAAGTAAACAAGAAGTACTCAGTGAGTATGTAAATTCAACACTGTTGTAGTGTATTGTATATAGGTATAATGAGTACAGGTATTAATCCAGCGATTGAAAGAAACTGGCATCATATAACCAAAGTCCTCACACGACAATATCATATGCTGCATACTGTAATACCATTAATTTTTGTGGGTTCTTTATTTTCCTTGATGTTGTTGGTACTCTTAATCCACAAATTCATATATCTATGTAATGATAAAACTGACAAAAAGTTTTTGGTGTTTGTAAGTTTCGTGAATAATAATTATCCATGAAATTCCATGCCTGAAAATTTGGCCCCTAAAAAATATGGTGCTACTCTAAAGTATGCACTATTCTTTTCATAAAGACTGGCCTTTAATGTCCAGCATCTTTCCATAGATTTTGTTCAACATGATATTAACATTGTAAGGACAATAACAAATAATATAGGAAAGAAAATGTCAACTTACAATGGAATTTGCACTTAAACTATGGACATTTTTGAAAGAAAAAACATTTATAAACTCAAATATGAAGAAGCATTGAAGACCTCTGGTACATGCTAATGGAAATATTCCTTATAGTATTTTGACTGAAATCAGTTGGAAATATCAGGAATGTTATTGATAAACAGAAAGTGTTTTAATGGATTCAAATGCATTGTTTACACTTTAATCTTGATGGTATGACAAAACACCAGTAAATATATCCAGTTTCTGCAGGCATGTTCTGTTAAAACAACATGTTTCATATCTAAGAGGCAAAAAGCCCAAAGAACCAACACATTACATACCGATATTACACACTGTCAAGGGATGGGCTTATTACAGGACAATGACCCAAGGGACACACCACATTACATATTACTCACAGTCAAGGGATGGGCTTATTACAGGACAATGACCCAAGGGCACAACACATTACATATTACACACAGTCAAGGGATGGGCTTATGGGTTTGTGATTTACTACTGTTAAGGCTTTGTCGTGTTGTGTTGTATTGATGAAGGGGTACCATCTGTATTCTGTCTTTCTATCTGTCTGTGACTCTAAATAAGCCTTTGTTTAGTTTCATTCCTTTGTTGCTTTGCATACATTACTGTTATAAATGGTTGTTGTAAATTATTTTTTGTTGTTTCCTCAGCGGAAATTATCGGTCACTATGACGCGAGGTTTGACCATATTGATCCTTTAAAAGGCCCATGGGGCCAATACAAAATTCAAATCCAAAAAAGATGATGGGCTTATTGCAGGAAAATGAAACTGCATCCATAGGCATTTGATTTATACTTCATCAGAGATGGGTGGGCTTATTACCAGGCATGGGCTTAATATGAAATATGGTAGCTCAGGTTGAGTAGGCTTTGTATCTACAGCAAAATTGAAATTTCAGCATATATGTTACAAATATTTTTAGAATCCATATCAGGTCTTCTGACTTGAACTTTGTAAAACTAGGTTTCTTTTTTTTTTTTTTTTTGCTTCCATTTCTTTCTGACCTAGCACTCTGCCGGTAACTTTGTGTATGTGGATCAGAATCATTTCTGAAGTCCAGAAAACTGAATTTTGTCAAGTAGAAAATATCAAAGGTTAAAGTATTTAGCAGGAGACTGCAATCCTAGCACTTGGAATTAATTAGTTTTTTATCTCGTTAGCCTTTGCTGTTCACTTCCGTAGGTAACTAATTATCAATAAACAAAATTCTGCCTACTGACTTAATTCTATTGTTACCCAAACTACTTGTTGTATTGGTTGTTGGAAATCAATCCATCAATTTATTAAATTAGTTTATCATTGATTGCATGAAACCTACACCACCAAACAGTACTCAATGCCACTCAGTACTCATTGTACTGCTCATTACACTGTACTACTCATTACGCATAATCACTCAGTACTCAATGCCACTCAGTACTCATTGTACTGCTCATTACACTGTACTACTCATTACGCATAATCACTGAGTACTCAGTGCCACTCAGTACTCATTGTTCCACTCATTACTCAGTATCACTCATTACGCATAATCACTCAGTACTCAGTGTCACTCATTACTCAGTATCACTCATTACGCATAATCACTGAGTACTCAGTGCCACTCAGTACTCATTGTTCCACTCATTACTCAGTATCACTCATTACGCATAATCACTCAGTACTCAGTGTCACTCATTACTCAGTATCACTCATTACGCATAATCACTCAGTATTCAGTATCACTCATTACTCAGTATCACTCATTACACAATACCACTCATTACTCAGTATCACTCATTACACATAATCACTCATTACTCAGTATCACTCATTACACATAATCACTCATTACTCAGTATCACTCATTACTCAGTATCACTCATTACACAGCACCACTCATTACACAATACCACTCATTACTCAGTATCACTCATTACACAGCACCACTCATTACACAATACCACTCATTACACAATACCACTCATTACTCAGTATCACTCATTATACAGCACCACTCATTACACAATACCACTCATTACACAATACCACTCAGTACTCAGTATCACTCATTACACAGCACCACTCATTACACAATACCACTCAGTACTCAGTATCACTCATTACACAATACCACTCATTACACAATACCACTCAGTACTCAGTATCACTCATTACACAATACCACTCATTACACAATACCACTCAGTACTCAGTATCACTCATTACACAGCACCACTCATTACACAATACCACTCAGTACTCAGTATCACTCATTACTCAGTATCACTCATTACACAGCACCACTCATTACACAGCACCACTCATTACACAGTATCACTCATTACACAATACCACTCAGTACTCAGTATCACTCATTACACAGCACCACTCATTACACAGCACCACTCATTACTCAGTATCACTCATTACACAATACCACTCATTACACAATACCACTCATTACTCGGTATCACTCATTACACAGTATCACTCATTACACAATACCACTCATTACTCAGTATCACTCATTACACAGCACCACTCATTACACAGCACCACTCATTACACAATACCACTCAGTACTCAGTATCACTCATTACACAGCACCACTCATTACACAATACCACTCAGTACTCAGTATCACTCATTACACAATACCACTCATTACTCAGTATCACTCATTACACAGCACCACTCATTACACAATACCACTCATTACTCGGTATCACTCATTACACAGCACCACTCATTACACAATACCACTCAGTACTCAGTATCACTCATTACACAGCACCACTCATTACACAATACCACTCAGTACTCAGTATCACTCATTACACAATACCACTCATTACTCAGTATCACTCATTACACAGCACCACTCATTAAACAATACCACTCAGTACTCAGTATCACTCATTACACAGCACCACTCATTACACAATACCACTCAGTACTCAGTATCACTCATTACACAATACCACTCATTACTCAGTATCACTCATTACACAGCACCACTCATTACACAATACCACTCAGTACTCAGTATCACTCATTACACAATACCACTCATTACTCAGTATCACTCATTACACAGCACCACTCATTACACAATACCACTCAGTACTCAGTATCACTCATTACACAGTATCACTCAGTGTTGTTTATTGTCTATTGTTAATGTGAATTGTGTTTTTCCCAACAAAATCTGTATCTAAAGCAATATCTTATACATTATACTATATATAATGATGGAATGTGTGCAACTGTATCAAAATTTTCAGTTTTCAAACTTTTAAAAAGGAAGAAGGAAAATATGACAGTTTTGAATGTCTTTTTCCAAATCACAATCATTATGATGTATGTCATGTATTTGAGAGGTTCAGTGTTTTCGTTGTCTCAAAGGATGGACTGAAATTGCAATTTCAATTGTAATTAATTGCAAGAATAAATGAATAAAGAAAAAAAATGCTTTGAAAGAAAAAAGAAAGAAAAAGAAATAAAAAATGTGTGCCATGACTTCTGTGAAGAACAATGTGTATCCTTTTGGTTTATACTTTTGATAAAAGAGTAAAAAATTGGAATCGATCGAGGAAAAATATGTACCATATGTAAAGTGATTTTACACTGGAGATACACGTGACTATCACATATCAAAATTAGAGTCTCACACCAATATTTTGTTACTATATGACAGCCATGAGCTTGAGACATATCTAAGAAGGCTTGAGTTATCTCCCTGTAAGAATTACAAAGTAACTTCTATTCGTGTTTCATTTTAATCTTTAGGCCCATGCCAATTGCATCCTTAGACTCTTTGAAGACCTGTTCAGTTGGTTGCCTCTGGCGACCATTATTGACGACAAGGTACTGGTGGTCCATGGTGGCTTCTCTAATACAACAGATCTGGATGTCATAGCAAAGATTGACCGACACAAGGTAAGGTGTAGTAAGACAAGGGGAGTAACTCCTGATGGGTTTAAGTTTTAGTAATACAAGGGGAGTAACTCCTAATGGGTTTAGATGATGAGTAATTCTGATCTGGACTGAATTGCCTACAAATTTAAGCCTAGCTACATAACAACTAAATTGTCTGATGTCCATCTGTCTTCTAACCATTCTTTGATTGTGAATTTACTTTCTGAAAGATAAGTGACTGAAATAACTATATCTGAAAATAAATAAAATAAACTTTAGTTATGATGCCTTATTTGAGAAATAACTATCTTGGATGAATTTCTGTCATTTGTTTATGGTGAAGTTGGTTAGTTCCTTACCATCTTGTCCACTACGTATGTCAGTGCTAGTATTTTCCATACTGGTCATTATTTGTCTGAAGGTGACCTAGTAGTCATCAAAACGTCACACTCTAATTTTTTACTGGTTATGTAATAAGAACTTCTATTCTACTGACGTTACTAGCCTGCAGAAAATGTTTTAAAATGCTGTCATTTGCGATCAGTTATGTAACCTTGAAACTTAATCGAGGTCTCTGAAGGGTCAAATATACTAAAAATCATAACGAAATTTTCTACAGTATCAAAAGTTCTATCATCATAGAATCTGTAGGTCTTTTACCATAAAGTGGTTCCAGATCATATTTACATTGTACTTTCAATTATCAAATTTCTGATATGACTCTATCTAATGTAAACTTAAAAAAGAAGATCACAATTTGACTGCTCATAAAACAAGTATGGCCAAAAGCAAATGCGTTAAATTCCTAACCAAGTTTTCCCCTATTAACCATGGGGCAATAGAGGAATGATGTTGGGTCTGTAGTTTGTTGGCTATAGAAGCAGTACCATATTCAACCCGTGTCCATATCCAATAAGTGATCAATTCCCCTGTTATTTTCTGGTCAGATGGTACTCACAATCATGCACAAGAAAGAAAACTTTTGAATCTATTTAAGCAAATCTGGTTCCCCAGCAGCAGAAGGACACTAATTATTACCACTGGTTTTTACAATTTTATTGCCCCCTTTAATGAAAAATTTTACTGGATCTGCTACATCTTATTAATTCATCCTTTCAATTCTGGATCTTTAAGTGCCATTGATGTTTAATGGGTCAAATACAGTATAATATGGTAAAATATGATATCATGTTGGATCAAGCAAAAACCACCGCATATATAATGATCATAATATCATCAGATTTATCACAAAGTCCAAAATGCATAAATGTTGATTCTATTTTTTTGCAGTTTCTGTCAACATTACATCCATCCCGGGGTTTTGATGATGAAAATCTGACAGAAGTTGAATTGCAGGAATGGAAACAGGTATAGTATCACTCTTGTCTGAAACCAAAATGAATGAATATTGTTTGAGATGTTTAAACTAACCAATGATTTCATCTGATACTTAACCATACAAATACTACATAGGGTGATGTGTACACATCACATGGTGTGTATTTAACAAACACTTTGCAGAACAAAACTAGATTATTTTTAATATATTTACATAAATTTATTAGGAAAGAAGAGTAATGCTCCTTTGTTCTTTAAAATTAAATTTAAAAACTGATGATTTCTACATATTGTTATTATATAGTCACCAATAGCAGCCATTAATACCATAGTCAAAGTTTTGAAGTAAGGCCATACCTGGTAATAAACTCCCCATACCAGTATCTTACTTTGTATAGAAACACAGTTCTACTGCAATATCATTAATTTTTGGGGAGTGTTTATTTTCGTTGCTTTTGTCGGTACTCTATATCCACTTATTCATATGGCTGTGAACTGTTAACACCAGTTAAAGTAGATTTATTCAGCTAAATTTATCAACGAAATCAAGTGCCAAAGAAATAGGATTTTTTTGAAACACCATGGAAATTGAGTCCCATGTAAATATATCGGAGTATATTGTTGTCACACAATCAGAGCCCTCATTCTTACTCTGAGTCACTCAGATGTTATATTTGCCAGAGGTATCACTATTACTATATATTATTCCTATGCTTTGAATTATTACACTGTTCTGAAGATGGAATACCTACTTTGCTCACATGTCCACTGATAAATTTTGCTGATACCTTCCTGTGGATGCTGTCCAGTCATCACTACCTCCATTATCTATACTTAGTAGGTTATATATCATCAATATGTCCATCAATCTGTTTCATTATCAACTGATGGTTTGGTGGCATGGGTTTATATTTTTTCTCTTTAGTTTCATTCGCTAACTTTTTAAAAATATTTTAGGTCCTTGATCTTCTTTGGAGTGATCCTCGAATGCAAGATGGCTGCCTCCCCAACACATTCCGAGGAGGAGGAAGTTACTTTGGTCCTGATGTTACGACAATGATCCTAAACAAACACAACTTACAACGACTCATTCGATCTCACGAGTGTAAGGTGGAGGGATACGAATATACTCACAATGATAAGGTACACCACCCTCATTCCAACGTCAACAACCTCAGAAATTTGTTTGAAGAAACATTGCAAATTCCTTAAATCTAATTCACTGCAATAACAGAACCCATAGTTTCCACAACCTGCAGATTAATGATGTTCTTAAGGCAGTCTCTTACATATTAAGTTGACAAAAATAACTACAATGTAGAGTGACATTTTCTGTAGATAGCTAGGTGATTCCTTATTACAGCTTACACATAAACATACTCCTTGTGTATAATGCCTGCTTCTGTTTTCTGATAGGTTATTGTGTCTTGGATGTGAACATCTGTACACAGTACTCAAATTGTGTTTGAATTATCTCCCTTAATTTGTGTATTTAGAACTGTTTGACTTCTCTCCCTTTGTAGTCAGCTAAACTTCATGCATTTATAAAGGATAAATTTCAGGTTGTAAGGTCACCATCAGTATTTCTTGCCTGAGTGGCCGATTGGCTTCATTCCTCAAGGGAATTAAATCAAACGTCGCGCACTTGGCCAACTTCTTTATTGTACATAATTTGAGGAGAAAACATCAGGGAATTTGTATCCATAGCAGTGCCTTGTTTAATATCAAAATCATTTCATGTACTGGCAAAAATGTTGTCATATTTATTGTCATAAATTTTAATATCATAAATACCTGTTTATTTTGTGCTGGAGTATTTGTCTTTGGTGGGGCTGAATCATTGCTACATAGATTTATACAAACAAGAGATTCATGATTTCACATCATGAGATTTGGTGCTATGTTATGATTTTAAAGATAAGTTTATTCTATATTCCAGGTTCTGACAATATTCTCTGCCTCTAACTACTATGAGGTTGGCAGCAACAAAGGTGCTTACATCAAAATGACCGGCCCTGACCTCTCTTGTCACATTGTCCAGTATATGGTCAACAAACAGTCCACCAAACGCAAAATTACCTTTACCAAAAGGTATGTCAATCATTTTTGGCTGAAAAGTATTACTGCTGAAACATGAAAAAATTAAATTTGGTCTGAAGCATCCATGTGTGAAGAGGAAACAATCTTGTATTAAAGCTGGTCTCCGTCTCTTTTGGCTGGGCTCAAAGCAAAAAAGGAAATAAAGCAAATTCTTTAAAATCATTCTTCTTTTGTAGGAATGCCTCGATTTAGTTCCAGTTTAGTCTGAAGCATCCTTGGGTGAAAGGGAATCAATTTAGCATATATGATAGCTTTGGCCACCTGGGTCAGGAGTCATAATCAATATGGGAAACAGATACATTTAAATCTTTCTTATTCTGCAGGAATCTCAAGATTCTATTCAAATTTGGTCTGAAGCATCCATGGGTGAAGATCACCAGTGTGTATAAACACAGGGTCTGACCCCCTGGGGGCAGAGGGACAGGTTCTGGTATGGGAAATAGAAAAGTAATTTTTAAATCCTTCTGTAGTAATCGGTTAAAGTTAGCAAACAAATTTGATCTGCAACATCAAGGGAAAGAGGAACTCAGTTTTGTATAAATGTTGGGTATGAACCCCAACCAAGAGGGAGAGAGGGAGAGGAGTAGAGTGACAGGGGAAATAGAGGAATCACATCAGAAAAAGGATAGATAGATGTCATCTTTGAAATCCATTTTCTGTTACAATGAAAATGTTTTGATCAAATTTTACTTCAAATATTCTTGGGGGAAGGGGATTCAGTTCTGTGTAAACCAAGATTCTGCATAGGATCAGTGCACAATTTGAGGTAAAAGTTCCAAATTATTCTTTTACTTCTTGGATGTGGGCATTTTGTCAGGTTTTTGTTTCAAACTCAAAAATTCCTCACCTTTTGGGAAAAAATGTAACAATATAATTGTGAATAAAAATATTATAAGGGAAAGCTGAAATATCCAGGTGAGCAATACAGGCCCCATGGGCTTATTATTCTCACCTGACCTGGAAGGTACATAAACTGAAACTCATAATCACTGTAACCAAGAGATACTTCAATTATTTTTTACTGCACTGACGTAGAAGATGCAGGTACTGATGTCTTCGTGCCATGGCTTCATTGTCAATGAAGCATAAGCCTTCTGGCTTGCATTTTTTTTCTTGAAGAACTTCTACACTTTTGAAAAGAACTTCAGAAGAATTTTAAATACCAGTGATAAATGCAGGGAGTTTGTATTTGTGTGGGAGAATTTCAACTTTAGTTAGCATGAAGCATCTTTGGTAAAGAAAATGCTTTGTAGTTTACTGTAATGTGACTACCTTGGAGAAGAGGTGTTGGACCAAATACAAATTTCATAACTAGCTCATTTGGTATCCATTGAGATATTTGAAATTATCATTATAGTTGATGTCTTAATTGTATAGAATATACAACAATCATTGTAATGTTTATTACCTGTAGGATCAGCCAGGTAGAAAAAATAGCCATGAGGGATCTCAAGAGGAAGATTCTGGGCTGTCAGACCGAACTAATGACTCACTTCAAAGCACATGACTCTGAGAATAAAGGTATAGTTACAGTAAAAAAGACTACTTCTCTAGAAAAGCTGAAAATATTTTTACTAAATAGTACTAATAGTAACATATAAGATTCAATCTTTTTGTATTTAAATGACATACTTCATGCTGTGATCCATTTCAATATTTCTATAAATAATTCATGCAATTTTTTTTTGTACATGTACACATCATCAGACCATTCTAATTTACAATAATTTTGATGTTCATGTTTTGTCTGCTAAGATGTAAAATGAAGTTAAATGGGGATAGATTTGATAAAGTCTATCATAACTTATTTTTGTTTAAACCCTAAACAATCAGTACACCTAGGAACAAGAATGATTTGTCATCAAAACGCGACATATTCTATCCTTGTTATTTAGGTTAAACAATGCCAAATTCACATCATTTTCATTGTGGATTTATGTACCACTGAAACATTTTATGTATCAGAGCTCTATATCTAACCTGTTCAAGTCTTGAAAAACACAATTTAAGGCTACTGCAATTAACAAGCAATAACCCCACAATAAATTCTGAAATGTATTTGGTAAATGGGCTTATTACAGGGGAATGAAACAGTGTTTGTTTAAAATCCTGCTGAAAATTGATAGATATGGATGAGCTTATTACTAGACAAGGGCTTATTATTGATAAATGAAGATGAATAATAACCAGTTTTTCACTGTAGGTATTATCTCGGTGATAGAGTGGTGTAATGTACTGGAGGGAATCATGCAGATGGAGCTGCCCTGGAGGACGATGCGACCTCACCTGGCCAAGTGTGATGTGAATGGTGCCGTTCTTTATGGCACAACATTCAGTGATATGAAGCTATATCATGGCTTTACTGAGGTAATACAGTTGTCTGTGTAGAGGTCACCTTTTTCTGTAGAAAACAGCTCTATCTGTAGATGTCACAACTGTCTTCACAGTTTACAACTACTAATTGAGCTCAGTATCCTAATTCGATGAAATATGCCCCAGGTTATGTATAACATCACCAACTGAATTGTAAACATGACTGAATTGTTGCAGAGTGGACACAGCATCACAGAGCTCCTGTACAGAAACAAGGATAGTCTGGAGACCATCTTCAGGATCTTTGACAAAGACAATTCAGGTACAATTAGAAGATGTAAAGCTCAAACATGACTTCAGATTTAACTGTAAAATTGTACTATACATATCAACTTATAAACCTCACTGGAATCATAATCTAGTTTTGAAAGGAGAAAAAAAATTTTTAATTTTACCTACCACATGATTTTAAGACCAAACTAAAATTCAAGAGAAAAAAATGTTTGTAATGCCCCAGCTCCCATGCTTTTAAGTATAATTGTTTGGTGAATTTACAAATATGAACTTTGACCTCCTTAATGTGTAGAACTTTATATTATGATCTGTTGGGAGGTTCACCATTTGGAAGGCAAAGTAATGATCCAAGATGGTTGATAATGAATTGTTTCTAAAGTCATTGTCTGCCCTAGTTTTTAACCCTTTTTTTTTTTTTATTTCTAGGTACCATCTCGATGGAAGAGTTTGAGGAGGCTCTTGATGTTATGATAAACACCCAGGAAATATCTGTATCACGAGACCAAGTCAAAGACATTGCACATAGTCTCGACTTGAATAATGATGGATTCATTGACTTTAATGAGTTTTTGGAAGCTTTTAGGATTGTTGATCCATATGGGAAGGAAACACGTAAAAGTTTATCAGGTAACTCGGAAACTGACTCCTTAGGGACGGATGACAATGAACTGTGTACACCTGGCAAGAAAGCCGACGAACTAAGGTCACGCAAAATATCTAAACTTCATAATATTGAGGAAATGGAGATATCAGAGGCATGACATAAATGACATTTAGAGAAATCAAAATCTCTGATTCATTATCTTCAAATGAGTGATATCAAAGAAAAAGAATTTTTTGATGCGTTATTCCCCGAGATGTAACCCTGATATCAATGAAATGGAGATATCTGAATAATATTAGGGATGTAGACCATTATCATCTCTGAAGCAAGTTTCAAAGTGTAGGCGGATATCATTGAAGTAGAGATCTGTGATTGAAATCTCTAAGGTGCAGTTGGATATCAAGGAAATGGAGATCTCTGAAGCAAGAAATGGAGATCTCACAAACAAAAAGTGGAGATCTCTTGAGCAAGAAATGGAGATGCCTGAAGAGTAATATCTTTCATGTGAATAACTCCAGGCTTTAATGCAAGATACGGTAGGATGTGATTTCCTATGTGTTAATTTTGTGACATCTAGGAAATTGGCAATCTTCAAAGTTTAACTCTTAATGCTCCAGAACTGAAGTTTTCCTTAAGTCTGAGAGTTTTTTTTCTTAATCAATTATTTAAAATATTTTTTATACCTAAATGGAAGTAAAGTATCATCTATTTATCATTTAAACCGTCATCATTTTTGTACAAATTAAATGTTTTTATTTCAAATCCTTTTTATTTATAATCTGAAGTGAACTAACGATATTGAAATTACAGGAAAAGTATTTTTCAGTATAGTGTTTGTGTTGAAGCAGCTCATATCAAAACAAGAGATCTTATCTCACTTATCGTGTCATTCATTTTTTCTGTCTCAATACATGGTACATGTATATATGCATTGAATACCAGTGCTAATTTGTGCTATCTAATTTTAAACATTCCACAACCTTTGGGCAGATTAGTGTAAAGATGAATTTGTGTAAACAAAAACAATTGCTGTAACAATGCAATTTTCAGTAGGAAATCTTCAGAGTGAAAAGTACTAAAAAATGATAAATACTGAAATATGTTTACAGTATTGAAATCAAAGAAAACATCTCTGAACCCCAAATGATATTAAATACAGGTGATAGCAGCATAACGGTGTTGTCTTCAGCAGGTTTTGCTTTTTCTACAGAAACACTGCCTAACACTTCTACAAGGTGAAGATCAAAAGAGAATTCGTTAACTTTGAGAACAAATGCTTGATGATTTGTCTTGTTGGAATGCAGAGTTCTCTGATGTTATTGGCATGTATCGATTGTGACGTTCCACAAACAGATGATGGAACAATCATATCTTTCTCACAAGAGTAGACAACTCTGCATTACGAAAAGATGGAATATGGAAATCCAAATCATTTAAACATTAACTGATTGTGATAGGAAGTGTTTATCTGAGCAAACAGAATGTTTGTTCAAAATACCATAACGAATTTCATGGATCATTAAACAGCATCAGTTTTAGAATACATCTACCTTCAGAGTTCACAGATGGATAATTACATATTTATTACATCAGTTCACATCAATATATCAAATGCTATAATATTCACACAGGTATGTGTTGCTTTTGTTAACCAATTCAATCTAGCAGAACCCAGGCTTGCTAAAGGTTCCTATTATTTCAGTAGTATTGTCGTAATGAATTTTCATTTGCAATGTGGCATCATTGATTTTACTTTGAACAAAAAAGTTAAATTATATTGGTTTGAAATTATTTAGAAATATTTGCAGTATATCTTGTGACAAAGAGAACATACATTTCCAAAGCAATTTGAAATCAAAGCATTCACATTTTGTCAAAGAATTCCACCATGAAATGCAAGATCCTTTTTTGTATCTTACTAAATGTTTTAAACTTTGTTTGACCAGAATGGTCAGCGATGTTAACATTTAATTATCATATTTAACTGGGTATTTGCAGAGGAGTTGATATTTGTATGTGGAGCCTAAGTATGCCAATTTTAAAACCTAAACACTTCACAATTGGGATTACCCAAGAATTTTCAAGACACTTCCAAAAATCAGGTTGCTCTGGTAGTACTATACTCATAACAAAATTCTTCGGGATTGATATTCACCAATATAATCAAAATGCATTGCAGACAAAATTTATACCTGGACTGGTCTTTGTAGTCATGAGCATGTACTAGTTTTTGTTGTAGTCCACTTTATTTGCTTCTTTTTTCATACCAGCCAAAACAGTGCTATGATAGAGACAATAAAGATTTTCTTATGTCAGCAAGTCTTATTCTCTTCTTTACTGAACAAATTGTCTTCAGTATCTTAAATAACATTAATGAGACATTCTTATTGTTTGAGAAGATTTCAGAGATGTTTCAATAACTGAAATTTTTTTTTTCTTTTTTATTTCAACTTAAGGAAAAGTATACCATATAGAGTACTTGCATACTTTACCTTTGTCAGATCAAAATGATTATTGGTTGTTAGGATCACAGACGTGGTCGAAACATCCTACACACCGACTGGTAGTAGAATAAGGATCACAGACGTGGTTGAAACATCCTACACGCCGTCTGGTTGTAGAATAAGGATTACAGATGTGGTCGAAACATCCTACACACCGACTGGTTGTAGAATAAGAGTTAGACGTGGTATAAACATCCTACACACCGACTGGTTGTAGAATAAGGATAACAGATTGAGTTGAAACATAACATGTGATAAATAAGTGTCCATAAATGTTTTTATGCTAAATTTTTTAAGCATGAACACATACTTGCAATACAGCTGTGTGACAGAAAATCACACCAGGATATCCTTAACCATCATGCCTCAGTTCTTTAAAGAACGGTTAGAAATTACCAGCAAAAAGTCAAAATGTTCAAATATGAATAACAATCCAGAACATATTTTGAGTGCCACTTATGCTTTTGAAGTCTTTTCAGTGATGATAATTTGAACTTTTCATTAACCACTGGTTAAACTTGATGTTTGTGCAACAGCGTCCAGTGAATAAGACCCCCTAGTGCTTCCATCCAATGTTTTTTACTGAAGATTTGCCATTTTCTTTGGATAAATTCCAGTAAAAGAGTCACCTGACCCTAGGACTAAGATAAATCACCTCTACTCATGGTTTAGTCTATCACTTTCTAAGCAAACAGTGAAATTCTATAGTTGGTACCCCTGAACAAAACATGGGGAATACTGGGGCACGATAGTTATTTTACTGGAATAACTGACAATTTTAGAGTATAGCAAGCACCAATATTTTAATCAGACTGACTTGCAATTTAGAACATGATGCACTAGCTAATAGTGGGTGAAACCCCCAAATGAAGTGGTCAGCTATTATTCAGCTAACCTGAAATAAAAACAAACAGCCAATTTTATTTTAATTAAAAAGTTTTATATGTAAAATTCAGTATCTACACACCAATTTAAATAATTATAATCATGATGCAATTATCCCTAATACAACAAAATGGGAATGTGCTGCCCTTAAGATAAATCATGTCACCTCCATAAGGTCTCCTAGTTCATCTGTCACACCTATGACTAAAAATCTTTGCACATCTTCACCCCATGCTATTATTCTAAAAGACATTCATCCCATACAAATCATCCATAAAAATAAAATTGAACACAATCATACATAATCTGTGAAAGTTTACAGGCATCAAGCAAACACGCACATGATCATTTTAGTAACATCCTCAGAAAGAGAAACACAATAAAAGTTTTGTACAGAGAAGGTATGTAGTACTATGTACAAAGGTGCAAACAATAACAGGAAGGAGGTATGGATAAATAATAAGACAACCATATCAACTCTACATTATGGATAAAAAACATATCAAGATTTATTTATGATCAACGTTCCTACATTAAGTTATCCATGGCAGCAATAAAGCTTTGGTTTTAAAACAAAATAAAAAAAAAAATGCCAGAATAATCACGTAGTCAGTTGATTAAAGGTGTTAAAACCTTAAAAGATCAACAGTTAAAAAACAGAAGAGGGAAGAAAAGTGCTGAATGTAACATTAAAATACAAACATGCATTGAAAACTAATAAATAAATAGCTGTCAAGTTGTAACAAAATGTCCCCCTCCCTTGATTACTATGAAATCATTAAAAGTTACTCTTTGGAGGACAAATCTAAATAAGTTATGAATTTGTTTTCAATAAAATTTCATTATCAATTAGGAATTTTATACTAATCAAACTTCATTAATCAGAATTTTTATTTTAGGGAGAATTTTTTCACAAATCCATGTTAGAATGTTTTCTGAAAACTGACAATTCTTTTTCAGTGAACAATTTTCATAATGTTCAGACAGAAAATGGAAAACTTCTTTTAAAAGATTGATTCTATCAGACATTATATTGGAAACTTCAGGTATATCGCATAAGGCATGAACTTTTCTAGTACTGCTGAAATAAATAGTATTTTGCATGTCTTGGAAAAATAGGGAATCCACTACTGGTCATTGTCTTGTATGAAATGAAAATTGTAACTAGCACCATCCAATTTTGGATTAAAGATAAATTGTTTTGTTCATGATTTTTTTTTTAAAAATGACAACAGAAGGGGTTTTGCATTGATTACAGGAAAACATTCCATTAATCATAAATATTAAAAAAAATATCATTTGACTCAAAAATTTCTGTATTCATTCAACCAATGCCCCTGTAGATAGCATTAAACTTAAGTACAAAACCTCACAACTTTTCATTTCATTCATATAAATTCCATTGAATTGTAAAAAAGCAGTGAAAAGATAAAAGAGCAAACTGATGTTTAAAACCAAATTTTCCCCGTAATATCACTAGAAACTAAGTTGATGAAAACAATAAAATGAGGCAGTTTGTATTGCACCTAGGGCTAAAACGCAAAGGACTGCTACTTCCTCTCGTCAATGTATGGTTGGAAGGAACTCAAAAGAAACCAGTTCATAGTAACACTCTGGTGCTGCATGGAGACCAGAAGCATACACAACTCATAAAAACTTTGGTCCAACCTACATTCTCTCCCTTGAACACATAATTGGCAGTTGGTCTAGCTGGTTGTATCGTCACGTCAAATGGTTTGACAGACCACAGCAATTAATGAAAGAACTTGGTATGACATACTCCTGAGTGGGCCACATGCAGGGAAGCGCATAGCCCCCTGGGTTGGGACTGGGGACTTCCCCTTGTACAGCTTCAGGACTCGAGACTCCTGTCACTTTGTCTATAACGACAGCTGAGCTGGTGGTGGGTACTTGCTGAAGTTGGACACTTCATGATGTCTGCAAAGAAATGTGGAAAGAAATTACAGCAAAACTCTTGCTTGAAGTATCAAGTTTCATAAGCTTGAATAAGTATTCTAAATACCTCATAAATCCATAGTTAATTGATGACCGAAGATTGCAATGTTTTTGGTATTGGACTTTTTCACTGAAGATCGACATGAAAAATCTACACAATAACTTCTCAGTTTACAAAGACTTATCCTGTGATCATTAAGATATTTGTCTAGTTATCAGGTCATTAAGTGTTCCTTGTTATGTACCCTAATTAGTTATGTATATACTCACTTTGTGTGTTTGTACTTCTCCATGACGGCCTGCTGTGGGTGTTTTGGGGCATTGCAGTAGGCATTGTACAGATCCTGCAAACATTCCACCAAATGGCACAACTCGTACCCAGTCACCTTCACCATACTGGCTGGCTGTAAACCAATTAGTTAAGGATATAAAAAGTTCACAAACACTGAATTGCATTAATATTGGTCCCATTTTATTTAAAAAAAAAAAAGATTTTGTCATATGTAGTATTCTGAACCATGCTCATAAAGTTACTTTCCTTCAATGTAACGTCACTGTTTAACCACACCAACTTACCCATGGTTGTTCATCTCCCATCGAGTAGCGTGCTAGACAGGTGGCTGCTGCAGACAGTAAACTTGGGTTGTACTTCAGAAAGGTTTCACAATCTACCAAGCTAAGCTCTATCAGCAACTGCAGAAATTGACGAAAACCAAGTTGAAATACATGTCCTGATTGTTGGTGTGTAACTTTCCCCCAATATAGGCAATATAAGGTATTTAGAAGTGATTTTTACCGTCTCTTGCTCATGGGTCTCCTTTTGAAATTTATCTTTTATAGACTGTCTAGCTTTTCGTTATTTGGGCTTGAATATTCTGAATATTTTCTCCAAGGTTAAGAGCACACGTGCACACTATCCTATAAGTTTTCCTAGTCCCCTTTTGTCATTAGGTCTTGGATACTTTATATTTTGTCCAAAGTTTACCAAGATGTTTTTATCAGGAACATTTACAAAATATGTAAAATCTTAAAAGGAAGTGATGAACATGTTTTTGCTAAGAATGAGTCAATACTTGTATCTTACCATTGCCAGTGATTTGGTTTTGTCGTCACAGCTAGCTTGTTTGAGGAAATGGTCGCAGAACCAATTGGCAGTGGGAGGAGATATGTCAAATTTAAGAACTTTCAGAATAAGATGTTCCATCCTAAGCACCTATAACAAAGAGTTGAATCATTGAAACATGCTGAATCAAGCTTGACTTTGAAGCATTTCAACCAGAGTAATGAAGGGAAATGTACAGTTTGCATTGCTTGAAAGATGAACACTCAAGCCTTTAGCAGGTTAGTTAAAATCCCAAATATGGGCAATATCTCTGCATTTGAGGGATAGTTCCCGATATGAGTAATCAGTTATTCAAATGTAGGGACATTTGAAATAAACATTTGCTAAAAAACTAAAAATGGGATCATGGTCATTTGGCCTTTTTGTTGTAAATGGTTAAAAGGAGTCTGTGCTTCTATTTCCTTCTCTTAAGCCAATACAACAATTGACCTGTGTAGCAAGTGTTTATGATTGTATAAAAAAAATCTAGCACGTTTGAGGAAAATTGAAAGTATATCGTACTTGTTTCTTCGTGTAAGTATCATCAGTGATGTAAGCAAACTCTCCAACATCTGGGGGATAGATTTCTTCATATTTCCTGTAAATAAACAAAAATCTATTAAAACAGTTCTGTGAAAAGAAAATTTATTAAAATTAGAGCTGTATTATTTTTTTCAGATTATTAAAGTAATACAATATCTCACTTGTTTTGTTTCGTTTTCATTCACCAAGGATGGCACCATCTTTTTTTCATTTCCACATTCAACATTGTGTTACTTTCCTTTTCTAACCACAGCATTTCATTAGGGGAACCATCAAACGTGTATGTATGGCAGACTTGTGTACCATAATTTACCCTGTTACCATGGATAACATGAGGATTTGTGAATTTCTTGTTTGAATTAAACAATTTTCTTATTTGTTTATTTTAGTATTTTGATTCTGTGTTGAAACATTTGCAGGTGTCTTTCCTACAATGTCATTGTTGATACAATTTGTTCTTTAAATTACAAAACAGCTGATAGGTGCAAAGAAAGGAATACAATATCATCAGTGAAGCACTGTGTTCATACATTGTATACGGTTGAATTTTTACTTGTTCCCCGAAGTTACCAGCCCTTTTCAACAAGGTAACACTATCATTATATGTCAGATGAAAGTCTGTTCTGGGTACAGATCGGGTATTAAAATTTGGGTACCCAGTCCCAAAATTTTGTACCTGTGACAGCCCTAATTACAACAAAAGTTCCTCAGAACTGTATGTGTCGCCTGCATAAAGTGTCAACGTCACCCAGGAATCAAAGTGGATGTGCAACGTTCAACCATAAAGTTGTAATACCAAATTTCATTTCTACAACTCAAAGCATAAAGGGAAAACTGCGCAAAGCAATATTCCTGAGAAATTTTCCAAGTTCAAAGGGACATATCACTGTCAAGAAGGTTTACAGACTGCCAAGAAGCAAACTAGGTGCGTAACTTTTGACCAAGAACTCGTATACAAAATTGCATTTTGATAACTCGAAACATAACCAAGAAATTTTCCAAGTTCAATGGGGCATGACTGCCAAGAAAGCCGTGAATCGAACCTTATATGTAATGTTCAACCATGAAGCCATTTCTCATATTTCATTTCAAAAACTAAGCATAATCAAGCACAAAAAAAAAAAAAAAAAAAACGTTCTTAAAAGAATTTTCGTAAGAATTTTCGAAGAGGCACAACTCTGCAAAGAAGGGTCACAGACGGCCAGGAATCAAACTTAATCTGTGTCCTTCCAACAAGAAGCCATATACCAAATTTAATTTCAATAACTCAAAGGATAACCCAAAAAAGTCAGGAAAACAATAGAAGGGTCACAGACAGTCGGATGGACAAAGTGATCCCTAAGTGTCCGCCAGCTCTACAGGTGACAAACAGGCCTGTGTTTACTTGTTTTTATCATAAATTTGATGGAGATCAACGGTTAATTTAGCTAAGTTCTAAAATAAGCGATTTCTAATTGCAGGTCGATTTATGTTGGTGGTATCACAATAAAGTTAATTTCTTTACAAAAGCTTAAACTTCAAAGTTTACAGGAAATACCTTGCTTTCAAAGCAGCCGACTTATATTGAAACTGTTGGGCAAAGTACTTTTACAGCATTACAAAACCACTATAGCTCTATATGTACATAAGATGTAGCTTCAACGTGAAACATTAATCTGGCACCAACTTTTTTAACATTACATAGCCGTCATTTGCAAAAACTGCTATCATCACAAGAGACGATTTTAAGTTGCAGACCTACAGCAAACTACAAAACGTTCCATCCCATCATATTCAGTGATTTATCTACATGTTAAAATGTTGTCACTTTCAATCAAAAACCTAACATAACCTATTTATAGCATGCTGAATTTTAATGAGACAGAATCATGTCATTTGTTTCAGGCCTTCCCAATAGGTTAGTAATATACATGCAGACAGACACTTACGATGCGAGAAACATGCTGGCAGCACCCACCAGCTGAAGCTTTCCTCTCTGGACAGCCATTGTGGAAAGAAAGCGATCAATGTAGTTGATGGCAAGGAACAATGTCTCTCGGTGCAGGTTGTACTCCTCCGATACTTCCACTAGCCAATCTACCAGAATACACCTCATAGAACTGGTGATGTCTTGTTGCTTTTTCATGTAGCCAGACTTTGGTCGATTTTTCAACTGAAAAAATAAAATTAAAGTTATCAATGGGTGAACAAGTCATTCCGTCTTTCATTCATTTGTCATTTTGTGAATATTTCAAAATTTTACTGAAAGCATTTTTAATTTGTTAGGACCTGTAGAAGCATTCCCAAAAACTTCTTTATATCTTTCAAGACATGAAAATGGGGGGAAATTTGCCAAATTAGGTTAAGAATATAATTATCTAAAACAGGAAGTAATGACTGGATTCAATCCCAACAAAAAGTCTAAACTTTCCCCCTATATTTCTGTACTTCAAATGAAAACATTTGTTGTATGCTTCTTATTCAGAATTTTTCTTAATATCTAAATGTCAAATTACTTTCTAAAATACTGAAGCCAATTTTCTTTTTGAACCTTTAATATAGGACTTACTTCAGCTTCTCTTAAATGTGTATAAATTTCTTCTGCATATTCTGGTACAGTTGTGATGATTGCTTCTCGGTTTAATGGTTTCTTTTCTTCGGCTACCTCATGTGAAATATCTAGCACCATGGGAGAATCTGAAGCAAAATTTGCTCAATTATATAAAACTCAGGATGTGGAAATTTTATTCTTTCCTCTCTCATTGTGCTTGTAGTTTTAGTTTTGCAAGTATTCTACTAATTCCTGATCATGTCAGTCCCAAAATCATTTTTTCCGTGATGGGATGTGTATATATGCAGGCTTTTTACAAGGGAACAAGTCTTTAAATGTCTCTTCAGACTTAATTTAATCAGAGTGAACATGGAATTTTTGAAGCTTCAAAAAAAAAAAAAAAAAAGAATAAGATTGGAAATTGTTGCAATTACAAAACCATCGACAAGTAATGGTAAGGGTCAAACCGGGTAAATATATTTGTAATTTGGTAGACCTCTTTCTTGACTGAACCATATGCATTTTCCTTTCACCAAGCATTATAAAATGACACAGAACTTGATATTTGTGATGTCCTTAGAAGAAAAAATTGTGTGGGACATTGTTGAATCTTACCAATACTCTCGTCTATGCAAATAAGGGAGTTGTTGGCAGCTGTGGAAAGAGGTTCGTGTAGACGATTTAAAGTTGTTACTGCATCCGTCAATTGTACTTTAGTTTCAGCACCTGCCACCATATTGGTAGACACTGGCTTGAGTTCGTGCAAAGTCTTCTGGTCATCAACAAATATAGAAAAAGGCTGTGCCTCCTTTTGTCCGAAAGTCTTTGCTGGTCTTGAAAACGTGTTTTCATCTTGAAATGCTTCTGTTCCAGCCTGGAAATTAAGAATAATATTATCCGACAACGACCAACTTACTTTACCGCATCCTGAAGCGCAAAATGTGTGGACTTCCGAATTCGTTTCACAGCAGCGCCTAAACGTCCAGACAAAGGAAACGTCGTTCAAAAATATCAGCGAATAAAAATATGATATCCGTATATTTTCATCTAGACACAAAAATAGTTAATGTTGGATAATTTTCCCAGTTGAGCTCACGCTGCTTTGTCTCGGAATTAAAAGCTTTGACAATTAGGTTCTAATGTATGACACTAGGCCAAGCTCAGTATGTCTCAGGACACGTAGTCCGTTGAAATGGAAATATTAATAAAAAAAACTTGCCTTGGCTGCTCTGAAAGGCTGCACTCGGACTTGGTTGGTTATCACACCCAAAGCAGCCCTCTTTGGTGCATTATTTCTCGGTACATTTTTCGCCCGGCGTGATGTTTGGTTCTCCGAGTCTTGGTAAGCGTCAAAGACGAACGTCGACATTTTGAAGTCAAAGTGTCACCAATACACTGCCTCCGCTTCAATGAAAATAAAAATAACGTGAAAGCACACAACGTCGCCTTCTCGTCTGCAGCTAGATTATACTCCAACAGACATGCAGGCTTGATTGAGGCTCGAGAATCAGTTCTTGTCAGGTCAACTCAAGAAAAGATTTTGAACCGTGTTTAGCTCAGCTGAGTTAACTTGGATTGAAACGAGGCAAGCCGGTTGAATTCCCCGCTGGTGACGAATTAGACCAATCGGATAGCTTACTTTGTGATCACATGATACACAAGGCAGACCGAGGCATTCAGTTCGGAATGATATTTACCTAAGAATTTTACAACCCATAACGACTGATATTTTAGAAAGTATCCGAATGATCAAAACATAAAGCGGACTTTTCAAGATTAGATAGCAGCCCTCTTTCGTAAAGGCGAGATATATCATTCCACAGGAATATTATTCACAACACAATCACAAAATATTTTAAAATGTCTAATGTCTCTGAATCATGATTAGAATATTGAAATTTCGGAGAGAGTTCCTTTTGAACCCCCCACCGAAAATGACTACCAGTAGGCTATAATAAGTATCTAAAAGGGTTTATTATAAGCAGAGACGTATATATCACGATATATACGTCTCTGTTATAAGGGGTACCAAGAAAAATTGGGACATGGTCTTAAAATCAACCCTTTCAGACACTTGTATTATATTTACCAGGTATAATAACCCATTGGTAGCCACTTTGGGGGGGGGTTCAAAAGGAACTCTTACCGAAATTTCTTGAGATTGAATTAAAATTCATCTATCATTATTCGTTTTTTTGTGGGTTTTTTGTTGTTCCTTTTTGTCTTTTTTAAAAAATGAATAAATGAACTATTTTCGCACTTAGAAATCTTTCACGTCTCTTACTTTACACCATTATTTTTTTTTTCTATATTTCAAGATTCGAAGGGAGACTGGCAAAACTTGTTACTACCAATTTGTGAATAAAAGAAAGTTACATAATCGGCGAATGTGTTCATATAGATTGGCATCTTCATTCGAATCTATGTCATACTTAGTATTTTCTTCATTTTTTTCTATCAAATGTTGAAGTGCTGAAACCTTCATGTAATAAGTTTGAAAAGTGGCTTTGTCCAGATCGAGCTGTCCCCTCGGTCATTATTTTGATAATTTCAGAAAAAGTTACTGAGAGGCCACCTGAAATTCCATTTCATGTGTCTGTTGATGCTTTTAGTCCTAACAACAATACCATACAGTGTGATAAACAAAACTAATCAGTATTAGAATATACGCGTTCTCTTTAACGAGACCCCAGCTCAGCTGTCGCAAATTTAACGAATGATTTTTACAACCACATCAATTCTTGATATCATGTCCATGAAAAAATCTGAAGATCTTCAGTTATGCATGTCATACAGAAATTTTTAAAAAATATACCAAAGGACATAATGACAATTGCAGTTGAAAATGTCTACTGATGAAAATATCATTTTAAAATCGTTTAAGTTTATTGAGTAGGAAGAACGAAGAAGGGACAACCTGGAGATAGTTGATTTATCTTTTCTTTGAAATCAATACCACCCCCCCCCCCCCCAAAAAAAAAAAAAAAGTCAACTTATTTGTTAAAGTTTTTGTTAAATTTGTCACTTAAACAATGAACATTGTATAACAAGTGTTTCATTAATGAATTGTACTCATTACGTAGAACAGTCCTACATGTAGTTGTAATGGTCTTCCTGGTTATAATACTAGTTTCGTTTTTTTTAAGTGATCTATTACAATTTTATCGCTTTGTTGATCAAGCAACCGGTGACAATTTTACACCTTCATTTACAGGTGTGTACAGGTAAGTACAGGTACACGACCATATACCCCTTAATAACTGACACCCTAGAGGGAAAGGCGGGGTGTTGACACGACGGGGGTGGCGAGTGCCGTCCCCAGGGTCACACCTGTACCTACTATCTATGACATAATCATAGGATAATGATGTATAGATGACAAAGGAACAGCGACACGACAACTACGGGAGTTTGGGTATCAATTCTAGAAACGATTTACTGTAATAAAACCTCATAACTGATAGCTTGGGTGTTTTATGGGATTTACAAGACCCGATATTAGCGGGATTTAGTAATAGTGTTTGTTTCTAATCTATTTCAGAAGCGAACCGGATGTAAACTCACACAGACAACAATGCTGTTTCACCGTAAATCACCAGTAACCAACTCGATGATTTTGATAGATTTAACGAAAGATCATAAGATTTTTTTTAAAAAAATGGAACCACCAATTTGTATATGTAATATATGTTATATTGACAGTGTAGAAAATAATAAAGATGTTTACACTGATTTCAAATTTTACAAAAGAGAAGATTCAAACTTCCGATTTCAGACACAGGATATTGTCAATTTCGCGGTGAAGATTACCATAATTTCCTAAGGAACCAAAATAATAACTATTAAAACTAAATGATTAAATAAATCCGTAAAGGAGGTACGATTGGCCGTAAATATCAGTTCAGCCATATATTCAACATATTGTTGCGGTATAAATATGATGTCATTTTAATAATGCGGCGTTAATTTAAATTATATTTGAGATTTCTATATCAGTTATATGTGTAAATAGTGACTTGTTTTAGTTGTTTTCGTCTACTCAAATCAAGTTTGTACCAGTCAAGTGTTCATGTGCTTTAGTCTAATCGAATAAAGTTTGTACCAGTCAAATGTTCATGTGCTTTAGTCTAATAGAATCAGTTTGTTCTAGTCAAATGTTCATGTGTTTTAGTCTACTCGAATCAAAGTTTGTACCAGTCAAATGATCACGTGTTTTAGTCTACTCGAATCAAAGTTTGTACTAGTCAAATGTTCATGTGCTTTAGTCTACTCGAATCAAAGTTTGTACCAGTCAAATGATCACGTGTTTTAGTCTACTCGAATCAAAGTTTGTACCAGTCAAATGTTCATGTGTTTTAGTCTACTCGAATCAAAGTTTGTACCAGTCAAATGTTCATGTGTTTTCGTCTACTCGAATCAAAGTTTGTAACAGTCAAATGTTCATGTGTTTTCGTCTACTCGAATCAAAGTTTGTACCAGTCAAATGTTCATGTGTTTTAGTCTACTCGAATCAAAGTTTGTACCAGTCAAATAATTACGTGCTTTAGTCTACTCGAATCAAAGTTTGTACCAGTCAAATGATCACGTGTTTTAGTCTACTCGAATCAAAGTTTGTACCAGTCAAATGATCACGTGTTTTAGTCTACTCGAATCAAAGTTTGTACCAGTCAAATGATCACGTGTTTTAGTCTACTCGAATCAAAGTTTGTACCAGTCAAATATTCATGTGTTTTAGTCTAATCGAATCAAATTTGTTCTAGTCAAATGTTCATGTGTTTTAGTCTACTCGAATCAAAGTTTGTACCAGTCAAATATTCATGTGTTTTAGTCTAATCGAATCAAATTTGTTCTAGTCAAATGTTCATGTGTTTTAGTCTAATCGAATCAAAGTTTGTTCTAGTCAGTAACGCAAGAAATCGATCAAGTATTTTATATCACTACTGAGTTTGAGTTGACTCATTGAGTTTGCGTTCGTGTTAAATATAAGAGTTACGTGTTTCAAATAACTCATGCTTAAATGATATGACGTCACATTTTGTTGTGATTAAGTCCTTCGTTAAGATGCTTTGGATAGCACGCGGCGGATCTCTCGCAAGGTGTTCAGCGAGATAATCACCAACTACACGGAAGCACGCCTCAAAACGACACACATTGTTCATGGCACAATAAACCAATTAAAATAACAAATAAATGTTATGAAATACGTTTACCGTTTCTTTAATGTCTGCTCAAGCAATACGTGATTCTGAAGTATACATACTGTAGGATCTTGATCAACCACTTCCCTACAAAATGCCTCCTGGAACTGTCTTTTTATAAGACAGTTTGACCAAGCGACCTGAATCGTTACTTATAAAAGTATATTAGTCATACAATTTAAAATGCCAGGTCTTATAAGACTTAAGATGAATTAAACATCATCTGAAATAAATAAATTAATAAATCAATCAAAATATTTGCTGTTTATTGTCTGCTATTCTGAGCATTATTATTATTACTTGATCTTGCTATTGTATATGGTCCAACCATTAGTGTTGTCTGAAATTGAAGTGACTGTCGATAGTTGTCAGTATAAGAATTCGCATATGATCATGTCACGCCACAAAATAAGTCGTTTCCTGTACACTAAAATAAATAATTTGCCAAATTCTTTACACAACCTTTTAATGGAATTCGGAAGATGATGACGTAGATTTTTTTTGTATTTTATGACTCGGTCCATTCTTTCACGTAAAATGAATTTGTCAAAATGTATCATCGAGAGAAGCCCTTTGTCTATTTATTGATCAAATCGTTATCATGGAGTAATGTAAAAGAATAAAGTGTGTAATTTTTTTCTGTACTTCGATTTCCTTTGTTGACAACTAGCTGGTAGGATTCTCTGTGTCCCGTAAAGTTGTTGATGATTTATCTTAATGACATCAAAACGACAAACATCCGAAACATTTTATCTTACGGCGTAGATTGTATCTTACAACATGTGGTGATTCTTGTGAATGTACATTGTACTGCAATATTCTTTCGTGTTGGTGAAATGATTATATGCCCAAGATGAAAAAAAAAGAATCTGAAAAGTGCTTGTTGATGAACAGATTATCGTACCATCTACTGCAAACAAGTATTACTGGTTCAGTGACAGATAGATACAGCTGGTCACGGGGCTAGCGGTGTGTTAGACTTCAAACTTGCTTAACAGGTTTCCAAAACCAATGGTTGTCTGGATTTTTATTTAAAGGGGATATTACATCCAAGTTTAAACTGCTCTGTACCTTTTAAGAACTCATTCTATTGACTTTAAAACTACTGTGGTGCAAGCCATTTATGTATTGTATTTGACGTTAATTTCAGCTTAAATTTATTTATTTATTCATTACACTGTTGGCAAACATTTGAAATAAGTATTTTATTCAGCTTGATCCTGTATTTTATTTGTCTAATTTCCGAAGTTAATTTTATAGATTTATCGAAGAAAATCTGTTTGGATTGTGTTATAGTGAGGTAGTAAAAGTTGCCTCCCTTCCACCAAATTGACGAATATTTCAGTGAAAAATGTTTATATAAGAATTAATCATTTGTGTTACACATTTAGCTGTTTTATCCTTCCGGGACTCACCAGTGATGCTAGGGATAAAGAGACTGGACCCCTACCCCCACCCAACCACCAGCCCCGCCCCCAAGGATCTATTCCGACAGCCTTATTATTCGTTTTTTTGTTTGTTTGTTGACGGTTTTGCGTGTTTTTATGAGTATTTAAATCTCCTATGGAGGTGTCCACCCTGACCTTTCTAATGATTTCTTTGAAACCCGGTAGACTTTTTTGTTACTATGACATGGAATTGTGTTTTCCTGAATATTGTAAATCAAGCAATTGTTCTAAGTGCTATAACCTTCGGGTTTTTTTTTCTTCAATATTTTCATTTTGTCCGGAGAGGTCATCCCTCAATATTTGACGAATTTATTTGAAAATCATACGCATTAAAACTATGATATGACATTGTGTTTTCTGGAACGGTATCTAGATTTAATAATTTACGTACATGTAGTGTTGTTTTCATCACGTACTTGTTGTCCACAGATTTCTTCTCTCAGTTGGCGACCGATTTTCTCAGAACTGATTGTTTAATCTATTTTCAATAGATATCACACTACTCCCCAGCCTTGCATTAATCCCTCCATTTCCCTGACTTGTTTCCCTCTATTGTTTTATTATGATTTCATGGCATTGTGACTTTTCAGAAGTATTTTGTTAGATTTACATTCGCCATGATAAAAATGTTACTAAAGTTACCTCCCTTCCACCATACACTGGTAGAGTAAACAAACTTACTGAAGTCGTAAACAAATTTAGATCTGATATACTAAACCATCTTTAATATATCAGTGAGTCAATAAAAACGTCATATAAAAATAGCGAATCTTCATTTATTGTAACTGTTTAGAAAATTAAATCATTGCATACACAAACAACATTAGAATTAAACTACAAGTACGCTGACACAAGATACAGTCACAGTCAGTCACTGATGGACGACACCAAAGATAAATGTCACAGTCAGTCACTGATTGATAATACCAGATAAATGTCACAGTCGGTCACTGATGGACGATACCAAAGATAAATGTCACAGTCAGTCACTGATGGATAATACCAGATAAATGTCACAGTCGGTCACTGATGGACGATACCAAAGATAAATGTCACAGTCGGTCACTGATGGACGACACCAAAGATAAATGTCACAGTCGATCACTGATGGACGATACCAAAGATAAATGTCACAGTCGATCACTGATGGACGATACCAAAGATAAATGTCACAGTCAGTCACTGATGGACGATACCAAAGATAAATGTCACAGTCGGTCACTGATGGATAATACCAGATAAATGTCACAGTCGATCACTGATGGACGATACCAAAGATAAATGTAACAGTCAGTCACTGATGGACGATACTAAATATAAATGTCACAGTCGGTCACTGATGGACGATACCAAATATAAATGTCACAGTCAGTCACTTATGGACGATACCATTTGACCTGAATCGACTTCTTCATTTCAAGTTTATTGTTATTTTTTTTCACAGAGATTATCATCTCACAAAATATTCTCTACACATCGCAAATTTACAAATACACTGAACCAATATCTCAAGAGCCTGAATTGGTAGAGTAAGGTCAATTGACACACTAGGCCAAATAAAATGCAATGTCAAGGATAAAGGATACACTCAATCAGGTACGTCTCTGACTCAATCAAAGGAACTAAAATGTCGAGATCAAAGGACAAGCACCGTGTACAAGAAGTCATTTGCCTCACTCGGTCACAGAAGCGACAAGGTCAAATATCAACAACGGTATGGAAATGTCAAGGTCAAAGGGTAAACCTTGTCTAGTGGATAAACTACTGGGTATACATCGTTACACACTGGATATAGACGACTATTGAAGTCAGGTGGCCTGGGATATAGACGACTATTGAAGTCAGGTGACCTGGGATATAGACGACTATTGGAGTCAGATGACTTGGGATGTAGACGATTATTGAAGTCAGATGACCTGGGATGTAGACGACTATTGAAGTCAGATGACCTTGGATATAGACGACTATTGAAGTCAGATGACCTGGGATATAGACGACTGTTGAAGTCAGATGACCTGGGATGAAGACGACTATTGAAGTTAGATGACCTTGGATATAGACAACTATTGAAATCAGATGACCTGGGATTAGACAACTATTGAAGTCAGATGACCTTGGATATAGACGACTATTGAAGTCAGATGACCTGGGATATAGACGACTATTGAAATCAGATGACCTGGGATGTAGACGACTATTGAAGTCAGATGACCTGGGATTAGGCGACTATTGAAGTCAGATGACCTTGGATATAGACGACTATTGAAGTCAGATGACCTTGGATATAGACGACTATTGAAGTCATGTGACGTGGGATATAGACGACAACTGAAGGCATGTGACCTTGGATATAGACGACTATTAAAGTCATCAGATGACCTGAGATATAGACGACTATTGAAGTCATGTGACCTGGGATATAGACGACTATTGAAGTCATGTGACTTGGGATATAGACGACTATTGAAGTCATGTGACTTGGGATATAGACGACAATTGAAGTCATGTGACCTGGGATATTTCACTTTAGGTTTGGTCTATTGAGTCATTATTTATCAACGTTATAGACGAGATTATGAGTCTCGCCTCACTTACATAACTGTGACAGGTAATAGCCAAATTCTATCTTTACCAGAGTTGTCGTCCTTTAAAGCCACAATGCACGAGGTGTTTTATAGGGTACCGCAATGCAGTGCGGGAGAAATCGAGTCAAATCATTTACCACACGGGAGGTCACCGCCCGCCCGTAATTACATAATTCTCAAACAAATGATGTAACACACAAAATCATCGGTTTCCTTCAGCCACATACTTGACATATGGCGGGCTACTTAGCAACAGTCACATTGGACAACATAAAACATTATGGTACAGACCAAACTGAACAGATTACAAATTGCGCGGCACCTTTGTGCAAGGCTTTATACCACCGATGTCTCGGGCGGTCAGGCAAGGTCACTATCAAGGCTAAAATTCACAATCACAGTCAGAGTCATACTACATCTCCTTCACCAAATCTCCTTCATAAACATCCTTCTTGATACAACACCCTCCATCATACATCTCCTTCACCAACTCTCCTTCATAAACACTCTTCTTGATATAACACTCTCCATCATACTACATCTCATTCACCAACTCTCCTTCATAAACATCCTTCTTGATACAACACCCTCCATCATACATCTCCTGCACCAACTCTCCTTCATAAACACCCTTCTTGATACAACACCCTCCATCATACATCTCCTTCACCAATATTCGTTGATAAACACCCTTCTTGATGTAACACTCTCCGTCATACTACATTTTCTTCACCAACTCTCCTTGATAAACATCCTTCTTGATATAACACCCTCCATCATACATCTTCTTCACCAACTCTCCTTCATAAACATCCTTCTTGATATAACACCCTCCATCATACATCTCATTCACCAACTCTCCTTCATAAACATCCTTATTGATATAACACCCTCCATCATACATCTCCTTCACCAACTCTCCTTCATAAACAACCTTCTTGATATAACACTCTCCATCATACTACATCTCATTCACCAACTCTCTTTCATAAACATTCTTGATATAACACCCTCCATCATACATCTCCTTCACCAACTCTCCTTCATAAACATCCTTCTTGATATAACACCCTCCATCATACATCTCCTTCACCAACTCTCCCTCATAAACATCCTTCTTGATATAACACTACCCGTCAAACCACATCTCCTTCACCAACTCTCCTTCATAAACACCCTTCTTGATATAACACTACCCGTCAAACCACATCTCATTCACCAACTCTCCTTCATAAACACTCTTCTTGATATAACACCCTCCATCATACATCTCCTTCACCAACTCTCCTTCATAAACATCCTTCTTGATATAACACCCTCCATCATACATCTCCTTCACCAACTCTCCTTCATAAACATCCTTCTTGATATAACACTACCCGTCAAACCACATCTCATTCACCAACTCTCCTTCATAAACACTCTTCTTGATATAACACCCTCCATCATACATCTCCTTCACCAACTCTCCTTGATAAACATCCTTCTTGATATAACACTCTCCATCATACTACATCTCATTCACCAACTCTCTTTCATAAACATTCTTGATATAACACCCTCCATCATACATCTCCTTCACCAACTCTCCTTCATAAACATCCTTCTTGATATAACACCCTCCATCATACATCTCCTTCACCAACTCTCCCTCATAAACATCCTTCTTGATATAACACTACCCGTCAAACCACATCTCCTTCACCAACTCTCCTTCATAAACACCCTTCTTGATATAACACTACCCGTCAAACCACATCTCATTCACCAACTCTCCTTCATAAACACTCTTCTTGATATAACACCCTCCATCATACATCTCCTTCACCAACTCTCCTTCATAAACATCCTTCTTGATATAACACCCTCCATCATACATCTCCTTCACCAACTCTCCTTCATAAACATCCTTCTTGATATAACACTACCCGTCAAACCACATCTCATTCACCAACTCTCCTTCATAAACACTCTTCTTGATATAACACCCTCCATCATACATCTCCTTCACCAACTCTCCTTCATAAACATCCTTCTTGATATAACACCCTCCATCATACATCTCCTTCACCAACTCTCCTTCATAAACATCCTTCTTGATATAACACCCTCCATCATACATCTCCTTCACCAACTCTCCTTCATAAACATCCTTCTTGATATAACACTCTCCATCAAACCACATCTCATTCACCAACTCTCCTTCATAAACACTCTTCTTGATATAACACCCTCCATCATACATCTCCTTCACCAACTCTCCTTCATAAACATCCTTCTTGATATAACACTACCCGTCAAACCACATCTCATTCACCAACTCTCCTTCATAAACACTCTTCTTGATATAACACCCTCCATCATACATCTCCTGCACCAACTCTCCTTCATAAACATCCTTCTTGATATAACACCCTCCATCATACATCTCCTTCACCAACTCTCCTTCATAAACACCCTTCTTGATATAACACTACCCGTCAAACCACATCTCATTCACCAACTCTCCTTCATAAACACTCTTCTTGATATAACACCCTCCATCATACATCTCCTTCACCAACTCTCCTTCATAAACATCCTTCTTGATATAACACCCTCCATCATACATCTCCTTCACCAACTCTCCTTCATAAACACTCTTCTTGATATAACACTCTCCATCATACTACATCTCCTTCACCAACTCTCCTTCATAAACACCCTTCTTGATATAACACTCTCCATCATACTACATTTCCTTCACCAACTCTCCTTCATTAACACCCTTCTTGATATAACACTCTCCGTCATGCGTCATTTCTTTCGACAATTCTCCTTGGAACTAACATTTTTGATATCACTTTACCGTGATAATAACCCTTTTTGATTTTTGGCGTTGTATCTCTTTAATACCTTAAAGATGATTTTAATACCATACATCCAATAATATCTTCCGATACAAATTCAGAATTACATTCTGTAGAGATTATTAATGAACCACACATGTAACCATCTCTGCATGATACTAGGCTAAATTAAAATTGATTTCGTTTAATTGTGACAAAATCCTTCATTATACTCTACTAATTTAAACAGCATTTATTCATACTGTTCTCCATGATACCGTTTCAGACAAGTCTTTGAAAGGAAGAGAACATGAAAAAGTTAAATATCATTTTTCAAATAAGGTAACACTGTAAACCAAAGTACGAGTTATCGCCCGTGTCCCACTCTTAAATACTCGCGTCCCGAAGTGTCATGTTTACGGCCCTGTGATGGCACGTTAGAAAATAGCGCAATCAACCAATTGTATTATCTACATACCCGTTTTACTGCAATCATTATTTGCTCTTACGAAAATGTCCTTTGTTTCTTGAAGTCAATAACATTTTTGAGTAAATTTGATTTATTGAAATGAATATTCACATAGAAACAATTACATATAAGATTATGATAATAAAAGTGAAAGTTTTGAAAATGAAATATCTTGGCTTCTTCATTGAAAAATCTGAACAGATATTTTCACTTGTTATATTTCGGTATCCTTGCAGCTCGTGAAAGGAGAGAGACTGTGATCTGGCCCTACTACCATATTGACCGACATGCGCGCCTTACTCCGTACATAGAACGTAAAACCTACCTGTTTGTCTTCCAATCACAGACACCGTTATACAATCGAAAGGCTGTATACAACACACGCTATCGATCACCTAGGCAGCTACAGCATACTCATGAAATATTCAGGGGTCAAAACGAGATTAGATTTCCGTAGGACGTAAGAGAAGACCGCTGCTATAGCAGACTTAAGATGTGTTGGTGAGGCATACACCACACAATCACAATATACACGAAACAACAGTCTTGTTTAATTTAAAGTTACATCTTACAAAAGAAAAAAATGTAGCATACTCACAATCTCGACTTCATCAACAAACGAGATTTTCGTTCTTCTAACACTATCGTCCCGTCATCATTTTTAACATATTTCTTTCGTAATAATAACCTAAAAATAACTACCCATGTCCACAAGTTGTTTTGATGTTTCACTATTTTGCTGGAAAGAGACTTCCTCCGAGGATGGTTTTCGGACAATGTTTAGAACGGCAAAAATCTCACCCCTTTACTCCTTTTATGTAGAACATAACGGATTTGATTCTCTCTCAATAATTGGGATTTGTGTTCATGATATAGAGAAAAAAATGAATTTTTCCACGAGATAAAAGGTACAAGACTCACACACTGTAAACAAAATAAAGTCGAGCTTTCTTATATTGTTGAGTGCTCAGAGGATTGCTTGTTCATACGTTCATATTTATCTAAAGACAATGTCAATAAACCGATTACATTTAAGTCAACATTACATTGACAAGACAACGACAAATTAATCGTCATTCCCACTTGGAAGATCTTGATCCTAAATTTCTGGATCCAATGTTCTTAGGTTGTAACCGCACTTATCCCACTCCACTCACTCCAAAAATACGACATAAAATAAAATCTAAAATTCATCGGATATTTCATACTTGGGATACATTTATTTTGCTTACGAGGAAATGGGAATAAGTAGAAAATAGAGTGAAGTGTGGCCAATATTGAGGGGAATTACTGTGGTATAGCATCTTGTTACCATTGTATTTAAGTGTTTGCGGTTCTAGGTCAGCATATATTGTACAAACGACACACAAGTGAACATCATCCTTCAAAAAAAAAAAAAAAATTAGAATTAAATACAGTAGAGCAATATAATGAATTAAACAGCATCATGCAGCTATTTCGTCCTTTATTGAAATTTATGTGGCGACGGGTGATGAAAATTGGTTGAAACAAATATCAAAACGGGAAGGTGGCAATAATTCTGTTTAAAACACATTACTGATGTTTGTAAGTTTACCCAAATTCAGACCTAGCCTCCAAAAATACAATTCTATCTTTAAATCAGAAATCTAGTGGAAAGTCCACTACGTAAATACGTTTTTATTGAATGTAGTTTTTATCTTTTATTATCAAGGAGTAATTATACTGCAGACAGAATACAATAATACAACTAGATATAAGTCTTACTGAAGCAATCTTATATGGGGCAATGATAGTTATTCTAGATAAAAAAAGAAATTGTCTTAACTGTTCAAAGTTATATCAAATTAAGTAAGCGATTTGATAAACATAATCTTATACTTTTTTTTAGTGAGTATTTATTTATGTGAAATTTATTGAAATAACAGGCAATTTTCTGTACACTTTACTGGATACCATTGCATACTGTAATTTGAACTTGACCACAAGTATCAATTACGGCGACATAAACTTTGTATATAAAATATATTCTAAAATCTATCCTATTCACCACATGTATAAATCATGTCGAATTGTAAAATTAATTGTTTTTCACAATATCATCTGTGATAGGTGTTCCAAGACCCGAAGTTCCGTTTGCTGTTGAATGTACTTGGGAAAGGAATTGATATAAGCTCGTATCTTGTTTTCCTATCCTAAAATACAAAAATACTAAATACAATTGTAACAAAGTCTCCGTGAGTAAGTCCCGGTAGATATAAGTACATGTTAACTTTGCAGACATCTGTTGCCAAGGGATATACCGAGAATGTTTGGTGACACACCAATAAAAGGTCACAAAGTTACAACAGATGCCTTGTGTGTTTTGATGAATAATTAACCCGCTCTCCACTCGATTTAGAATATTCCAGGTTTTGGTTGTAAGGTACTTTTGGGGACTAGGACTGTTCTACGTGTGTACAAACACTGAACAGAGCTATGTATATATCTGTATTTATTTGTTTATTTTCTTTTAAACATTATATATCAATATACGTATCTATAAAATAACTATGTTAAAACCGTTATATATAAAGTAAAAATATAATCTTTACAAAAAATCTGAAATACTTAACTAATTTCCTTATAAAGAAATGTAACGTTCGATTTCACAATCCATAAAACGACACCAATGGCGTATTAAAACACATTAATGCTCCACTTCCCACAATCATAAAATACAACATTTTAGTTTAGAACTCATTCGTCCACAATACTATAACAAAATGAGTAGTCTATTCCAACAAAACGAAATTAATGTCATCAGTTAGATTCCAATTTCACCCAAACCATAATAACACATTTGTTTACCTCCATACCCACAAAAATAAATAAATAGATAGATAGATAAATAGATACTTTTGAAACAACACATTACTGAATAATGTTTTTCAGACTTCATTGAAAACCAAGACCACAATATCTTAATATCAATTACATTTCACAATTTAAAATATAAATTTTATATTTCAGACAACATTTATAACACATTGGATTACAAAATTGTGTAGAATTTCAACCCAACAAAGAAATCAATATCACATTCCAAAATATATGACACTAGCAGCGATACCAAATTACACTACAAAATTTATTGTGTCAAAATAGCACACGATCATAACAACACCAAGACAATGCAGTAAAACAATGCTAGAAACTGAGATGTCATGAAAACACAACACTAGAGATTCCGGTGTCATCACAACACAATTATAGTAATCTTGATGTCATGACAACACAATACTAGATATTCCGGTGTCATGACAACACAACACTAGATATTCTGGTGTCATGCCAACACAATAATAGATATTTCGGTGTCTTGACAACACAATAATAGATATTCCGGTGTCATGACAACACAATACTAGAGATTCCGGTGTCATCACAACACATTTCTAGTTATCTTGATGTCATGACAACACACTACTAGATATTTTGATGTCATGACAACACAATACTAGATATTTCGATGTCATGACACCACAATATTATTTAACTTGATGTCATTTCAACACAATACTATATATTTCGATGTCATGGCAACACTATACGAGTTACTGTGATACCATATCAATACTTAACTAGAAATTTTAGTGCCATGACATCATAATACAAGTTACTTTGATGCCATGACAACACAATACAAGTTACTTTGATGTCATGACAACACAATACAAGTTTCTTTGATGCCATGACAACGTAATACTAGTTACTTTGATGCCATGACATCACAATACAAGTTACTTTGATGCCATGGCATCACAATATAAGTTACTTTGATGCCATGACAACACAATACAAGTTACTTTGATGCCATGACAACACAATACAAGTTACTTTGATGCCATGACAACGCAATACTAGATATTTCGATGTCATGACACAACAATATTATTTATCTTGATGTCATGACACCACAGTGCGAGATATTTTGATGTAATGACACCACAGTATTATTTAACTTGATGTTATGACAACACAATACTAGTTATTTGATGCCATGACACCACAATACTGGTTATTTTGATGCCATGACAACACAATACTAGTTATTTGATGCCATGACATCATAATACAAGTTACTTTGATGCCATGACAACACAATACTGGTTATTTTGATGCCACGACATCACAATACTAGTTACTTTGATGCCATGAACACACAATACTAGTTAGTTGATGCCATGACATCACAATACTAGTTATTTTGATGCCATGACAACACAATACTGGTTATTTTGATGCCATGACATCACAATACTAGTTACTTTGATGCCATGACAACACAATACTAGTTAGTTGATGTCATGACATCACAAAACTAGTTATTTTGATGCCACGACAACACAATACTGGTTATTTTGATGCCATGACATCACAATACTAGTTACTTTGATGCCATGACAACACAATACTAGTTAGTTGATGCCATGACATCACAATACTAGTTATTTTGATGCCATGACAACACAATACTAGTTACTTTGATGCCATGACAACACAATACTAGTTAGTTGATGCCATGACATCACAATACTAGTTATTTTGATGCCATGGCAACATTTACTAGTTACGTTGATACCATAACATTACTATAGTAGTTACGTTGATGTCATGATAACACTTTACTAGTTCCTTAGATGTCATAACAACACTATACTAGCTACCCTTATGCCATCTCAAAACAATTTGAGTTAGGTTGATACGACAACGCTACTAGTTACAAATATAGATATTATTATGATTTCAAGACAAGGGATGACACTAGCAAAAATCTGATCAAAAGTAAAATATTGGAATAACGAAATATGTTACAATTCCTTAATACAAAAATAATGAAAGCAGAAAGAGAATAATAAAAAAGAGATGAAATTGGAAAATAATGATAAATAGGCAATAATCCCCCCCCCAAAAAAAGACAAACAAAAACAAAAGAGCAACCTGATTCGATATATTATTAAAAAGAAGTATGGTGTTGTACTGCTGTACATCATGTCTCGTGACTAGGTCTACCATTAGGGGATTCTGTACCAGTGTAAGATTTTATTTGTAAGTGTATCATATATTCCACCACACAAGGAGGTTTACGTTTTGCTGTATTTGTGATTACACTGTTAACACTGAAATGTACATTGCGTGTAATGTACTATACCAAACAGAACAGGCTTGACTGTACATTTATGTAAATAAAACCTTTATTTAACATAGGTCTAACATAAAACTTTCTATGTTTTATTTATCCTGATTGGTTTTATCACCAAAAGAATAATCTTAAACATTCCCAAGTGTAGTAACGTCTTTATGAGATACAGCAAAATGATTGTATAGAAAAACAAACTTTTTGTGAATGAAAATATCATTCACTTCTTAGTTGAAAAGTAAATATAGAAAACAATCCGAGATAATATATTTAAATTGAAACCTTACATAACGATTATTGACAATATTGCACGATGATTTGTGATAGAATGCTCAGCACATATCCCGACCATATATTGATACCAATATTGCAGACATTAAACAAACAATTTGCAACAAAATAACCACTAGTACTAAAGATACATATTACAACAGCAGTAATGACTCTGATAACATGTCCATACTGTAAATGTCGTTATAATTTTATTAAGTATATTTCTGTATAGAAAACATTATAGAGTACTCAATACAATACAAAATAACGTCCTTTACAGTATAGAAAACAGTGTACAGTTCTCAATACAATACAAAATAACGACCTTTACAGTATAGAAAACAGTGTACAGTACTCAATACAATACAAAATAACGTCCTTTACAGTATAGAAAACAGTGTACAGTACTCAATACAATACAAAATAACGACCTTTACAGTATAGAAAACAGTGTACAGTACTCAATACAATACAAAATAACGACCTTTACAGTATAGAAAACAGTGTACAGTACTCAATACAATACAAAATAACGTCCTTTACAGTATAGAAAACAGTGTACAGTACTCAATACAATACAAAATAACGACCTTTACAGTATAGAAAACAGTGTACAGTACTCAATACAATACAAAATAACGACCTTTACAGTATAGAAAACAGTGTACAGTACTCAATACAATATAAATAACGACCTTTACAGTATAGAAAACAGTGTACAGTACTCAATACAATACAAAATAACGACCTTTACAGTATAGAAAACAGTGTACAGTACTCAATACAATACAAATAACGACCTTTACAGTATAGAAAACAGTGAACAGTACTCAATACAATACAAAATAACGACCTTTACAGTATAGAAAACAGTGTACAGTACTCAATACAATACAAAATAACGACCTTTACAGTATAGAAAACATTATACAGTACTCAATAAAATACAAATAACGACCTTTACAGTATAGAAAACAGTGAACAGTACTCAATACAATACAAAATAACGACCTTTACAGTATAGAAAACAGTGTACAGTACTCAATACAATACAAAATAACGATCTTTACAGTATAGAACACATTATACAGTACTCAATACAATACAAATAACGACCTTTAGAGTATAGAAAACAGTGTACAGTACTCAATACAATACAAAATAACGACCTTTACAGTATAGAAAACAGTGTACAGTACTCAATACAATACAAAATAACGACCTTTACAGTATAGAAAACAGTGTACAGTACTCAATACAATACAAAATACCTTTAAGTATAGAAAACAGTGTACAGAACTTTACAGTATAGAAAACAGTATACAGTACTCAATACAATACAAAATAACGACCTTTACAGTATAGAAAACAGTGTACAGTACTCAATACAATACAAAATAACGACCTTTACAGTATAGAAAACAGTGTACAGTACTCAATACAATACAAAATAACGACCTTTACAGTATAGAAAACAGTGTACAGTACTCAATACAATACAAAATAACGACCTTTACAGTATAGAAAACAGTGTACAGTACTCAATACAATACAAAATAACTCAATACAATACAAAATAACCTTTACACCTTTACAGTATAGAAAACAGTGAACAGTACTCAATACAATACAAATAACGACCTTTACAGTATAGAAAACAGTGAACAGTACTCAATACAATACAAATTAACGACCTTTACAGTATAGAAAACAGTGTACACTATCATACTCAATACAATACAACATAACGACCTTTACAGTATAGAAAACAGTGTACAGTACTCAATACAATACAAAATAACGACCTTTAGAGTATAGAAAACAGTGTACATTACTCAATACAATACAAAATAACGACCTTTACAGTATAGAAAACAGTGTACAGTACTCAATACAATACAAAATAACGACCTTTACAGTATAGAAAACAGTGTACAGTACTCAATACAATACAAATAACGACCTTTACAGTATAGAAAACAGTGTACAGTACTCAATACAATACAAAATAACGACCTTTACAGTATAGAAAACAGTGTACAGTACTCAATACAATACAAAATAACGACCTTTACAGTATAGAAAACAGTGAACAGTATCATAACATAGCGTCAATAATGATACTAATCCAACAATATTTTAATATATTTTGCTATTATGGAATTTTTATAAGACTATAAAAATAACAAATGTTAAACTGATGATTCAGAAGCCAGATACAATTTGGGGTTTAAGAACGGTACTTGTTCCCCACTCCCTCCTATAAAATAAAATCTTTATGATTAAATGATGAGTGTTGAAGGCAATATCTTAGGAATTTTCAATAGAATAGAGAATACGGCTGTTGTAGAAATTATACAAACGATTTCCAATTCGGTAACAGAAGAAAAATTAGAACAAGACTATATTTGGCTATGTATATGTGTTATTTTCACCTAAATATGTGACACTGAAATATTGCCATTTCTCAAGTTTAAACATTTCCGCGATTCTTTTATTTGATAAACGTCTTTTTAATATATTTCTATTCTTAAAATAATAAAGCAAAACTATTTTTCTTTATCTGATTATTTATTTAACAATAAAAACAACATACAGAATAGAAAACATTTTGATACGATTATATTTTCAACCTTGTTAGTTTAAAAGAATAATTATTTATTTTTTATTTCCTTTATAGTAATTTCATTTAAGAATCTCGAAATGAAATAATTCCATTTGTTTGCTTTATATGGTTTTAAAATATCCCCCATGCATTTTTAAAATAATCTTCATCATTTCTCTTTTGTTCTCAATTAAACATATATAGAATAATCAAATTTCTATCCCTGCGTTACACTATGAAATGCATTTTCACAAGCAGGTTTTACATTATCTGACGATACCCTAAACACTTAATAGTCGTACAGTGTTGGTTTAAAGAGGTTTTGATCGGATTTCTCCTCGTAAAAACGGAGACGGAAAAAGAGGAAGAAATACTCCCCAGCTGTAACTTTTTTCCCCAAAAGACGAATGGCCTTTAAGATGTAGACTGACGCTGGACTCTTAAATTCGTATGGACAGTTATGACTTTGGGGTAACGGAATTATTTCTTTGATGGGTAGCCGTTGGCGAGGACCATTAGGCTCGACCTATAGTCACGACCTACAAGCACAATGTTGTATGTGTGAAGGACGATTCACGTGAAAATAAACACAGGATTGGATGAGTATGTGCTGAGAATTTACGACCTAACGCCAGATAAACAGATATCAATAAATAAAAGATTATTCTTTAATTTTTTAACAGAAACTCCTCAAAGACTAGCAATTATTTATCAAATTAGAGAATGTCTATTTCTTTCGGTAATACATTTATGTAGGTTTCGAATACGTAATTCTGTGTTATTCAAAATGTTTACGTCATCTTCATTGATTGTTGTTTATTTACATTGTTTACTCAACAATATTTATAGAATCTCCAAATGATCTGTCGATTTGTCTGAGATTTTATAATGATAAGAGTCTCAGCTTTGTATGTTGTTTATTTATAAAAAAAAATATACAATAAATTCTTCAAATATTTCTACTCAAATATTAATGTACTTAAAGAGTACATAAAAAGATACTATTTATTAGTAAATAAAGAGAGAAAACAGTTTTAATTATTAACAATTCGCAATCAAATTATCTCTCTCCTGTATCTAATTTATATAGAATGGTGTTGTTTGTTTATGACACAATCGTTTTCGTATTTGTAACCACGTAACAAGTGCTAGTAGTATAATAATTGCTGTATTTGCATCAGAATATGGTAAGTTAATTGGTGAACATATTTTTCAGAAAATATTTAACGAATACCTCTGAAATATGTAAATTTAAGCAACTCAACATGTCAGAATGTATTTTTTTGTATAAAAATAATTTTAAAAAATCAATCGCGTATACTTTGAAAAAAATATGATAAATAAATAAAAATAAAAACCCACATATAAATAGAACGGATATATATATTGCAATCTATCATCAACGTTTCGTTAATTTGAGAGAAATATATATGTACACTGCAATCCGACTCTCTCATACTGATGTACGGCGTATAATACAATATTATTACAAGCGATGTGTTTTATTGCGCGAAACCTTTTAGGAGAGATATATAGAATACAATATCAGTGGCATATTACGGCAGCTTAGATATCCAATTGTGGTCCTGCCGCAACACGCGTGATGTAGGAGACTGCATCGGTCATTTATTGTACTGCCGTGATGCCGACAGGACTCAACAATGTATCGTACACAAGACAATTGACATATAAAAACACTAGTTTTAGACAGTACCGATAAAGTTACAATGATCTATCAGTATCATGTTATATCGAATATGTAGGTCTGCACATAAATCAAATTTAAAACAATATTGGCTTACATAATACCAGTGATATGAAATATCGTGTGCAATATTACCACACAAAATTATATTTTAAAATATAAAAGTCAAAAAATAAAAATTTGAAAGTAATATTAAAGACAAAAAAATGCACACTTATGAAAACAAACAAAATTCGAACTCATATCTTGGTAGGAATAAATTTTAACATATTACAATTTTTTAAAAACTCAATAAAAATGCCTTTCAATAACATTTCAAAATATATGCAATCATTCAGATTGTCTATAAAAATTTCCTTACAAAAGCTGATACCACCAATTCTATCACCAACGAGCTGTTTCCATATTTGGTCTGTGTTAAACCGGTTCTCGAGTGAACGAGCGTCCGTCTGGCAGATCGCCAGAGGGTTCAAATCACTTGCTGTATACAACACCACGGTAATACTTCCCGAACTTTCTCATGAAATGAGATTTTTATATCGTAAACATTCCAGGAAGAATTTTTGGCGATACATCTCCAACGAAAACATATTTCACATTAAAACTACCACAGGCGGAGGAATTTTAACCATTTGTCGATGACGGTAACGAATTCATTTCACTGCTAAGTTCTTGGAACACGGTACATTCAAACATTTCTTCGAATGAAAAAATAAGGCATAAACCTATATGGTTAGGATGGGTGTATGTAGCGTAATTTAGTCAGAGACTTTGAAAAGCTTGGATTTGTCGTTCATTTATATATAGGCAGGTTCTCAGCGATGGGTTTAATAATTCAAAAAGGCCAGCTGTATTGGAGCGTCTAACGTTACTGGGAGGACATGAATTGTTGATAATGCCGGCGGAATTATACACAATCCCAGTCTGTAATGTGGGAAAAATCATTGTTCAATTCCACCGCTATTAGAGGCAGGTGTTCCAGAATTATGTAAATCATAGCTACTTTTTCCCGATAGCTCATTTTTAAATCATTAGTTGAAGTCTCATGCAAAAAAAGTTGTCTCTTATTTTAATCTTGTGCTCGAGTGACGTAGTACAGTTTAGCACAATGTACGGCGGAGTTTCTCTGTGTGTATACAACCAACATTCATTTTATTCTACGTTATAATACCAATATGTTAAAAGATGTTTATATATCATATGCTTGTCATTTTTGACCAGAAATGAAAATTGTGTATTTATTTATAAATCTATTTGCTTATTAATTTTTTTCTTTCCTTCTTTAAATGCAATAAAAAACATTCACTTTTTAGCAATAAATGTAAAGTATTTACCAGACGTCCTTATATATCACATAAATAATGGAAAAACAAAACACGATATTTTGACTATAAATATCCAAATGCTGTTCTGAGAATAGTCAAAACTAAAAAGACATCAATAATTGAATATAATATTACAGATGTAACTTAAACATATACTGCAGATAATTCGTTCTTCGTGTAATATCTATTTTCACTTAAAGCAGCCGTTCTTTCCAGAGACAGAGGTAGGATCGGCCACAAACTTGTATCACCACAGGGTTCATTTACAACAATTGTTCAAAATGTCATATGAAAAATTACATATTATAAATAAAGCTAAAACAACATCAAACAAACAGTAACAAAATAAGCTGATATAATAATGTTACACAAAATATGATATGTTACAGCACACATTTAACTATTCAACATTATTACATTAATCTTTCATACCGAAATAAAACAACGCATACAAATTACAATGAGTATACAGAGTTAGATATCTTAACAAGTAGATAAAATACAAGAAGAAAAAATATACATATGTATATTGTAAAATTAAATATTTTCACGGGTCTCAAGCTTCGTGGTTTTGCAAAATTATACGTTTTCGTTGGCACTCTATTTGGTTGACCAAAGTTGCTAGTGCTTTGATCTATGTCATCTTCTATCCGTGTGTTATTTCGTCGACATATAAATTCACGAATTTAGAGCACCTGAAAATTCAAGGAAAATAAATTACACACGAAAATTGTTGGTTTTATCGTTAACAGTAGCAATTATTCCATAAACAAAGATTACCTTAATTTTGTTATTTTAGATATATATCTAAATTCTATAAACTGAATGAAGAAATACATATCACACTACTTTTCTAACTATGGCACTCGATAAAGGTATAATAAGTGCAATGCTGAAATGCTCTATAAATAATTACATTATAATTGATAAGTAATCGTATAACTCATTGATATACCAAACAGATCAAATGTCATTAGTTGAGTGAATAAGTGTAGGTTGAATGCAAAAAAAATCTTAAAGAAAGAAGCTCCATTCACCAATGACAACAATAAATCATTCAACATACTGGAATAAACTTTACCCTACTGTCAAAATTATATCACAACGTCAACATACAGGGATAAACTTTACCCTACTGTCAAAATTATATCATAACGTCATTATACAGGGATAAACTTTACCCTACTGTCAAAATTATATCACAACGTCAACATACAGGGATAAACTTTACCCTACTGTCAAAATTATGTCACAACGTTAAACATACAGGGATAAACTTTACCCTACTGTCAAAATGATATCACAACGTCAACATACATGGATAAACTTTACCCTACTGTCAAAATTATATCACAACGTCAACATACAGGGATAAACTTTACCCTACTGTCAAAATTATATCACAACGTCAACATACAGGGATGAACTTTACCCTACTGTCAAAATTATATCACAACGTCAAACATACAGGGTTAAACTTTACCCTACTGTCAAAATTATATCACAATGTAAAGCATACTGGGATAAACTTTACCCTACTGTCAAAATGATATCAAAACTTCAACATACAGGGATAAACTTTACCCCACGGTCAAAATGATATCACAACGTTATTATACAAGGATAAACTTCACCCTACTGTCAAAATTATATCACAACTTCAACATACAGGGATAAACTTTACCCTACTGTCAAAATTACATCATAACGTCATTATACAGGGATAAACTTTACCCTACTGTCAAAATTATATCACAACGTCAACATATAGGGATAAACTTTACCCTACTGTCAAAATTATATCACAACGTCAACATACAGGGATAAACTTTACCCTACTGTCAAAATTATATCATAACGTCATTATACAGGGATAAACTTTACCCTACTGTCAAAATTATATCACAACTTCAACATACAGGGATATGTCACAACTCAACATACCCCACGGTCAAAATTATATCACAACGTCAACATACAGGGATAAACTTTACCCTACTGTCAAAATTATATCACAACGTCAACATACAGGGATAAACTTTACCCTACTGTCAAAATTATATCACAACGTCAACATACAGGGATAAACTTTACCCTACTGTCAAAATGATATCATAACGTCAACATACAGGGATAAACTTTACCCTACTGTCAAAATTATATCACAACGTCAACATACAGGGATAAACTTTACCCTACTGTCAAAATTATGTCACAACGTTAAACATACAGGGATAAACTTTACCCTACTGTCAAAATTATGTCACAACGTTAAACATACAGGGATAAACTTTGCCCCACTGTCAAAATGATATCACAACGTCAACATACAGGGATAAACTTTACCCTACTGTCAAAATGATATCACAACGTCAACATACAGTGATAAACTTTACCCTACTGTCAAAATGATATCACAACGTCAACATACATGGATAAACTTTACCCTACTGTCAAAATGATATCACAACGTTAATATACAGTGATAAACTTTACCCTACTGTCAAAATTATGTCACAACGTTAAACATACAGGGATAAACTTTACCCTACTGTCAAAATTATATAAACACAACGTCAACAAACAGGGATAAACTTTACCCTACAAAATATATCACAACGTCAAATACAGGGATAAACTTTACCCTACAAAATTATATCACAACGTCAACATACAGGGATAAACTTACCCTACACGACTACTGTCAAAATTATATCACAACGTAAACATACAGGGATAAACTTTACCCTACTGTCATTATATTGATAAACTTATACTACTACTGTCAAAATGATACATCAACATACAGGATAAACTTTACCCTACTGTCAAAATGATATCACAACTTCAACAAACAGTGATAAATTACCACATGATGACAATATATTGGGACCAGTCCTACCACTTTGTAGCATGCAGGACTATGTTATACCATATTGTCAACGTATACAGATAAATTATACCGTTTATTACAACTAGATACACTACTTAAACACAATAGATACACTACTAAAACACAATAGATAGACTTCTAAAACACAACAGATACTCTACTAAAACACGATAGATACACTACTAAAACACGATAGATACACTACCAAAACACGATAGATACACTACTTAAACACTATAGATACAATACTAAAACACAATAGATACACTACTAAACACAATAAATACACTACTAAAACACGATAGATACACAATAGATACACTACTTAAACACGACAGATACTCTACTAAAACACGACAGATACACTACTAAAACACGATAGATACACTACTAAAACACGATAGATACACTACTAAAACACGATAGATATACTACTATAACACAATAGATACACTACTAAAACACGATAGATACACAATAGATACACTACTTAAACACGACAGATACTCTACTAAAACACGACAGATACACTACTAAAACTCCATAGATACACTACTAAAACACGATAGATATACTACTATAACACAATAGATACATATACACGATAGATACACTATAAAACACAATAGATACACTACTAAAACACGATACTACTAAAACACAATAGATACACTACCAAAACACGATAGATACACTACTAAAACACGATAGATACACTACTAAAACACAATAGATACACTACTAAAACACAATAGATACACTACTAAAACACAATAGATACACTACTAAAACACAATAGATACACTACTAAAACACAATAGATACTAAAACACTACTACTAAAACACAATAGATACACTACTAAAACACGATAGATACACTACTAAAACACAATAGATACACTACTAAAAACACACACTACTAAAACTCCATAGATACACTACTAAAACACAATAGATACACTACTAAAACACGATAGATACACTACTAAAACACGATAGATACACTACTAAAACACAATAGATACACTACTAAAACACGATAGATACACTACTAAAACACGATAGATACACTACTAAAACACAATAGATACACTACTAGATACACTACTAAAACACCATAGATACACTACTAAAACACAATAGATACACTACTAAAACACGATAGATACACTACTATAACACAATAGATACACTACTGAAACACGATAGATACACTACAGATACACTACTAAAACACGATAGATACACTACTAAAACACGATAGATACACTACTAAAACACAATAGATACACTACTAAAACACAATAGATACACTACTAAAACACGATAGATACACTACTAAAACACGATAGATACACTACTAAAACACGATAGATACACTACTAAAACACGATAGATACACTACTAAAACTCCATAGATACACTACTTAAATACGATAGATACACTACTAAAACTCCATAGATACACTACTTAAACACGATAGATACACTACTAAAACACGATAGATACACTGCTAAAACACGATAGATACACTACTAAAACTCCATAGATACACTATGTAAACACGATAGATACACTACTAAAACACGATAGATACATTACTTAAAACACAATAGATACACTACTAAAACACAATAGATACACTACTAAAACACGATAGATACACTACTATAACACAATAGATACACTACTGAAACAAGATAGATACACTACTAAAACACAATAGATAGACTTCTAAAACACAACAGATATACTACTATAACACAATAGATACACTACTAAAACACGATAGATACACTACTAAAACACAATAGATACACTACTAAAACACGATAGATACACTACTAAAACACAATAGATACACTACTAAAACACGATAGATACACTACTAAAACACAATAGATACACTACTAAAACTCAATAGATACACGATAGATACACTACTAAAACTCAATAGATACACTACTAAAACACGATAGATACACTACTAAAACACGATAGATACACTACTAAAACACAATAGATACACTACTAAAACACGATAGATACACTACTTAAACACAATAGATACACTACTAAAACACGATAGATACACTACTTAAATACGGTAGATACACTACTATAACACAATAGATACACTACTAAAACACCATAGATACACTACTAAAACTCAATAGATACATTACTAAAACTCCAAAAATACACTACTAAAACACAATAGATACAATACTAAAACACGATAGATACAATACTAAAACACGATAGATACAATGTTAAAACACAATAAATACACAACAGATACACTATGAAACCTTAACCATGTTTTAAATGTTGCTGGTATCTATAATGGTCTTATTTTTCATATTTTCTTTCCGCAGTCTACATGTAAATATTTCTTTTGTTCATATTTTGTCCTAGTTTGATTGAATTAGAATTTAGATTAGGATGTTTATATATTGGTATTCTCTTGTATTTTATTTATAGATATTTGTCTAAAAATAGCATCGGATAGTTATCACCTGCGGCTTCTCTTCAACGTTTTAAAATTTTTACTTTTCATCAATTAATTTAATACCACGCTTAATCCTTAAAACTTATACGCCCTTGATTCATTTAGAATTTAACAAAAAACAAAAACAAAAAACAAACCCCCCCCCCCCAAAAAAAAAAAAAAAAAAACGATATATCTCATTTTTGTGATTCTGCTGTTCAACAATCTCCAAAAATATATTATTATAGCAATCAGTTTCGATTTTTCGAAATCCCAGATTTGTCAGATGTTGCAAACCCAAAGCTTAATAGTTCTTTAATCTATAAATAGTATAAGCAGGTTAATGTCTGATCACCTTATCTTAGAAATTAATTACGACTTTTAGAACAAAAATACCTTGTCTTTTAAAAACTTATTAAGACGAATATAAAAAATAATTTATATGAAAAAAATGCACTGATACCATACGGACTGTCCTAATCACATAGACCACACGAAAGAAGCAAACATTCGAGCTTACTCTTGGCAGATAAAACATCGCTCCCAATTGTAAAATCAAAGTCGAAAACGGTGCCTGAAGTCCTAATCTTAGACCTTTTCTACGTAATCGGTGCAAGGGGGAGGCTATTAATGTCAGTATCAAAACAGTGTAAAACGATATCAATAGGATTACTTAGGTAAAATAAGATTAATTGGAATCACAACCATCTGCCTTTTTGGATATCATGCAAACTTTCATGACAGATATAGATTAAAGGAAGCAAGGGCTATGATGAATAGAAATTCAGAGATGTTCTTCTGAACACATTATGCCAGATTATCCACCATTCAATTAATCTCTTGTGGTTTTTAATTGGATTAGATTATAATGCTAGAATTTTTCTGTTTCAGTCGATAGAGAACCAGATGAAAGTCTCTCGTGAGCAACATCAATAGGTTGTTTTTGGATTTCCAAAACAAAAGAGTTCTTATTAACTCCGTGGAGAGGATACAGAGTTCATGACAGGAGATTGTAAAAGAATTCTAATCAAAGAGGGTGTCCTAACTGACACCTCACAACCGATCAATCTGCTCGTATTCGGCTCCCTCCAAATTAGCCTTGTCGGGCGACACTGCTAACACGCGGAGTACGGCATTATCGACAGGAACCAGACAGCTTATACATAGCTAATACTGCACAAGATTCACATATACTTCTATGCCCTTATTGATGATATGATGATGTACATCCTGATATTTGAATTTAAATTTCCCTGTCGGATGGTAAAAACGAAAACAAAAACCAAAAACACAAAAAAATACCAAAAAAATACTCCGATAATTATTATGAAAAAGGTGGCCTTTTCCAGATGAACAACTAGATTGTGAGTACCAGATGGCTTCGGTGATTAAGACTGCAGTAACGGAACAACGTATTGAATTCGATATTTTGCAGCTCACGGCATATGGTACACCATGGTCTAAAAAGTGTTTCAGTAAAAGATGTTTTAAGGTAAAATAATTTGAAATTTTACCGAAACTTCTTAGCAAAATGCTACTTTTCACTAAAATCCTCAAACGGGTGTTGTTTTTTCCTCTTTTCGAAATATCAGGTGACTATTTTTTGGATGTCTTATTCCATCCTCGAAAATATCAAACGCCTTAGACTTGTAAAAGCCAGGAGGTTCAAAGAAGCAGGCCTGGGTGATGAAAAGAGAACCAAACATCGTTTTAGTATAGAACTAACTCCGTTTATCTCTGTGATGATGGAAAAAAACAAGATACAGAAACAGAAGGAGAAATTGAGCATGCCAACAAGAACGTATCGTTTCATGGATATTAAAAAATAAAGAATGGAGATCACATTATCTCACTGATGTTTGTAGTCAACAATTAGATTAATTTATTCTTAATTTCTGTTTCTTGTATGAATATTGATGGCGTTGATATTTTTTCGTGAATACAAATCAGCTGAATTTTTTTTATAGTATTTTTATAAGTTCTTAAGTTTGTCATTTTTTATTACGCATTATACTTCTTTCTTTCAATTCTCTTTTTTTCAAAACTCAATTTAGAATAGTCAACTTACGAATTATCATCGGTAAATTTTGTGAATACTCATAGGTAGTGATGTTTGAATTACTAATATTGTGTTGAAACTTTGTGAATACATATTTCCTGAGTATTTGTGAATACAATCTAAATGATTACTTACCAGGAGTCAGTTCATGAAAATGCCAACACAACGCAACCCAGAATCTATGATGTAGCAGAATATTTAGAATTACGTCATGTAATTACTGAAAAAAAAACCAGAAAAAAATCATACTTTCAATAAAACTAATATACATCGGGGACGTATGTTGGGAAGAAAGGAATTCTTTATCCACATTTATCTGAAATAGAGATGTATTTTCAATTATAAAAGATGCAGCGACTTATAACGACGTAATAGCTTTTAAACCGCTCTAGATCCATACAGACTAAAATAAGATGGATGTGCATCAATGAAATCGATATATGACAAAAGATGCAACGCAGTCAGCGCGGACAAAATGTAAAGATATATATTCAAATAAACAAGCTTTTTTATCAATAATATACGGTTATGAGAACATTTTTTCTGGTTAAAGTGGCATTCGCCAAAGTCGAGAGGGAAATTAGAGTTTAGGTTCAAACGGGTGTTTATTTGTTTCCTCTAAGTACAAAAGATACTATACAATAGTTCAGTGATACATTGGTGGATGTCTTTTCTCCAGGAATGGTCTGCCATTCCAAGCCAATTACTACCAGATCAATGAGACAGCGACATAAGATAAACTAGCCCGATAATGGCGATCACCGGTCCTGCCTCATCTATTATTCACAATATTAGCGCTAGCATTATTTTATTACAGGTGTAAGACCACTCTAGTCTTCGATTTATACAGAAATTGCATAACACAGATGATACCATGTTCTGTAGTTCTGGGTATTTAAATTCAGCAAGCTTCGAAATTGAAATATATGTTTTTGCCTGAATGTAATTTCATGTTTCGATATATTTATATTTTGATGTCAGTGTACGGTCGTCATATCAAAATGCGCGTGCTTTATGTGTACGAAGAAAAACGTTAGTCTAACGACGAACACAGATTAATAAAGCTTGCATGCTTGACTACCATTCGTGAAAGGTTCTACAAATTAGCTGTACAACCCTCAAGATCATTGACCACATGGAGCGGCAATAGCTAACACAGATACAGTTATGCCAATACCATTTTATAGATATCCCTTAAGTCATCTGTTAAGAAAGATTGGACGTTAAAACGCGTTAGAAACGTGATCATAATGCTTGGAATAAGCCACACATGTATATTCTTAGTGGTGCATTATTTGGTCTTCCAGGATGTAGACCCAATCACAAGATGGAAAATTTTGTGTTTTAGATGAATTAATATTTCTGTTATTTCCTAAAATGAAATAAACCCGCAAAAATATCTATCTAGGAAATATGATTTGTTAATAAAATCATTATCCGTTTCATGATTTCTGCGAAAAACACTCCCCTTTACCAACACGCTTTTATTGAAACCGCACAAATTCCACCATAAATAGGCAAACTTTACAATAAGCTAGTTGTAGAACAAGCGTTAAGGTTTGGCTATTATGCAATATTTACAAATAAGCAATGCAATAAATATTAGCATATCGGTTAATACATTTCAGTTTCTGACATTAACAGAAACACGATAATTTTTAATCGTAGTCGATGAACGACTTTTATTGGTTTCCGTGTTAAAACTTCGTTTTAATGATAGTTTATGGAATACTGCTTTCTTTATTCTTTGGCATACTTTTCGCGACATTTTTCTATTTTGTTATGACACTGAATTTTTTCCAGATTTGATTTTAGTCAAATTTGTGACATGAACATATTTCTGACAAATACAAAGTCATTGTATGAACCATAAACACAAACTATATGTACAAAGCCAAACAAAATTGCCTAGAAGTATCCACATAATACATGATAGACTCTCCTTAAAATGTCTTTGGCAAACCATCTATTTTACAGAAAAAAATAAGTTTTACTTTAATCAAGGTTAAAGACTGCTAAGCTAAAGTCGTATAAGGACGGTGTTTTCTGTAGATTATTAAATAACGTATGACGGAGGTAACAATTCAATTCTGTATGTTAAAAGTCAATTCACAAGATGAAACACGAGACAAATGATTCCATTTTGAAGGGATACTAAGGTTTTTTTAGAGTTCAAAATTTCGCTGTTTACCCTAAATTGTAAAGGTTGTTAAAATATATTTATCTTTTATTTAATTTTCTTGTATCTATTTTCGCGATTTATATTAACCTTGACAAATACGAAAAATAAAAAAACCCTCAAAAACAACAACCTTTGCAGAATGTCATTCTTATTCGCATTACGTTTACATGATGACAGATACAACTAATTTGTTCTCAGGGTATGGCGTTGGTATAATGAAATCAAACGTGAGTAAGTTGTCCTTCTGATCGCTCCTAAGGATAAAATAAGAAAAAAAATCCAGCTCGACAAAGATCAAGGTTCATAAGTTCATTACCGAGAAAGAATTTCCATCAAATGCGGTTAGACCTATATAGTTAGTAGTTTTCGAATTATATATTATTTTAATTTCAGAAACATCCACAGTGTTTTATGAGGTTATCACATCTGCTCTCCTGTTCTTTCAAATTCTGCGTCATTCTTTCCGTTTCTTTTTCAGCTTTGAAGAAATGTACTGGTCACTATAATTGTTTCTTATATATTTGATGACCATCGCTGACTAATCGAACAGTGCTGAAAACCCCACTTCCATTTAGAGTTTTTTCGTTGTGTTTTTAATGCATCACCATATCATATCTACCGTAATGAATTGTAAAAAAAAAAAAAAAAACATAGATCTGATCCGAAATCCATTTTTTGTTTGTTTACTAAAGCTTATCTCTATATTTTTTCAGTCTGTCAGCATTTTGATCGATTCGATTTAGTTATTTCAGTTTTTGTTGTTTTTACTTTTGCTGTTTTTTTTTTTTTAATATTGTTGTTTTTTTGCTTGTGTTGTAATTGTTATTGTTATGTTTGCTAGCGTTGTTATGTTTGCTAGTGTTGTTGTTGTTATGTTTTGCTAGTGTTGCTATTGTTATGTTTGCTAGTGTTGTTGTTGTTATGTTTGCTAGTGTTGTTATTGTTATGTTTGCTAGTGTTGTTGTTGTTATGTTTGCTAGTGTTGTTGTTGTTATGTTTGCTAGTGTTGTTATTGTTATGTTTGCTAGTGTTGTTATTGTTATGTTTGCTAGTGTTGTTGTTGTTATGTTTGCTAGTGTTATTGTTATGTTTGCTAGTGTTGTTGTTGTTATTGTTATGTTTGCTAGTGTTGTTATTGTTATGTTTTCAGTGTTGTTGTTGTTATTTTTTGTTGTTATGTTATGTTTGCTATTGTTGTTATTTTTATGTTTGCTAGTGTTGTTATTGTTATGTTTGCTAGTGTTGCTATTGTTATGTTTTCTAGTGTTGTTGTTATGTTTGCTATATGTTATTGTTATGTTTGCTAGTGTTGTTGTTGTTATGTTTGCTAGTGGTGTTGTTGTTATGTTTGCTAGTGTTGTTGTTATGTTTGCTACTGTTGTTATTGTTATGTTTGCTAGTGTTGTTGTTGTTATGTTTGCTATTGTTGTTGTTATGTTTGCTAGTGTTGTTATTGTTGTTTGTTATGTTTTATTGTTATGTTGTTGTTATTGTTTGTTTGTTATGTGCTATGTTGTTGTTATGTTTGCTAGTGTTGTTATTGTTATGTTTGCTAGTGTTGTTATTGTTATGTTTGCTAGTGTTGTTGTTGTTATGTTTGCTAGTGTTATTGTTATGTTTGCTAGTGTTGTTATTGTTATGTTTGCTAGTGTTGTTATGTTTGCTAGTGTTGTTGTTGTTATGTTTGCTAGTGTTGTTGTTGTTGTTTGTTATGTTATGTTTGCTAGTGTTGTTATTGTTATGTTTGCTTGTTGTTATTGTTATGTTTGCTAGTGTTGTTATTGTTATGTTTGCTAGTGTTGTTATTGTTATGTTTGCTAGTGTTGTTGTTGTTATGTTTGCTAGTGTTATTGTTATGTTTGCTAGTGTTGTTATTGTTATGTTTGCTAGTGTTGTTGTTGTTATGTTTGCTAGTGTTATTGTTATGTTTGCTAGTGTTGTTATTGTTATGTTTGCTAGTGTTGTTGTTATGTTTGCTAGTGTTGTTATTGTTATGTTTGCTAGTGTTGTTATTGTTATGTTTGCTAGTGTTGTTATTGTTATGTTTGCTAGTGTTTGTTATTGTTGTGTTTGCTAGTGTGTTGTTGTTATGTTTGCTTGTGTTGTTGTTATGTTTGCTAGTGTTGTTATTGTTATGTTTGCTAGTGTTGTTGTTGTTATGTTTGCTAGTGTTGTTGTTGTTGTTGTTATGTTTGCTAGTGTTGTTATTGTTATTGTTATGTTTGCTAGTGTTGTTGTTGTTATGTTTGCTAGTGTTGTTTTTGTTATGTTTGCTAGTGTTGTTGTTGTTATGATTGCAAGTGTTGTTGTTATGTTTGCTAGTGTTGTTATGTTTTGTTGTTATGTGTTTGCTAGTGTTGTTGTTATGTTTGCTAGTGTTGTTGTTGTTATTGTTATGTTTGCTAGTGTTGTTGTTGTTATGTTTGCTAGTGTTGTTGTTATGTTTGCTAGTGTTGTTGTTGTTATGTTTGCTAGTGTTGTTATTGTTATGTTTGCTAGTGTTGTTATTGTTATGTTTGCTAGTGTTGTTGTTATGTTTGCTAGTGTTGTTATTGTTATGTTTGCTAGTGTTGTTGTTGTTATGTTTGCTAGTGTTGTTGTTGTTATGTTTGCTAGTGTTGTTGTTGTTATGTTTGCTAGTGTTGTTGTTATGTTTGCTAGTGTTGTTATTGTTATGTTTGCTAGTGTTGTTGTTATGTTTGCTAGTGTTGTTGTTGTTATGTTTGCTAGTGTTGTTATTGTTATGTTTGCTAGTGTTGTTGTTATTGTTATGTTTGCTAGTGTTGTTGTTGTTATGTTTGCTAGTGTTGTTATTGTTATGTTTGCTAGTGTTGTTGTTGTTATGTTTGCTAGTGTTGTTGTTATGTTTTCTAGTGTTGTTATTGTTATGTTTGCTAGTGTTGTTGTTGTTATGTTTGCTAGTGTTGTTGTTTGTTTGCTATGTTAGTGTTGTTGTTTGCTAGTGTTGTTATTGTTATGTTTGCTAGTGTTGTTGTTGTTATGTTTGCTAGTGTTGTTGTTGTTATGTTTGCTAGTGTTGTTGTTGTTATGTTTGCTAGTGTTGTTGTTGTTATGTTTGCTAGTGTTGTTGTTGTTATGTTTGCTAGTGGTGTTGTTGTTATGTTTGCTAGTGTTGTTATTGTTATGTTTGCTAGTGTTGTTGTTGTTATGTTTGCTAGTGTTGTTGTTGTTATGTTTGCTAGTGTTGTTATTGTTATGTTTGCTAGTGTTGTTATTGTTATGTTTGCTAGTGTTGTTGTTGTTGTTATGTTTGCTAGTGTTGTTGTTGTTGTTATGTTTGCTAGTGTTGTTATTGTTATGTTTGCTAGTGTTGTTGTTATGTTTGCTAGTGTTGTTATTGTTATGTTTGCTAGTGTTGTTGTTGTTATGTTTGCTAGTGTTGTTATTGTTATTGTTATGTTTGCTAGTGTTGTTGTTGTTATGTTTGCTAGTGTTGTTGTTGTTGTTATGTTTGCTAGTGTTGTTATTGTTATGTTTGCTAGTGTTGTTGTTGTTATGTTTGCTAGTGTTGTTGTTGTTATGTTTGCTAGTGTTGTTGTTGTTATGTTTGCTAGTGTTGTTGTTGTTATTGTTAGTTTGCTAGTGTTGTTTTGTTATGTTTGCTAGTGTTGTTGTTGTTATGTTTGCTAGTGTTGTTATTGTTATTGTTATGTTTGCTAGTGTTGTTGTTGTTATGTTTGCTAGTGTTGTTGTTGTTATGTTTGCTAGTGTTGTTATTGTTATGTTTGCTAGTGTTGTTGTTGTTATGTTTGCTAGTGTTGTTATTGTTATTGTTATGTTTGCTAGTGTTGTTGTTGTTATGTTTGCTAGTGTTATTGTTATGTTTGCTAGTGTTGTTATTGTTATGTTTGCTAGTGTTGTTGTTATGTTTGCTAGTGTTGCTATTGTTATGTTTGCTAGTGTTGCTATTGTTATGTTTGCTAGTGTTGTTGTTGTTATTGTTATGTTTGCTAGTGTTGTTGTTGTTATGTTTGCTAGTGTTGTTATTGTTATGTTTGCTAGTGTTGTTGTTGTTATGTTTGCTAGTGTTGTTATTGTTATGTTTGTTAGTGTTGTTGTTGTTATGGTTGCTAGTGTTGTTGTTGTTTTGTTTGCTAGTGTTGTTATTGTTATTGTTATGTTTGCTATGTTTGCTAGTGTTGTTGTTATGTTTGCTAGTGTTGTTGTTGTTATGTTTGCTAGTGTTGTTGTTGTTATGTTTGCTAGTGTTGTTATTGTTATGTTTGCTAGTGTTGTTGTTGTTATGTTTGCTAGTGTTGTTATTGTTATGTTTGCTAGTGTTGTTATTGTTATGTTTGCTAGTGGTGTTGTTGTTATGTTTGCTAGTGGTGTTGTTGTTATGTTTGCTAGTGTTGTTATTGTTATGTTTGCTAGTGTTGTTATTGTTATGTTTGCTAGTGTTGTTATTGTTATGTTTGCTAGTGTTGTTGTTGTTATGTTTGCTAGTGTTGTTGTTGTGTTGCTAGTGTTATTGTTATGTTTGCTAGTGTTGTTATTGTTATGTTTGCTAGTGTTGTTGTTGTTATGTTTGCTAGTGTTGTTGTTATGTTTGCTAGTGTTGTTATTGTTATGTTTGCTAGTGTTGTTATTGTTATGTTTGCTAGTGTTGTTGTTGTTGTTATGTTTGCTAGTGTTGTTGTTGTTATGTTTGCTAGTGTTGTTATTGTTATGTTTGCTAGTGTTGTTATTGTTATGTTTGCTAGTGTTGTTGTTGTTATGTTTGCTAGTGGTGTTGTTGTTATGTTTGCTAGTGTTGTTATGTTTTGTTATGTTTGCTAGTGTTGTTGTTATTGTTATGTTTGCTAGTGTTGTTATTGTTATGTTTGCTTGTTTGTTGTTGTTGTTATGTTTGCTAGTGTTGTTGTTGTTATGTTTGCTAGTGTTGTTATTGTTATTGTTATGTTTGCTAGTGTTGTTGTTGTTATGTTTGCTAGTGTTGTTGTTGTTATGTTTGCTAGTGTTGTTATTGTTATGTTTGCTAGTGTTGTTATTGTTATGTTTGCTAGTGTTGTTAGTGTTATGTTTGCTAGTGTTGTTATTGTTATGTTTGCTAGTGTTGTTGTTATGTTTGCTAGTGTTGTTATTGTTATGTTTGCTAGTGTTGTTGTTGTTATGTTTGCTAGTGTTGTTGTTGTTATGTTTGCTAGTGTTGTTGTTGTTATGTTTGCTAGTGATGTTATTGTTATGTTTGCTAGTGGTGTTGTTGTTATGTTTGCTAGTGGTGTTGTTGTTATGTTTGCTAGTGGTGTTGTTGTTATGTTTGCTAGTGTTGTTATTGTTATGTTTGCTAGTGTTGTTGTTATGTTTGCTAGTGTTGTTGTTGTTATGTTTGCTAGTTGTTGTTATGTTTGCTAGTGTTGTTGTTGTTATGTTTGCTAGTGTTGTTGTTGTTATGTTTGCTAGTGTTGTTGTTGTTATGTTTGCTAGTGTTGTTTTTGTTATGTTTGCTAGTGTTGTTGTTGTTATGATTGCAAGTGTTGTTGTTATGTTTGCTAGTGTTGTTATTGTTATGTTTGCTAGTGTTGTTGTTGTTATGTTTGCTAGTGTTGTTATTGTTATGTTTGCTAGTGTTGTTGTTGTTATGTTTGCTAGTGGTGTTGTTGTTATGTTTGCTAGTGTTGTTGTTATGTTTGCTAGTGTTGTTATTATTATGTTTGCTAGTGTTGTTATTGTTATGTTTGCTAGTGTTGTTATTGTTATGTTTGCTAGTGTTGTTGTTGTTATGTTTGCTAGTGTTGTTGTTGTTATGTTTGCTAGTGTTGTTGTTATTTTTGCTAGTGTTGTTATTGTCGTTATCTTGGTTCATTGCCTCCATGTCCATTATAGTTTCCTTTGTTCGTGTTGTTTTGATGGTACAAAGAGATACACAAGTCAATACTAATTTAGAATTAAATACAGAATAACCAAACACTGATTGAAACTGTGTCATATTTTAACAATATGGTTTGATCGATGGAGTATGTAAATTGACAAGAAAACATGCTGTTCTTTCTGGAAACTGAAATTTTATCACGGATAATGACTCTCGCATTTCAGAAAGATCCGCCGAGTTTTGCGTTGCTTATTTTTTTACTAACGCGGATTCGACATATGAATACAATAAAATCCATTCCACAGAAGTGTCAAACGTTTCTTCGAAACATGAGAAATGGGATTTTTATTCGGTCATTTGAAAAGTTTCCGATTTGATGCTACTTGATTACAAAACTATTTTAACAGCTCGGACTGTCTGTAGGGAACAGCTTTTTAGCTCAGGCAAACAAACTAACCCAATTACGCTGATAGCAGCCGAGGAAGTCAAAGTCGCGCCTTCTCTCAGATGGACGCGCGGGCGACCTGCAGTGTCTTTACGTTGGGATCGTTCCTTCACTTTTTTCTTCGATTTACACCCAATAAAATTCCTACTCGATGTCAGGGATGAAACGTTGGAAGCAGCGCATGGTTTTACTGTGTCAGATTCGGGAATAGCTCAGCATTACAACTCCTCCCGCGGGGAGGCCTAATTCGCTTTCTCTGTGTAAACTGTAATGGGGATTTACATGTCAGAAAGTTGCGTCTAAAACTTGCATCCTCTTGATAATAGAGCGGTTTCCTCCATTTGTACATGTGGTGTAAATGGTGTATGAAAATAATCGTCATAAACCCATGCGAGCGCACTAAGCGGAGAGATTAGACCCATAAATATTATTTATATGTAATAAATACACCCCCGGATTAGTCGACAAGTCTAAAGCATCCGGTTTGGTTAACAATAGGTGGCACAAAAGTCATGGAACATTGTCCTTGTTCTGGTAGTCACAGTTTATATTTGTCTATATTTGGGAATTAAGAAACTTCATATCATTGTTAAACATGACTTTTTTTCTTTGTGATGAGTTTTTCCCCAATGATTTTGTCAGATTCTACAAAAGATATATAAATTCTAAGAACGAGATTCAATAAAGTAATACACACACACACACACATATATACGTATATATATATATGTCTAAAAGACAAGAATATCTTATTGTGAGAATTCCTTTTCCTCTGTGTGTTAATGGTGGTTTCAGACATACTGGTGTGTCGTGTTATTAATTCAAAATGAAATACATTTATTTTATTACGTACAAGGTATTAACTAAATTGATTAGTATCCAGTAAGAGAAAGACATGTTGTTAATGAATTTCAAACATATTATCGTATAAAATACATAAAAAATCCCTTTTAATTTCTATCATAGAGAAATAACTAAGTCTTAGTTTTTAATGCGTTTTACGAAAATATGTTCCATTTTCTTTTATGATGTACGAAATCAGTGATAATAATTTAGAATACAAAATATTCATTTGTAGCTGTCGTCAAGACTACTGAATAAGGATACATGAATAGCAAGGTAAACTTTACACAAGAACAAAAATATAACAGACCGCCTTCCGTTTCTTTTCTTATTTCCATGATATTCACTCAATGTTGGTATTTTTACATATATAAAAAAAATGCTAGAGATAACCTGATATCATTTTGAATTCTCAAATTTTGCATTCACTTGACATTTTTGAAGTCTACTTCAACATATATTGTACAAACGACACACAAGTGTATGCAAATGCATATTTAGAAATTGATTCAAGGGAACCAATTATTGTATCAAACAGCAACATACAGATATTTTCTCTTTCTAGGACTCGTCAGTGATGCTATATCATATAGCTGTTTTGTTTTTCTTGGACTCGTCAGTGATGCTACATCATACAGATGTTTCGTCCTTCTAGGACTCGTCAGTGATGTTACATCATACAGCTGTTTCGTCCTTCTAGGACTCGTCAGTGATGCTACATCATACAGCTGTTTCGTCTTTCTAGGACTCGTAAGTGTTGCTGTATCATACAGCTGTTTTTTTTTCTAGGACTCGTAAGGGTCTTAAGTTTGAGATCTAGGAGACGACCGAGAAAATAAAATCACGTGAAAGAAACGTCAACATCTGTTGTGCTGATACGCCGGACCCATGATTTGGCGATTTCCATGTAACTGATGACTAAATCACATGCATATTGAGGTCGTTATCAGTGTGTATTGAGGAAAAAAAAATGATGATGTTGATGATGATGATGATGATGATGATGATGATTATGATGATGGTGGTGGTGGGGGTGGTGGTTGTTTATCGTCTCCGTGACTGCCTGGAGACGATAAACCTTCAAACCAAACCAACTGAAAATCAAACTTTTAAATACACACATTATGATATTATTGTAGGGACTGATAAAAGTATTTCAGTGGAGATTTGATTCAGGGATTATTCATGATGTCTTAAAGAGTTGACGATTTTTGGTTTTCGGTTCCATTTTCGTCCTTAAGGAGCTGTTCTGACTTTTGAGTTCCTTTTTCATTGTGAGCCGTTTTATGACTCAGTTCCTGTAATTCTAAATATAGTATAAAAATGTGCTATTCACTTGTGAATCCCTTGTTAAATCTGTTGGACTTTTCTACTTTTATGTACCGTTTGTGTGGTTTTTTTTTAGTTTTTTAGTTTCAATGTCATCATTATGGTTTTACAGTTCTGTCCTGTATATATATATAGATATATATACCTTCTGTTCTTGTTATTTTTCTTGTCTTTTTTCTAATATTAATAGCTTGATTTCTTACACATCATATTTTTCCAGATCGAACAGAATATCGTCTAGTAGGATTTTTTAAGATAATTAAATTAGATTTATGGACGATAACAAAAATGTGATATTATATATCATGGAAGTGATTTTCGTTACCTACATCTAATTATATTAGAGTTAATCACAATACAGTAGATTTATACTCAAGAGATACAGATCGAATACTAAAACCTCATTTAAATGGCCGTGTTGTTTACTTACTAGGTTATAAACAAAAGAGAAAAAATGAAAAGGTGCATTAAATAATTAATATAATAAAATCATGATAGAGAAATACCTGATCGCTATACGAGGAAGATTATTCGCCTTTTTTACTATTGAGGCACTTTTGTATAATAACATCATGATAGAGAAATACCTGATCGCTATACGAGGAAGATTATTCGCCTTTTTTACTATTGAGGCACTTTTGTAAAATGCGTGATAGTTCTTCACCATTTGTTGAATATTCTGAAAAAAAATCATATCATTAATTGTTACAAATAGGAACAAAAGAACGAGAATATGCGAGCTATGATAGAACGAATTTGGTCCTGTGTGTTTCGCCGATTTTTTTTGCCTTGGTGATTAATAGATATTCCGTGGTTTTATCCCTCCAACCATCATCAATTTACACAAGTCATGAACCTCTCTGCATGTTAAAAATCAGAAAAAACAATGTAAACACCCTGGGATGCATTGTAATTCATCACTCATTTTGTCCCGGATTGTAATTAATTCCCAACCCTCGCTACCTTCTCCCTCGATCCTAGATTTAGTACAGAACCATTTCTATAGGCCATTTAAGCACCCAGTAGGGATTCACATCCGTCATATTCTAACATTCATATAACATATTTATTCTATATCAAATCAAACAGAGATAGCCAGATAGTTAAACTATATCTTCTTTGTTTAAAAACGGCAATACTCTTTAGTGACAACTTGTCATTTCCCTGAAATCTCTACATATGTCATTTTTCCACCTGCTTGGGCCCATCTTATCGATTTTAACACCGTTGCTGCCCCGTTACAACCGTCTTCCATCAATTAGGAATCGGGCTATGTCATTTCCGTTGTAGTGAAGGAAATTCTCCGACCGCTCCTGTCTTTACCCTATTCCTTCGCTATTTTTAATTCAATTTGCTTCACAACGATACCACATGCTTTCAAGAAGTAAATGGTTTTTGTTCCATAAATGGTGTTATTGAAATTAGAGGCTAGGGAGAAGCGAGGTGGTACGCTTGGCTCCAAAGGCACATTCGGGAGATTTATAGCAAAGGGAAGGAACCTACCAGGAGAAAACTGACGATTTAACGTCCCAGCTCACACAGGAAGTGATGATGTAGTATATTCTGTGATCGCCAACAAAAGGTTATCCGAACTATGGATGGACTAAACTCGAGTTGTGTTCTTTATGTCAGAAAGCTCATCGCAGATTAGGTCTACAAATCTGTTTTTGTAATTTTGAAATTCGATTTCCGAAGATTTGCTGTCATCAATGTGTCAAATACCCCGCGGCCCTCACAAGATAAGTGACGTCACAATGTTAATTGCTCTGTTCTGAAAGTCAGACAAGAATTTTGGTCAGCTTTTTAATAGCTATTTAAACGAGTAGTGTTAACATTTTCCTCTGAGCTGTGTCTCGTGATAAAACTCTCCCATTACTATATGTTAATTGAATTACATACATTTCACTGAAAACTTAAAACTACTTCGCCCATTACAATAGTGTTAGTTGCCTTCATCTACAGGAAAGATGAATTATATTGTTATATCGAAATAGATTTATTCCCATTTGTAAGTGTTAAGAGTCAAATAGATAAAAGTTAAAAAAAAATGGGTTTGTGTTCCTTTAAAGTATAATGGTAAAGAAAATCACAACCTTTTTATTGTCGTATAGCACAGTTTTATAGTGTAGCACATTTTTATGAACTACGAATATTTTAAAATATTGATTAGGTTACTTTTACAGATGTCAAGGTGAAATTTATACACCAGTCACACCCTATGTTCAAATAGAGACAGCTACTCTTTTACCAAGGGAATGCAATTTTAAGAGATACTTAAAGCTGGAAATGTTCACGAGTGGAAATTTTCGCGATTTTCTGATAAAACGGTAGAATGACATTTTCATAAATGAAAATTTCTTGATTTAGATGTAAAAGAACATTTCTCATTGTTTCACCGATTAGATTTTAACATTCACGTTAATATACCGCGAAATAGCGAAAATATTATCCCCGCGAAAATAACCGGCAGTACGATATTTTGTTTGTATGATAATTTTCATTACAAATTGCATCGTTCCTTACAACATGAAGAGGATAGATATCGGTACGTCAACAAAATAACAAAATGCGTGATTTACACCGAAACCTTTACAAAAATACTTGGATTAAGACAAGACGTTCCGGAAGGTGACACGTCTGATGTATCATCGATAACACACAGCACGTCAAAATAATTTAATCAAATTCATGTTATGTTCTCAAAAATAGAAACGAGTTATCAATAATGAGACTACTAAGCATAAAAATGGGAATCGGGTTTTAACGTCATATATCATAAGGACTTATCACGAAATCGATATTTACTGCGACAAGACTCCAATGCTGTATCGGAACCACATGTGCCAACTGAATTAGTATTATACCTTATTATGCGTTATCGGAACTACGTGCGGCAACGTTTTGATACGATTAATGGAGATGTTTTATTAGAAAAAATTGTAATCACATTGTTAGTAAACTTGATGCTTGAATATTCATGTTCACTAGATAGAAATATTTACCTTGAATACATGCAAAACACTCTGTAAACATGTGTTCTTAAAATACACTGTTGGTATATTTGTTTCATCTAAATAATTTATAAGCGGTGTGCCTTTAGTTCGTTCTTGTTTCTTTCTTCCAGTGTTTCCAATTACAACTGTTATGTGTTCTCATTACGCCGCCAGTGTGCACCAGTATAGGTGCAGACAGATGTTATCAACCACAAATTAACAACGACCTTTACTCGTTTTCTTGTCTGGAAATTCAAACTTCTACGCATGTGCAAGATGAAACTATTGAAACGAACTCTGACATTTAACGGCGTTTTAATTAGTGTCCATCAGTCCATTCAATTTCATCACTCTCGAGATGATCTCGGTCTTACACACGGGCATCGCGAGATCTTATCGAACGAGATTTGCCACGATTGTCATGGTAACGCGTCAGAAGCGGAAGTAGTATACAACGAGCGTGCAGAGATTAGAAATAAATAATTTACCGTTTAAACCACGCGGTGTGCACACAATTGACTCGAGGGACTACTGTAATCAGACTAGGCAGTTACCCTTGGTTAATTATCAACAAGACAATTCAAGTGATAGCCTTCAGTCTCACTATAGCTGTCTGCACTCAAACTAAAATGTCTTTACTTAGTAACAACATTTCACTATATATATATTTATATATTACTTAAATAATAATAATGAATTAATCAATTACACAAAAAAAAACCCCAAAAATTTCTGGAACATCTTAAAACGCTATTCGTGAGCCAATTTTCATTGTAGTGATATTTTGGAAGATAAGATAAGAATTAATAAAAAGTATTTTAAAAATTAATTAATTAATGATGTCTCATCATTAAAATGATCATAATAGGAAGAAAAATAATCGATTTTTTTTGACAAATCAGAAATGAAATAAAATCAGTATAGAAGAAGTGTTGGCAACACAGACTGATCATTATACTGCTACAGTATACGGTATTGTAATAATCTTAATCATATCAGACAAAATTAGGACAGACATTACTGAAATGTTTGGTGTACCTTTGGATGCTGTAATACTGATTGATTTCATAATAGATCATAAATACGTTGATACAGAAGGCATAGCACAAATGATTAAAACTAGAAACTAAAAAAAATCTATAAAATAAAAATAACAAATAGCCTCACAGATTTATGTATATATCCTGTTCTTACAATAGCTTACAATGATAATTTATCCATTATAACATATAGTTTATAGTTATGTTCATTAGTACCGCTGATTACAATATTATAATCTATACCATAATATCAGAGTTTTTAGTTAGTGGTCTTGACCTTTGTTTTATTTCTTCTTGTTTTTTGTTTGTTTTCTTTTTTTTAAGGTTTCCTGTTTGGTTGTTTTTTTTTTTTTTTTTTTTAAATTTTTCTTTGTTTTTTTGTTTTGTTTGTGTTGTTGTCTTTTGTTTTGTTTTCTTGTTTTTGCTTTGTTTCTGTTTGTATTTGTTTGTTTGTGTTTCACAAAAACAGTTAAAAAGAGGAGTTGGAAGGTATATGTAAGTATTCGATATAAAAAAATGTTTATTTTGTGTTTACCTGTTCTAGATAAAGAAAGAAATATCTTTTTTCTTTTGTCTGATTAGTATGAAAGGCTACACTGGTATAGGTAAATGACTTTCAATCACAATATTTTTATGAACCAGCAACACAGAAATATTCCGAATAAATCAGTTCCACTGTTGTAACTCACTGCTATATTGTTTCCATGGTGATATTATTGAATGATTTTATTTGCCTTACATTCTTAATGATAATAGAATCATGATTTTGCCCGAAAAAACGTATTGTATGGCAAAGCTTGTGAAATGTTTATAGTATTTGATAATATTTTAAAACGGTAATAATTACGATGTGTAACAAAACATGACAAAACAAAGGATATATATATATATATATAGAATATTGTGAACTTAATTCTTGATTTTCTGAAAAAGAAAGAAATTCGTTGCCATCAAATTACACAGAAACGTACAATAAAAGAATAGAGTTTACCCTTCTGTCCGTCCGTTCTTCCAGGCGTCCGTCCGTCCGTCCGTCTGTTTCATCAGAAATGAAAACACTATATGATAGTTCTGCTAAAATACACATAAGACTCGAAAACAACCTCTAAAAACGTAGAATAATGATTTTGCTAAAATACACATCATATACAATATCTAAATACTTTAAGCAAACAATTTATAACTTGTAAGATTATCATATTTTCATTGTCATTTTTCCCCTAAGATCACTTGGGTGTTGATTCCCGAAGAAAACCAGAATATCGATAAAAAATTTCAAAAATACTAGATATGAGCGATTGTTGGTTATATGTGGAATACGTTTAAAGTAACATATGAAGGCCGGCTTGTTTGATTTAAGTACAAGAAAATACTGACATGATAAAATCTTAATTCTTGCACTCAAGATTAACGAAACAAAGGCAAAATATGTACAAATAAAGATTTACATGTAAATAACAAAAAAAAACCAAAAAAAAAAAAAATTTGGAGGTTAAAATATGTGTTTTGTAAGTGAATCGTCTGTCACTTCATTGACGCCAACCTCCATACACATAAGTGTCAATCCAAGAAAGTAACGCCATGTTCTCAAATGAGAAGATGGTAAACAACAACAACAACAACAACAACAACAAAATAACATAATAAACCAACGTAACTAAACAACGTAAAAAATAATTATTGTCTTTTTTTTTCTTTAATTATTTTCAAAGAATCTCGGTGAACAGTTTAATAGATGGTATCATTAAATCGAGAAGGCGTTTACATACCAATGTTGTTCAACGACATATATTGTATTTTGATACATTGGTAACACGACAGACTTTGAAGTCACTCACTCTTGCCTTATGCACATATATATAATATATATCTGGTCAGACAATGTATATACACACATATATATAAGAAAATGTATATATATATTACTGTATGTCAGACGTATAATTTGGTATATTTAAGATAGAAAGTGATCGACCTACACGGTTCCAGGATTTGGCAGGAGACATGATGACGGGTACCATGTTTAATAAAAGAAAAGTTTGTTCATCTTGAACCGTGGTTCCTCGTTCAATGTTTTACGTTATAATTAAATTTAGTGTAATCTAATTTTTTCCTTATCGGTTTTATTATAAAATGTGTTTTCTTAAAGTTACTACTTCAACATAAATAATTTCATTAAAATTATAGAAATGAATAAAAAAAAAATAGAGATAATGGCCAAAATGAAACTCGTGAAATTTAATCAATAACTTTTCAATACTAATGGTCAGAGGTGAAATAATAAAAAACGAATTATATGCCTCATCCTATTTAGGCGAACATGTATATTTCTTCGTCGTCAATGACCCCTATATTAGTTTTCGTCGAATTACCCTTTTCAAACACAACTACCAAATACAGATGTAATGCATATTATTTTTTTTATTTGCACCGTCAAAACTCCATCTAAATAATGTGTCTATCGTTCGACCACACTCTAAAAACCAATTACATTTGTACCGAGTTCAATAGGTGCGCTGTTACAGTAACCAATTAAAGTATCGCTATATTTCAGGGGCATGATCACAGTGCAATGTCATTGTCTTAGATACGGAAGGTTAATACGTAAAGCAATGGGAAAGCATCGCCTGTTCATCGGATGCAGACTTATTTGTAAAAAGGGAAGAATATCTATATAAGTGAAAACATTTTGATCAATTTTTCAGTCGAACCTTATTATCTCGAACTCGTAGACACCGTTTGTTTCGTAGCATTTCGTCTGTCCCTGCTTCACTTTACATGAAAATTTAAACTCACTTAAATCGGATACGCGATTATCTCGAAGTTTTCCCATGGTCCCGCCGAGTTTGGGATCGACTGTAAGTTGTTCTTTTTGTATTTCTAAATAACTACTTAAATAAGGATTTAACAGTGAGGTTGTGTTGTCGTTATAATGATATCATTATTTGGTGCATACACAGAGTACTATTGTTGTGGGACAATAACATTAAAAAAAAAAAAAAAAAAACCGATATCACTTGTGTACCGGGAATCATATTACATTTTTTCTTCAAAAGGTCAAAGCCTAAAAATCATCACCATTATGATGTCATTCAGCCGTTATGTGTGCATGCCCTGGTTTCAATTAATCAAGTGAATTCCTAATTTCTTTAAAGTCATAATGTTGTATTTCATCTATGAAACTCCATCATTATACCTTATTTTTATCACATTTTCAAATGTTTATTTTCTGTGTGACGATATATATATATATATATATATAATTTTATGATTATTATATAATCATATAATTTTTTCTTCATCTTCGGGCACTCAAATTTCAACCAGACAAAACATGCTGAATTATTTACAGGTATCGATAGATTTTCATTGAAATTAGTATTACGTTAACTATATTGAGTATACGTAAATACACGGACATGATTTACTACATCGCGTGCAGCGTACCAGTACCTTTTATTAACTGTAAATATGCCATTAATCACATCCATTGAATGACTTAGATTGAAAATTATGATGTAATTTAAGATATCAAAAGTTCCTCCCGTCCAATAATGACGTGTCTCAGGAATAATGTTGATCTCTTTTGTATCAACAAACCAAGAAACGTTTATTCGCGTTTGATTTATTTTCGATATCGAACCAAATTTGAAAAAAGCTCTTCGTTATTGTATGAAAGGGATTAACAACATTGATTTGGGTGTGTTTGCAAACGAGGATCGTTTCGAACTTGTGATGTGGAAATCGCGAAAATAATCAACCACAAAAAATTTCCTTGCGATAATCACAATGATGTTGATAAACAAGGGTACAGAGAATAATATATTCAACTTAGTATAATGCTAAAAAAAACGGTAACAGTATGTAATAAGAACATAAATTATTGAATTGTTGGGTGTGCCCCGAGGATTGACCAAAATGTACATGGCAAGGTGTTATCGATGAATCAGAGGACGCTTACCCTTCAGGAACTACCGATCTTATTATTCTCCTCGTACTTTTTCATTTTTCAGAAATCTTCATGCAAGTCTTTCTATTTTTCAAATTTTACCCGGTTGTATATTGAGTTTAGATTAAGATTGTCGTGTCGTAATTATCATTGTTGTTTTTATTGCCTTTAATTGGCCAATAGAATGAAGGTGCTTCCAACGATCACAATAATTAACATGGCTTATGATGAGACCATGCCTGTTATGTCAATCCATTAGATGCATAAGTCTTACTGTTGATATAAGTTAAATAGCCATTGTTTAATTAAGAACTTTCATTAACAAGTGTTTGGGTTTCCTAATGTTCTGTTAATTTTTGAAATAAGACATTTTCATCAGAAATATATATATATATATACATTTTTTTTAATCTTGAAAGGTTATCAAAGATATGCGATGTTTTATTATACCTGCGACTTCAGTGACTCACTAAGTAAAATCGCGATGATAAATAACCGCGAATATAAATGGATTTACAGCAATATTTTCATGATCGTGTTAGATCAGTGTTGCGTCATTGTGACGATTTTTAATGATTGGTTGTCAATCCCTAAAATGTCAATGAAACAAGCTTCAGATGTCCTACAACATCAAGAAGGCCTATATATCATTTCCTAAATTATCATCAGCAGGTAATTACTAATTTAGTAAAACATTAAATGCTGTTAACACGTAGATTGTCTCCTTTTGTCAGATTTCGACACAATGCCAGTAGCCGATAGGTCCACATTCCGCCGGTCAACACCGCCTGACCTTTTTTATCTGCTTATTTCATTCCATTTAAGCTCTATCAACACAATAGGCCTTTGTGTCTATAGGGGGAGAATGCCAAATACCATCTCCATGTCGGGCAAAACATTGTTAGAATTTTATATGTCATACGTTAGAATTCCCTGTGTTGGGGAAACACATCCATCATGGAACTCTCTGGAGTGTCTTTGGAAACATCAAGTAGTCAATAAATTTGTATCATAGCTGACTTTCCCCCAAGTCTCTCTGGTTGGTTGTTATTAACAAGATAGCATATGTTTTTATTCCGACATGCAGATACCGGATTCGGAAAGGGCGTTAGAATTAATCCCACATTAGGAGCCGGATTGATACATGTGTCAGGTTACAGTGTCAACCTTGTAGAGAACCCCAAATATATGTCCTTTAATAGGTATAAATGTTTCAAACTTCCCTGAGTAGTGCATACAGCGAGATATTATAGGTACGGAAGGTTGATTACGTTTTCATCAGAACTGTTCTTTGCTTTTGTACATGTGATATACCATGTAAAATGATAGTCTTGATGCAATAGAGAACGATGGGGCGAATATTATATTTGTTTAGTAATAAACAAAAAAGCAAATAAAACAAGGTTATATTGAATTTATTTCTATCAGATCCTACCGTTGTTTTGATATGTTTGTCAGATCCTAGTGTTGTTTTGATGTGTTTATCAGATCCTACTGTTGTTTTGACGTGTTTGTCAGATCCTACTGTTGTTTTGATGTGTTTGTCAGATCCTACTGTTGTTTTGATGTGTTTGTCAGATCCTATTGTTTTTCTGCTATCTGTGTCAGATCCTGCTGTTGTTTTGATGTGTTTGTCAGATCCTACTGTTGTTTTGATGTGTTTGTCAGATCCTACTGTTGTTTTGATGTGTTTATCAGATCCTATTGTTTTTCTGCTATCTGTGTCAGATCCTGCTGTTGTTTTGATGTGTTTGTCAGATCCTACTGTTGTTTTGATGTGTTTGTCAGATCCTACTGTTGTTTTGATGTGTTTATCAGATCCTACTGTTGTTTTGACGTTTTGATCAGATCCTACTGTTGATGTGTTTGTCAGATCCTGCTGTTGTTTTGATGTGTTTGTAAGATCCTATTGTTGTTTTGACGTGTTTGTCAGATCTTACTGTTGTTTTGATGTGTTTATCAGATCCTACTGTTGTTTTGATGTGTTTATCAGATCCTACTGTTGTTTTGATGTGTTTGTCAGATCCTACTGTTGTTTTGATGTGTTTGTCAGATCCTATTGTTTTTCTGCTATCTGTGTCAGATCCTGCTGTTGTTTTGATGTGTTTGTCAGATCCTACTGTTGTTTTGATGTGTTTGTCAGATCCTACTGTTGTTTTGATGTGTTTATCAGATCCTACTGTTGTTTTGATGTGTTTGTCAGATCCTGCTGTTGTTTTGATGTGTTTGTAAGATCCTATTGTTGTTTTGACGTGTTTGTCAGATCTTACTGTTGTTTTGATGTGTTTATCAGATCCTACTGTTGTTTTGATGTGTTTATCAGATCCTACTGTTGTTTTGACGTGTTTGTCAGATATTACTGTTGTTTTGATGTGTTTATCAGATCCTACTGTTGTTTTGACGTGTTTGTCAGATCCTACTGTTGTTTTGACGTGTTTGTCAGATCCTACTGTTGTTTTGATGTGTTTATCAGATCTTAGTGTTGTTTTGATGTGTTTGTCAGATCCTACTGTTGTTTTGATGTGTTTATCAGATCCTGCTGTTGTTTTGATGTGTTTATCAGATCCTACTGTTGTTTTGATGTGTTTATCAGTTCCTACTGTTGTTTTGATGTGTTTGTCAGATCCTAGTGTTGTTTTGATGTGTTTATCAGTTCCTACTGTTGTTTTGACGTGTTTGTCAGATCCTAGTGTTGTTTTGATGTGTTTATCAGTTCCTACTGTTGTTTTGACGTGTTTGTCAGATCCTACTGTTGTTTTGATGTGTTTGTCAGATCCTACTGTTGTTTTGACGTGTTTGTCAGATCCTGCTGTTGTTTTGATGTTTATGACTGTGTTCGTCAGATCCTACTGTTGTTTTGATGTGTTTGTCAGATCCTACTGTTGTTTTGATGTGTTTATCAGATCCTACTGTTGTTTTGACGTGTTTGTCAGATCCTACTGTTGTTTTGATGTGTTTGTCAGATCCTACTGTTGTTTTGATGTGTTTATCAGATCCTACTGTTGTTTTGATGTGTTTATCAGATCCTACTGTTGTTTTGATGTGTTTATCAGATCCTACTGTTGTTTTGACGTGTTTATCATATCCTACTGTTGTTTTGATGTGTTTATCAGATCCTACTGTTGTTTTGACGTTTTGATCAGATCCTACTGTTGTATTTATGTGTTTGTCAGATCCTGCTGTTGTTTCGATGTGTTTGTCAGATCCTACTGTTGTGTTGATGTGTTTATCAGATCCTATTGTTGTTTTGATGTGTTTATCAGATCCTATTGTTGTTTTGATGTGTTTATCAGTTCCTACTGTTGTTTTGACGTGTTTGTCAGATCCTACTGTTGTTTTGATGTGTTTATCAGATCCTACTGTTGTTTTGATGTGTTTATCAGATCCTACTGTTGTTTTGACGTGTTTGTCAGATCCTACTGTTGTTTTGATGTGTTTATCAGATCCTACTGTTGTTTTGATGTGTTTGTCAGATCCTACTGTTGTTTTGATGTGTTTGTCAGATCCTACTGTTGTTTTTGTGATCCTACTGTTGTTTTGATGTGTTTGTCAGATCCTACTGTTGTTTTGATGTGTTTATCAGATCCTACCGTTGTTTTGATGTGTTTGTCAGATCCTACTGTTGTTTTGATGTGTTTGTCATATCCTACTGTTGTTTTGATGTGTTTGTCAGATCCTACTGTTGTTTTGATGTGTTTATCAGATCCTATTGTTGTTTTGATGTGTTTATCAGATCCTATTGTTGTTTTGATGTGTTTATCAGATCCTACTGTTGTTTTGATGTGTTTGTCAGATCCTACTGTTGTTTTGACGTGTTTGTCAGATCCTACTGTTGTTTTGATGTGTTTGTCAGATCCTACTGTTGTTTTGACGTGTTTGTCAGATCCTACTGTTGTTTTGATGTGTTTATCAGATCCTACTGTTGTTTTGATGTGTTTGTCAGATCCTACTGTTGTTTTGATGTGTTTATCAGATCCTACTGTTGTTTTGATGTGTTTGTCAGATCCTCTGTTGTTTTGATGTACTGTTGTTTTGATGTGTTTATCAGATCCTATTGTTGTTTTGATGTGTTTATCAGATCCTAATGTTGTTTTGATGTGTTTATCAGATCCTACTGTTGTTTTGATGTGTTATATGGTTTATGTGTTTGTCAGATCCTACTGTTGTTTTGATGTGTTTATCAGACTGTTGTTTTGATGTGTTTGTCAGATCCTACTGTTGTTTTGATGTGTTTATCAGATCTTACTGTTGTTTTGATGTGTTTATCAGATCCTACTGTTGTTTTGATGTGTTTATCAGTGTTTTTTGATGTGTTAGATCCTACTGTTGTTTTGATGTGTTTATCAGATCCTACTGTTGTTTTGATGTTGTTTTGATGTGTTTGTCAGATCCTACTGTTGTTTTGATGTGTTTGTCAGATCCTACTGTTGTTTTGATGTGTTTATCAGATCCTACTGTTGTGTTTATCAGATCCTACTGTTGTTTTGATGTGTTTGTCAGATCCTACTGTTGTTTTGATGTTTTTCTGTTGTTTTGATGTATTTATCAGATCCTAATATTGTTTTGACGTGTTTGTCAGATCCTACTGTTGTTTTGATGTGTTTATCATATCCTACTGTTGTTTTGATGTGTTTATCAGATCCTACTGTTGGTTTGATGTGTTTGTCAGATCCTACTGTTGTTTTGATGTGTTTATCAGATCCTACTGTTGTTTTGATGTGTTTATCAGATCTTACTGTTGTTTTGATGTGTTTATTAGTTCCTACTGTTGTTTTGACGTGTTTGTTAGATCCTACTGTTGTTTCGATGTGTTTATCATATCCTACTGTTGTTTTGATGTGTTTATCAGATCCTACTGTTGTTTTGATGTGTTTGTCAGATCCTACTGTTGTTTTGACGTGTTTGTCAGATCCTACTGTTGTTTTGATGTGTTTATCAGATCTTAGTGTTGTTTTGATGTATTTATCAGATCCTAATATTGTTTTGACGTGTTTGTCAGATCCTACTGTTGTTTTGATGTGTTTGTCAGATCCTACTGTTGTTTTGATGTGTTTGTCAGATCCTACTGTTGTTTTGATGTGTTTGTCAGATCCTACTGTTGTTTTGATGTGTTTATCAGATCCTACCGTTGTTTTGATGTGTTTGTCAGATCCTACTGTTGTTTTGATTGTTTTGATCCGTTGTTTTGATGTGTTTATCAGATCTTACTGTTGTTTTCAGATCCTACTGTTGTTTTGATGTGTTTATCAGTTCCTACTGTTGTTTTGACGTGTTTGTTAGATCCTACTGTTGTGTTGATGTGTTTATCAGATCCTACTGTTGTTTTGATGTGTTTATCAGATCAGATCCTACTGTTGTTTTGATGTGTTTATCAGATCCTACCGTTGTTTTGATGTGTTTGTCAGATCCTACTGTTGTTTTGATGTGTTTGTCAGATCCTACTGTTGTTTTGATGTGTTTGTCAGATCCTACTGTTGTTTTGACGTGTTTGTCAGATCCTACTGTTGTTTTGACGTGTTTGTCAGATCCTACTGTTGTTTTGATGTGTTTGTCAGATCCTACTGTTGTTTTCTGATCCTATGATGTGTGTCAGATCCTACTGTTGTTTCAGATCCTACTGTTGTTTTTGTTTGTCAGATCCTACTGTTGTTTCTGTTGTTTTGATGTGTTTGTCAGATCCTACTGTTGTTTTGACTGTGTTTGTCAGATCCTACTGTTGTTTTGATGTGTTTGTCAGATACCTACTGTTGTTTTGATGTGTTTGTCAGATCCTTGTTGTGATCCTACTGTTGTTTTGATGTGTTTGTCAGATCCTACTGTTGTTTTGACGTGTTTGTCAGATCCTACTGTTGTTTTGATGTGTTTGTCAGATCCTACTGTTTTTCTGCTATCTGTGTCAGATCCTACTGTTGTTTTGATGTGTTTATCAGATCCTACTGTTGTTTTATGATAATAATTGTTTAACTTTTCTGGGTTTTGGTGTTTTCGGTGTATTGAAATTATACGAAAATTATAAAATATGTTGATTTACATAGCAGTTGCACATCGATAATGTGTTTTCTTTTGCTTTTTTTTCGCTTGATAGGTTACAGAATTTTGGCTCTTACCATCTCTGATGTGTCTTAGAAAGTCGAAACCGCTTTATGATGTTGTTCAATTTATTATTTGACCCTACTCTTTTCTTATTCTAAATTTGTATTGAAAGGTGCTAATAACCTGTGTGTCTTGTACAATCTTGATCTGTCATTTGTCAATTTTAACTCTTACATTGATGGCGTGCTTGATCTATACCTAAGTCATGCTGGATCCTGTTATATACAACTGTTGTTTTCACGCTTTCTAACAAGCGTTGGAATAATTTAGTATTGTTTCCTTTCATTTCTTTTTTTTCATGGCAACAGTCTTGGTTTTCATGAACTCTTAATTCAAACAAGAAATAATGTAATTCTTTTCAAACTTATGGTGCAGCATTAATTTCAAACAAATGATTGCAATTTAAAATTTATACATTCGCAATAATTGTCAGATTAAAGACGTATATATATTCCAATTAGCACTCCCAAATTTTAGCGCAATATATTTAGAGCGAGGAGCGCCAAAATAATATTTCTGTTGGAATTATTGCAGTTACAGTAACTTCACTCACTCGCATCAAATAGAATAACATTTCATGGACTGATTATGTTGCATACACAAGAAGGAAGACATGTCTTTTGTGTAAAACTTATAGCTTTAAACAAACGGTTTCAAAACTATTCTAAAGAAAAGCTATATTCTTTTTACGATGCACTATCTTCCAAACAGAAAACAACGCCAATAAAAATCTAACGACACGTTCCTTCATTGACCTAAACAACACGACCGCGCATGCCTACAACACAGTGCATACATCGAGGAGACGAGATTTCAAACGAGAGCGTGGTATTCGCACGTGCCTTTCTGTTGACGGGAGACAAGATAGCTTGGTGTTGAATGAGTAATTAGAAAGCAGTCTATAGACAAACTATACGGGTAATTACCAGGCATTGTTCTCTACTCCCGTATGTATCTGCCTGCTCTTGTGATGCTGCTCTCCCTCCCCCAGTGCAAAGCGTGTCCGCATATTGTGCAATGGCGACCCGCTCCCCTGAGATCTTCCAGCTCACATTCTTAAACTTCACAGATGAATTATAACCATAAATCGTCGGAGTGTAATTCGATGAAATGACGGGGATGATGCTACGCTAATCTATTGTAATTACCTTGTTTGTATTATCCGCCATACTCAGAGGTCGGCCATCCGATCATTACACAAAAATGGCTTTATTTAGATTTGTATGAAAACATTGTGGTCGCCTGCCGCAATATCAATTGACTCCGTTCTTGTTCTCTTTACCTTGTTTGTACGTGTGAGAATGACTTCTTTTGATGTACTAACTCGAAAATCAAGGGAACTGAAAAGATAAATAACATTTTTTGCAAGTGATTCTGAGAAAATGTGATAATTTTAAGATATATTAATTTTTACTGCCATCATTTGTATTTGTTACAAGAAAAACGACAATATTTGACACGGAAAGTCCTACATGTTTATTTCTAATTTCATATAGAAATATAAATTGTACTTTGTGGATATGTTGATGACATATCTTTATTACCTTTAAAATGAATTAGACATAAAACTTTTTAATAATGAATTAAAGTTGAATGCAGCAAGGTCAAATGGGGTCAAATAGAAGGATATCACTTCAGGTTGTAGTAGATCATATTTCGTTTTTGATATCAGTTGGAAATCGAAATTTCCTTCGAGTTAAACAATTAAAGATCAATGTTCTCGTGGAAATGAAACTGGCTGTTCATGACATAAGCCTATATTTAACCGTGTACATGTTCTGTGTTAATATATACCGTGTGCGTTACCATAGCAACGAAAAAAAAAAGAAGAAATATATTAGCATGTAACGGACACCATACCTGACCATTGTTATTTGGGTACTTATATATCGTATAAATTACCAAGGTAACTAAGTTTAAATATCACAAAGAAATCGTTGAAGAATTACTACAAAAAGAACGAAAACAAATTTTTCGGGTTTCAGAAAACATTAACGTATCTGATGAGGATGATTAATAAGTAAACCCCGGACGTAGTCATTCTTCAATATCGATTTATAGAGTAAGGAAAAAATGTGTCTGTCTATGTTGGGTGAAATTAGTTACAATTTGGGCATCTAGAAAGGTCAAATGTCAATTCAGTACATTGAAAGAACACAGGATATATCAGAAAAAAAACAAAGGGGATAATTAGAACATGATTACGTGTTTTGGTCGTCTGCTCAGAAACATTAAAACTGAAAGGAATTTCACTATTTGCGTTATTTTAACGATAAGTTCCACGGCCAACAATAATCAGTCGCGACATCCGTCGCTGTACAGTGGCTGAAAGTGGGAATGAGCCAGCCGGAAGCAGTCGCTGTCATTTGGTTTCTTCGAATCTACATTAAAGTAGCAATAAGTCAAAGGAGATCTCGTACGAAGGTACACTGGTAGGCTTTGTCACCCCTTACGCTCACAATGAATACAGCAACCACAATGGTTAGAATGATCATAAACGTGTAGACGGAAAATGTACTTCCGATACTGTTTTGATAAATTTGTATCTAAACTTGGACAACTTCTCATTAGCATTTTGCAATAATTTGTAAGTAAAAATACGAACGTTTTTGGAAACGCAAATGAAGAAGTAAAATGGCTTAAACATCTCTACGAACATTTCTCCATAACATCATGAAGTGTTTGTTAATTTGACTCAATATGATCTTCAAAACGCTTTCTTAAAACTAAACTTCTCGATAACGATTTTCATTTGAGAGTGCATGGTTGTGTGAGAGGGTGTATGCTTACTCTCTCTCACATGTTCCGTAATGTTTAAAACTCCATTCATTAACAAGTTCTATATTAATGATTTTATTTATTTACAACAGAAAAAAATGATTGAACATCGTTTTAACATATGTAATATTTCACAATGAAAATAGAAATACCATTATGTGTAAATCCCCCTTATAAATAAATAATCACAATAAGAAACAGCGCCAGCAGCAGCCAACACAACAAAAACAACTGTATGTTTGGGTGTAATTACAGAGCTCCTACGATTAACAGGTAGGTTTCTTAAAGGGACATCTGTGAATAAGGATAATAAATAGATTTTCGAGTTCTATTAATTGATAAATACTCAGTTTACGATAATTATCTAGCAAAATTACATTCATTACATTGAAATGATTTCCATAAAAATCTAAATATATAATGAATTATTCTTGAAGAATAATTAGTGTTACATCTGTGTTGCGGATCTAGGCAGCTACAAAGTAAAATGATCTTGATTATAAAATACTTCCATTGTAGACGTTGAGTTGAATAATGGCCACGAAATTGGCTCTATTTGATCCTGTTTACATTTGTAACGTGAACTGCAAGCTTGAACACTCAACCTGGTTTTCATGAAACATATTATACAACAACTGTAATACTTGATGTCATGAATATACAAAACCAACATGCAATCGTCCACGTGGTTCTCCTCTGTACTTGCCAGCTTGCTTACAACCTAAACAAGAAAAGGAAATGTGGCACGCGCGAGGCACGCGACTCCACGTGACCTCCGACCAATCAGCCATATGTTTACATCCTGTGAACAATCCGGGCCATGGCTTGAAAATAAATGTCTGAAAGCTCCGGATAACCGGGGTAGAGCGATCACAGTTGGAAAGCTGTTGATGGGGCCAAGACTTGTCAGCTTATTATCATTGTCGATACATTTTATATTGCATTTGGGCTATTATTACTTTTACGAAATATCCTACACGGGAGGATTTTTATTACTAAAATGGTAAACTTATTTAGCACCATTTTATATTTGTGTAACGTATAAAACTTCTTTACAAGGTAAAATGATGTATTTATTTAGACATTCAAGGAATGTTTTGATTCAGATAAAACGATAAAGCTAACATGGCTTGGCTTTTTCGCGTTCGTACCAGTTGACTGGGCATGCCGGCTGCTCGGTACAAGGCGGGTTGGTATGATATTATATGGCAAATGTATCCTGTTTTTACACGACAAGCTCTTAAAGTGTCCTGCTATCACTATACAATTCTATCAGCCGATCTCAAATCTCCGTCACACGGGTACAATGTCTGCGTCAATTACAGGTAAAAATTGTCAGATTGATTATATAAAGTGTATAAAACGTCACAACAGCTTGTGTATAACGATCAGATCAAATTGGTCTAAAGATATTTGATATGACTTTAATGTTCATAATACTTTAATGGTTTATTTGTAATATTATTAAAATAAACAATCAGTCTATCATATGTTAATCTCATTCTATTTTGATTAGGTGGCATATTTTGATACTTTCCATTACTGTGAAATTATCAATTTTCGTGGGAATTTTATTTTCGTTCATTTTGTAGATACTCGAACTGTTATTATAATTATCATAAGCCGATTTATTAACTTATACTTATCCAAGAAATCAAGTGTTCATAAAATAGTCATATTTTTGAGAGAGAAAAAATTAAAAAAAAAGGAGGATAAAAGGTGGATTATGAGATAGAATAATTTACCGTCTTACTTACTCTGTTTGTGTATATCCAGCTTCCATTGTCATAGCTTTGCCTTATTATTCTACTTTGTTCATATAATTTGTATCTCGTCCTAGATATATCTATCCTTAGCCAATCTGCTGTCTCAGTAACCAGCAAAGTCCAAACACGTGTCAAGAACCATAAAATCATAGTCAACGTTGTAAAAATATCATCAAGGACTTCTGCATGTGACTTTAGTTCATTACATATGTAGATTAATTATTCAATTGTTGTTTTAATTGCTTTGTTATCATGTTGTGCCCTTTAAATACCACCCACGTTGATCAAATACAGAACAGCAAGATCCCAAAAGAACTGATTATGAATGAAGCATTTCTTCGAAATCAAATGCAGGATTCATTGTCTTCGTGCAGTAGTAGAAATTACTGTCGCCTTCGTGGTTATAGCGAGGAAATTTACATTCTATTCCCCTCGGACGCTCGTGTGCTATTTACTGATGAAAACACCTGTCATTTATTTAACTTTGTAGATTTTGTCATTTTCAACATTCGAATGCATTGGTTTTCATTTCCGTCCTTTCTCTTTGCGATTGATAGTAAAATGTACTTGTACCAATAGAGAATTTCCTGTTAGCAATATCATGAGGAAGAGATTGAAGAAGAGAAACGGGAGGGGGAGGGGAGGGGAGAGGAATACTAGAGAAGAATGCTTTTATGAGTAAGAGATGAAATCGACATCTTGTCGTACAATAGATAACTTACGATAAACTCAAAGGTACGCCGGAAGGACGCGAAAGACTCAGGAAAGATAGTCAAGATACTTATCGATCGCTCGTTTTTATAAGGTTTAGATATTGTTTTAAAAGGTGATCGAGGTTCGTGATAGCTTTGACAATATGTCACAGGGGTTCGTCGTGGTTCTTGTGATCGCACCTGGTTCTGTCACAATACACACGTTGTTTTCAGAATCAACACGAGTTATTACACTATAACAGACAGCCAAAGTCACATCATTGCTTTGTTTCACTTTCTACTATTTGAGAATGTAATCTGTTTGTAATAACGTCAAAATGGATATGTGCAAGAATGTGTAACGAGGAGAAAAATTGCAGGCTGTATTATATGTCAATGTCTTATTGAATCATGTATGAGAACAATTGAATTTAAATATCAGGTGTTCAAATTCTTGGCATATCTGGCTTAATGTCATGAAACTTTTACATACTTAAGGATGTCTGCCGTTTAATTCAATATGGAATCATAACAATTATATATCTATTGTAAACTATGTTTGAAAAATTGATAATTACGTGTATGTGGCAATGGTGCTATAAATGGATATATATATATATATATATATATATATACATGATTAATGAAATAATAGCAACAGTACGGACATCACAAACATAGAACATAAAACAAATACAAAGTTGTAAATCTAAATCGGAGGCGGTTGTGTGAATTAATGTGTCTCCTTGGGCTGATGGACGCCGAACGCCCTTTATAACGGACAAACAACCATCCTAAGTTGTTGTATGGAAGATGACGATATATAAATGTATATGACTCTCGTTTATATCAATTCGTTTTATGTAATGATTTTAGCTAAAGGTTATTATACGCTTTTCTGTTATGCCGGTAATAAATTAATTACTTGTAATTGGAATAAGTGTATGAAAGTGCAATATATTTAAGCAATATTAGATAAGCTTATAGATATATATAAATGATTCAGCATTGCAGGAAAACATGTTGCACGTTACTGCAAACGTTATATTTGACTACAATACTTCTTCGTTCTCTTTCAAAACACCAATGATGCTATTACATTACACTTCTTGTTAATAGCCTCAAACTTATGAGAAATATTTTTAAAAAACAGATCTTAAACCAGTTTCCATTTCATGTACGATTGATAATTTTTCATGGCGAGACAAAAAGAAAAAAAAATGTCGTCGGAATTCACAAAAAAGAAACAAATGTCAGACTGACATAAATACGAATTTGGCGATGTTCCCACCAAGATTCCCTTTGTTTTGATGACGTCACAGTCTGGATCACGTCATGAAGTTATAATTGACACACTTGGAGCATATAGCCAGATACAATATCCGCTGAAAGCGCTATGAAAATGTGACGAAACGAAATTGCCTCCCTTGTTTGAATTTGGTCATCCGTATTCTGACGCTAAAGTCTGTCAATAGATCACCTTTCTGGGATGTGCGACAGAAGTGTCTTAAATTCGTTTTATTTCAGATGATAATTTATGAAACGAGTCGTAGAATGTTAAGCTTTAAAGAGCATTCAAAAAAAAAGATACCAGACCAGTTACATAAGCTATATCATGAAATTTATAATACTTGTAGTCACAATTTTTAAAAGTATGACACTCCTATCAACCAGCACATAACACCTATTCCGTGGTTGTGTACTTGGTACATATGCTACGTTTTTAATTAATTTGAATTGGTTCAGAATACATGCATGTACTTGATGTCGTTCTTAAATCATCTGTTGTATGCAAATTTATTGAATCATAGAGCACCTCCCCGTCTAGATATTGGCTTTTCTTTCTCAATAGCTTTGCAAGTTTAAAAATTAAGCCCATTAGCATCAATGTCGAGACCTAGAAGGAAGAAACAGTCGTATGATGCAAATTAGCTTTGCTATATCTAACTCTAACTGTAAGTTTGTATTGAAAGGAGTTATTAACTTGTGTGTCTTTTGTACAGTCAATTGGAATATTCACTTCTTGGCCCCTAAAAACAATATGTCATTAGGTATTTGGTGCGGTGAACGTTGGTCAGAAACAAGAAAGTTAATTTATGTGTTCTGCATATAACTAGCAATAAGGATGAGTCAGTTTTTTACGATATTGAACAATAACCTCAGTCGTAGACTACTGGTAAACAATCAGTTCCTGGTGCAATCAAGCGTCGCTGATACCAGGCCTTACCAGGTCTTCAAAAACCACAATGATCATTTTCTTGTGTCACCTCTTTTCCAGACCAAACTAGTCGATAATTGATGAAGGGCGATGGTCGTTGGCGACAAATCAGCCACAAAATCACTTTACAACTGTAAACGGACTCCTGCATCTGTAATTAAAGTGTTTTTCGTTTCCCTAAAATGATTTGCAGTCGCCAAGGAATCATTTTCATAACTATTTTTACTGCTTTCGCAGTAAACAGCATGTAAGACAATATCGAACAGACTTCGTTCAATTCGCTGGTATTGTTATCACTTAATTTTCGGCAATCATTCATGAAGACATATAACTCAGGATTTCATTGTCAACAAATTTGACATGGATATTAGCGGTGACGCATGTTTATACGCTTAGAAATATATGATCTACATATGTATATATTAATTTATTATTAATATCCTGATTTTTTTCGTTTCCTTTCATGTTTAATCGTTAGGTAGTATGTTTACGAAAATACACAAAAGCCATCACGATGGCAAAAATGGGACAGTTATACTTAATTCGAAGTCTGAATTTCTAAATTGGTCAATCATTCTACTTTGACAAAAGCAGTTTATTTGACAAATATTTGTGATATTTTAATAATCGTTTCAATGAATTATAATTTGAATTCCTAATTAACAATCAGGATACAGCACAACATTGTTAATTCGATGTATGAACAAGTAATTGAAGTAATAGGGTGATGTCGGAATTCATCTATTTCTTGTATAAATGGAGAATATTTGATATTGGTATTATCTACATGACACATTAACCATGCTGTAGACAGAACGGACTAATGTAATTGATTTAATTAAACTAAATGCCATATTGAATAAAAAAGAAGCATGCAAGAATGACGACGTATTAATGTTCAGATCGATATTGACATTATATTCTCTGCTGAAAATGGACTATGTTCCACCTGAAAATCGCGTAAATGTAGACCAGCAAAATTGTACCCTGGTATGACATCACAACAACAAAGGAATACCTACAGGTGAGCATATTCGTTGTTCAAAATCTACAACGATAAAATGATGGCAAAAATTGATAAGGGAATTATCTCCATGATCTTGTTCAAAACGTACAGAGAGGAGAATACAAAGAAACGCTCCGGAGTAGAAAGGGTAAGCATTTTCTACATAAGTACGACACCAGTTATGTAAATCTATGTCGATACAGCTAATGTCATGTCCTCAATATGAAAATCGTGCTTTAATGAGAAGTTATTCAAACAAAACAACCATAGCAGATACTAGAAATCGAACAAGAAGGACAGCTTTCTAAAGACCATATTTGTCACCAATTTTACGTCATCCATCAAACCTTGAAAACGATGTAGTTGTGTTAACCTCTACTTAACGAGCAATGCTAATTTGTATCATAATAATAAACTTTGATATATGGTGTTTTATCATGCAAACATCCAAGAAAAGTTTTAGATATATCATATAGGACACAGATTAATTAGAAAATGAAAAATGAAAAAAAAACTCTATGTAAAAAAATCTTCATTTCAACACTTATTTGATATGATAGAAAAAAACGGAAAACATAGCATAATTGATAAAATCGGGTGTTCTGGAAGGGAAAGCGTCTTCTGCTTCGTCCAAGTCGTATATAATTTGGTCAATCAAAGGAATGCGAACATAGACAAATATTTTTTAAATACCAAGAGATTGCAATATGCTACGACGAATTTGCGAAAGTGGAAGACCCTGAAATGAAAGCAACTACCTTTTCCATAATTCTTTTTAAATTGACTTTTATAAACGAAATATAAGGATCACGTAAGACAATAATTATAAAAGATAAACAATAAAAAGCTTGAGTAGGTATGTAGTTTGTTCCTATTCAATAATAGAAAAATCCTACAACTTCAAAAGATAACAAAGTGGCTTGAAAACTACCCATACCTCGCACAAACTGTTCTCAGAATTATCTGTAAAGACAAGTTAGATTAATTTGCTTGTTGAGAACTGTTCTCAATATCGAGAACCGAACTTGACATCCCTCCAGGACGTATGATCTCAGTTTGTCAAACTTGATGGAGATTGACCTATCTAAAAGCCATGTGCAGTCAAAAATGCTACAATTGTTGGACTTTTCTAGATATTGCTAATGTTACTATGTGTATGATAAGATTGTGGAACGTTTGAACTCATTTATGTTATCTTTCTTAATTTTACAGTAACTTTTATTTACCTTGTGAACATGAATTACAATTTTAATTTATATAAAAAATGAAATAGTATGAATTTCCCTGATGTTTTTTTTTAATTTTAAGCAGCTTTTTTCTGTAAAAACAAATTCTGTTTGTTGTTCATTTGTAAATATTTCAAACAAAATGAAAACATCACTAATGATAGCAGCGTTGGTGTGTCTCGTCATAAAGCAGACATTCATATTGCACAGTTTGGTGATTGTGGTTTGATCTTGATCTTGATAAAACACACACCTGATTTACCATTGTCACACTCATTGTGTTTTTTATCAGGTGTGGTCTGAGCGCACCCCACCAATGCGACGTAACACCGTGCCAACCTTCTATGAAACGGAATACGGGATTAACTCATCACGCCTCTTTCTTGACTTTACAACTAACAACCAAAGCACAACCATAAATGCGCAACCATTTCCCAACGAAAACGTGTCACACAAACTTACAAGCTCTCGTCCTTGTTAGTGACAAGATCTTCATGTAATGATAATTTGTTTGTTTCGTTTATTGTATCAATGTTGGTCGAACTAAACAATGACTGTTGTTATATTTAGTGATTATTATGTTTAAGTAATGTATTGTCTATTTAATCATTTAAACAATGATGTTTAACACGTGCCATCAACACGTACACAAGCTAGTCATTAAAATTAATTTGTTAATATCCCTAAACAGGATTATCGCGACAGTGTCAAATTGCAAAGTAGCACTACGAAATTTAGAGAAAAAAATAGCTGTTTGTTATTCTTTGTTTGACATTTATGGATATTGTAAAGATTCACATTCTTGATTACTTTAAGAATTTTTTATGATGACGGTAACAAAAACGTTTAAATTGTGATTTTTCACGTATGTAATCAGATGAGAAATCTGAAGCCGCTTGTTGTAATGACACACGTCTGTTTGAGAGACACCACGTGGTACAGAAAGCAGGTACCATAACGTCATAAAAAGACTGCATCTTGCATGTAATTAAATCTGCACGTATTCAGCACGTATTATTTTCTTTTCTATAATGTATTTGTTTTACTTTAATAACTCTTTTGTCTTTTCGGACACGTGTTTGTCTTCTGTTATTCTTTGTCCTGACTATTGTTAAACTGTCAGAGTTTTGTTAGTCCTTTTAATTGGTGTTTGAATCTTCGGTGTGTTGCATTCTATGATCTCATGAAGCAGCGTCCTCTTATTTCATTATTCGTAGTTTGAACTTAAAATAAATCAAGCAAGATCATGTGTTATTGTGTCTAACTGTTTCTATTAACTTTTCATCATAAACTTTTGTTTTTGATACTACAATTAATTATCAAATACAGTTTTAGTTGTGAGATATACTAGTAACCAATATGTTATATATCATTTGTATACGTTGTTTACGTCACTGTCATGATGCTTTGTTGTGAGATATACTAGTAACCAATATGTTATATATCATTTTGTATACGTTGTTTACGTCACTGTCATGATGCTTTGTTGTAATTTTAGTGACGATAAACATTTCTCTTATTTTCCCATATTTCAATTTATTTGAATGATAGCACGGTTTAGGACATACCCATTGCTTGAAATTAATTTGAAATCATTCAATATTAATTCTAATGAAGCCAATTAAATTTTGAGATTTGTACACTTCCCTTTCCACTTAAAATTTTATTTTCCTCGATCGCCGTCTAGGTTTCAATAGATTTTGAGATTTGTACACTTCCTTATCCACTTTTTAACATATCTATTTCGACCGATTTCATTTTCCTCGATCGCCGTCTAGGTTTTACGAAATAGCTGTATGATGTAGCATTACTGCGAGTCCGAGGACAAAATAGCTGTATGATGTAGCATTACTGACGAGTCCGAGGAATAGATAACTGGTATGATACAGATTAACGCATTACTAAGTTCTAATATATCCAGCTCTTAATTTGTATCAAATGGTGCTATTGACTTGTGTGTACAATCTAGCTTAGATAAGATTAGTTGAATGGTCATGCGTTTTCCTCTTCTTTCCTTGGAAAAATACTTCAGTAGTACAAAACATACGCTCTGTATATCACTAGATATTGCTAAGAATGTAAAAAAATAAAAATTGATCGATATGACAATTGTTCTAAAATAGGATAATAAAGATATTATGTAATTAAGTTATATCGTTAACAATCATAAACTGCCATACTGCAGGTTCTTGGTCTTTTTTCATGATACTTTGCATATTTTGGAAAATCGTACTTAATTGATCAGAAGACCTTCGATAGAAATAGTTATATTGTGTTAAGATGATATTGTTGATCAGCTTTACTAAAACATAAGATTTTATGTTTTGAGGCACAATTGTGTATTTACATCTTTTTAGATATTTGAAACTATTCATTTATATTCATTTTGTTTTAGTAAGAGCGCCGTTTAATTTTGTTTTAAAACTGCTCGTTCAAAAACATCATTAAATGGCATACATTATTTTGACTACTGTACCTATGTCATATTTCAGCAGCTTCTGTGACTGCTAACTCTAACCCTGAAGGAATTAAGGGCAATGTGACATAACAGCGCCACTGTAGCTCGTAAGCTACCATCACTATGTTCTAGCCATTACAGACTTACTAGTAAAAAAACTGTTATGTTTTAGAAGAATTCGCTGAAATCCAGCACATAGTGCAATGCTCTTTGTAAGTGTCATAAAATGATCAAAATACATATGTATGTCTTCAGCAGTCATACAGGTTTATTGCCTAAAACTATGCTCATATTTTGAGATTTACTTGCAAAGAAAAATATATGAGTTGGGCTGAAAATCAATTCTAGGAGTAAAAAAGGAAAAAGAAAGAAAATCAAATAAAAGTTTTTTTAGATCTTTTATCTGTCTAGAAGTTGCTTACGGTATTGACGGAAACTGTCGGCTTACAAAGAAGATTATAGCTTTTCAGAAAGCCTTAAGTCATAACAAAAGAAATGATCTTGAAATGAAGCATAATGCTTGAATAAACGTTTCCAGTTAAAATAAACGTTACTACTTCTAATAGGGGAGTTATTTCATCAGTATGAAGAGAAGCTAACAGCTTAAAGTAGACATTTTCAAAAGCTCCAGCTGGAAACTTATGTCCGGCATAGAAACCTACCATCTACCAAAAGTTACATTAATCAAGTATTATTTCACTAATTGAATGGTGTATAAAATGTACTAAAGTACTTAACATGTTGTTAATATATATTGCTGTATGTAATGTGTTATGTAAACCTCGTGGACTATTTAACATGTTGTTTACCTATAATGTATTGCTGTATGTAATGTGTGATGTAAACCTCGTGGACTATTTAACATGTTGTTTACCTATAATGTATTACTGTATGTAATGTGTGATGTAAAACTCGTGGACGACTTAACATGTTGTTTACCTATAATGTATTACTGTATGTAATGTGTGATGTAAAACTCGTGGACGACTTAACATGTTGTTTACCTATAATGTATTACTGTATGTAATGTGTGATGTAAAACTCGTGGACGACTTAACATGTTGTTTACCTATAATGTATTACTGTATGTAATGTGTGATGTAAAACTCGTGGACTATTTAACATGTTGTTTACATATAATGTATTACTGTATGTAATGTGTGATGTAAAACTCGTGGACGACTTAACATGTTGTTTACCTATAATGTATTACTGTATGTAATGTGTGATGTAAAACTCGTGGACGACTTAACATGTTGTTTACATATAATGTATTACTGTATGTAATGTGTGATGTAAAACTCGTGGACTACTTAATATGCTGTTTACCTAGAATGTATTACTGTATGTAATGTGTGATGTAAAACTCGTGGACGACTTAACATGTTGTTTACCTATAATGTATTACTGTATGTAATGTGTGATGTAAAACTCGTGGACGACTTAACATGTTGTTTACCTATAATGTATTACTGTATGTAATGTGTGATGTAAAACTCGTGGACGACTTAACATGTTTTTTACCAATAATTATTTTGGTTAGAGAGTATCACTGTTGAGTGTCAGTTAATTGTATCTTATTGTATTAATCGGAGGAAATTGTGTTAATCTCATTTTATAGCACCTATCGTGATGATCATGGTGCCCACTTTACCTGTGTCTGTAACCAGTTCAATGTGTTCTCACTGTAGTGTGATGCACCTTGGGTCAATACGACAATTTTTAATCATTATTTCATAGATGATTTCATCATAATTATATCTGTTTACTTCTGACATCTATTGAATTAATTCCGCCTCGGGGACACCTATTTCTACTGCACGGGCGTCAGTTAACCAACCATTTCTAATTGCATCAGGTAAAATCAGATTTTAAATACAACTCACAGGCAATGACTCAATTTCAAAATAAACAAATTAAAAGTAAACATGTTTTCTATTTGACACATTTGGATCTGTGTGAAATCGTCATTCTTGTCACGAGGGTTAACTATAACAGTCATTATGAACATGAATTACTACCAGGTTGTAACACGATCAATATTTGTCAATATTTGTTATGACGAAAACATTCTATGATAAATATGAAAACGTCACGCGAGCATTGGTTTCCATTCCTCTGCGGTCACTTAAGCGTTTTATAATGACCGGTTGAACATCAATGAAATTCAAACGTCCAAATAACATGTGTTATACCTGTGAATGACCTATTTTATTCAAAACCTAGTCACCGAATACAAATCATTTAAAAAACAAGTTTTATTATCCGGGAACAGGTGCAGAGAAGGATTTTCCGTCAAACAAAATCTAGGTTTGGGTTTCCAGAGTGCAACCTGCTTTAATTTGAACTGTTTTGTTCCTAATGCGACTTCATGACGTACTTTAAAATCCCATCTTTTTAAGATTTCGGTCGATAAAGTGATTTTAATATAAAACTTATCATCCGGTAACTTACTCCGTCATAGTCTGTTAGTTTTATTAACAGTGGTAGTTCGACCTGAACTGGAACAATGACTGCACATACAAATGGATACAAATGGTTGGTACAAAGAGCATTATAGTATTTGGATGTGTTTGTAATAGAGGTGATAAAAGTAAACATTGTTTTAACTATAAAGAGATATGAAACAAAGAAGAGAAAATTATCATGATCAGAAATGTTTATAGAAGTGATTGCAAATAAAGTTTTAAAAACAATAGTCTATATATCTCAATGTCTGGAATTTAGTAACAAAAAAAAACACACACAAAAAAAAAAAAAAAAAAAGAAGAAAAAGAAAAAAACGTCCCCCAAAAAACGAAGCAGAAAGTGGTTATCTCAGAAAGTGGTTATATCAATTTAATAGACAACTTCGTTGATTACTTTTATGTTCAATATACTAGGTTCATATAGATTGATAGGAACAAAACATCTAGTGCTGATGCGATCATTTACAAATTACAGGTGACGCGAAAAGTTAATGGATTCGTGATATCTGATATATATATATATATATATATATGTGTGTATATGTGTGTGTGTGTGTGTGTGTGTGTGTGTGTGTGTGTGTGTGTGTGTGTGTTGCTGATGTCTTAATAAATATGTATGATTATCCTTTAACGCTGCCTCGTTGGTTGTGCGTAAAGTATACATACTTCCTCCATTGCATGATCGCAAGAGACTACTAAATTTTTCACCCTTTCCTCTCTTTTCCAAAGATCCTTCCTTTAAATAATGCTTCCCTTGGCACTATCTTGCTTTTTCTGTCTTTAGTTGCGTGTTCACCTCTGTGAGGTAGGCTTTTGGTTCTGACTCAAGGCCAGACAAATCAGAGGTTTAAAAAAAGGCAGTTTCTACCTCTTACTTAACGTTCAGCAGTTTGATGGAGTGGTGACCGGTTCACCCGTTGTCTGTATGGTATGATTAGTAGGAGTGTCCTACTTATTGATAAGTTTAAGTTGATTTGCTTTCTTTATCGAGGACCACCTACAGAGACGACTAGATGGTCTCCTCAACCTATAGCTTCAGTATGATAGCACTATAAAGTAAATGGAAGTTCTGCACTATTACAAGGAGCCTCCCAAAAGCACATGCATTCAACACACACACTCACCTAGCAAACACCTGTAGACCGACATTAAATGACCATAGATGTTGATAGGACGTTAAATGATATAGATTGAATCCCCCAATAATGTCACATTTTAACAGCCTAGTCTGTAACTGTTAAAGTCTATGAAACACACTATACCATCATCTATACCAGTTATAAGATAGTAACTTTTGTCTATTGCTTATGTGATATTGACACACGTTAAATACAAAATGTACCTGATATTCTATTGTAGTATAATAACACACATTTTACTATCTAATTGTTTTGGGCTTATTTTTGCCACTGGTTTTAACGTCCTCGTAACAGCCACAGTCAAATTAATATCGGAACGGTTACTATCAGATACTGTCATAGTTGAATAAATAACAGTATATAATAAATCTATAATGATTTAAACCCTATTTCAGCTTGATGACAATGTAACACTGTTAATGCTGTTTCATTTAATTGTTTCATTATTGTGAATTCACCAAACGTTTTAAGTAAAAAAAGATATATTTTAACGAAATCATGAAACGAACTGTATTGTATATCTTCAAGGTAATACCATTTCACAATTAATGTCATCTTTCAAGAATCAATGTTCTGTTCGAACCTTACGTCGTATCCGAATTCAAAATGAATAACGTTTCACTAATTATAAACTGACACACTATTCTACTCAACAGATAAAGTTACAATTGATATGACGTTCTAATCGGTGAATGATGTTTGAAAATGCGAACCGTTCTTGTCAAGAGATAATGATATAACTGACAACTCATTCTAGTCGACAGATAAAGTGATAATTGACACCTCGTTCTAGTCGACAGATAATGTAATAATTGACAACTCATTCATGTTGACAGATACAGTTATAACTGACACCTCGTTCTAGTCGACAAGTTATCATAACTGACACCTCTTTTTTGTCGACAGATAATGTTGTAATTGACACCTCGTTCTAGTCAACAGATAATGTTATAATTGACATCTCTTTTTGTCGACAGATAATAAAATAACTGACACCTCGTTCTAGTCGACAAGTTATCATAATTGACACCTCTTTTTTTGTCGACAGATAATGAAATAATTGACATCTCTTTTTTGTCGACAGATAATGTTGAAGTTGACAACCTGTTTATGTTGACAGATAAAGTTATAACTGACACCTCGTTCTAGTCGACAAGATATTATAATTGACACCTCTTTTTTGTCGACAGATAATGTAATAATTGACAGCTCGTTATGTCGACAGATAATGAAATAACTGGCAGCTCGTTCTAGTCGACAGATCAAGTAATAATTGACACCTCTTTTATGTCGACAGATAATGTAATAATTGACAGCTCGTTATAGTCGACAGATAATGAAATAACTGGCAGCTCGTTCTAGTCGACAGATCAAGTTATAATTGACACCTCGTTCTAGTCGACAGATCAAGTGATAATTAACACCTCTTTTTTGTCGACAGATAACGTTATAATTGACACCTCGTTCTAGTCGACAGATAATGTTATAATTGACAACTTGTTCTGGTCGACAAATAAAGTTATAATTGACACCTCTTTTTTGTCGACAGAAAAAGTTATAATTGACAACTCCTTTTTGTCGACAGATAATGAAATACCTTACAGTTCGTTCTAGTCAACAGATCAAGTTATAATTGACACCTTTTTTGTCGACAGATAAATTTATAATTGGCAGTTCGTTCGAGTAGACAGATAAATTTATAACTGATACCTCGTTCTAGTCGACAAAATAATATTATAATTGACACCTCTTTTTTGTCGACAGACAATGTTGTAATTGATACCTCGTTCTAGTCGACAGATAAAGTTGCAATTGACAGCTCGTTCTAGTCGACAGATAAAGTTGTAATTGCGCCTCATTCTTGTTAATTGATAAAGTTTAATTGACACCTCGTTAACAGATAATGTTAATGGTTAGTTATATATGATGATAATGGTATAGTTGGCAGCCTTTTCTATAATACTCATTTATATTATTAGTTAGCCTATATGAACCACTTTACTTCAATTTTATTCATAAGCATACTTAAGGGAACGGAATAGCATTTCTTCCATGATTTAGTTTTTTTTTTTATTTTTTACAAATTTTGTGATTTTGATTCTCCTGGATTTAATTGATATTTCTTTGTAAGTTATTACGTTCAGTGATGCCACAACCAGTGAAATTTCAGTACTAGAACTTATTAATTGGAAACTGTAATTAACTGTCTGGTACTATTTTTAAGTCAATGTCTTTATGATCCTACAAACAACCTTAAGTAATGATTGATACTTTATTTAATTACATATTTGATAATCGATACCTTTGTAACAATTGATATCAAATAAACCGTTTTTGGATTAGTGTTGAAATAATCGTTACAATTTAGCCACCAGTGAAATAAGGACCTCTGAACTAAATTCCTGCATTAAGGGAAAGTATATCGTTTATTTTGTATCAAAATTAAAATACTTTCATGTTGGATAATTTTACACAACGTGGATCATGAACGCCAATGGTTAATTAAATTTACATATATTTTAACATAAACTCAACAATGACCTACAATTTTATAGTATATATTAATTAACAATGTTTAAGAATGTTAAAACAATTCAAAGTGTGTTCTGCTGCTATAAAATATTACCACTTTTCTGTAAAGTTACCACGGGAGAGCCTTGTTGATTGTTAAACACGGTATATAGTTGCTGTCCTTCCTGTGATCCAAGTTGGAAGCTTATTGTTTGTGAAGACTGGTCTAGGTTGTGTTATTCCCCCACTCCGTAATAACCACAGATCGCCAGGGAGCACCTTGCCAATCAAACTAGGAACCTATTGTTAAATAAACGTCTATTTTGTAAACGCTCACTTTTCCTGGGCGGTCTGTACTTTTAACACACAGAGTGTCATCTTGTCTAACGTGTAGACCAACGGACGCCTTGTACAAGCAATAACAGTATATTCACGATTATCTAATATGTAGTAGTATATAAACTGTCCCATGATATTTACATTTCGCAACAAAATGTTTAAAGTCAAGGTATCACAAAAAATAGCAATTATAGAAGAAAGCCTATGTCACTAGATATGTTTTACCCAAGTTCATTGTCATCCTTATCTTTTTTAATTATTATGTTTGAAATATAATCTGAACAAAACATTGTTTTGCTTTCATTTTCATAGATAAACTTAATTATTTTAATATAGTGAAAGTTTGCCTGTTATAGGAATTCCATTTGGGTAATTGACGCCGATAATATAATACTGGAGAGATATGTGTTGATGTGCTTTCTAACACTTACATACAGAACAATGATGTTTGTGTACGTACTAACGTGTGATATTTTATCTAGAATAACCTTTGCACATACATGTATGTGGTATTATATCTTAATGCAGATTTAAGTTACTGATATACATGTATACTGATATATGAAAATTATTTGAATTTAGGGGCTACTTCTCCTTCCAATCTAGATTCTAATATTTACTTCCATCAATTTTCATTTTTTCTAATTGGCCTCCCAGATTTAAAACAAAATAGGCTGTTAGCATCACTGACGAGTCTTGGACGGAAGAAACCGCTGTATGATCACTTTACTTTATTTTTGGCTCCGGTATATCTGATTCTAAATTCGTGTTGAAAGGTGATATTCCTTGTGTGTCTTTTGTACAAGTTTCAGAGTATGTTTCATATTCTTTGCAATTTTAAAACAATTTGATAAATTTTCATGATAATTTCAATTTAGGAGCTTGAATATTCACATAATATCTTTCTTTGTAAGCATTTTTTTTAATCATTAGATATTACTTATGCAAAACTGGAAATCCTCGGCCAATAATGATTTTCCCGGGGAAACGTTAAAACAAAAATAGAGACATCATAAATTAATTAATGAAAGGGTCAAGTGGGAGAGTTGATGTTTCCTGTTCTGTAAATAGAACCGATCTGATGAATTTTCTACATATGCATATGTCTATGAGAAAACAGTTTCTAAAATTGATAAATCATTGATTTCTTTACTTTGTTTTTTATCAAATGATAAATTCTGTTATATTTTTGTAAATTTTGTCATCCGTTGCCTAAACGTTTCATATGTGGACTCAGAAATTGATTACAAAATATTTCTTTAGAGTCTGGATGGTTTTCAGTCATCTGGTCACCATGTTACCTTTGTAGATACCCGGATGATGTCGCCTGCACTTACTGACCCGTGACTTGATGTCCAATTTAGGTATTGTTCTTCCTTTCATAATTGTTCATTTTACACAAATTTTAAGTTTTAATAGAATATAATAATCATTGAAATTAATATGAAAATATTTTCATATGATTGCATTGATTTCAAATATAAAAATAAATATTATCGTTTCGGTAGGATTAACCAAAGCAATATAAAATGTTTGAAAATACAATGCTGTCCTAATGATCGGTATTATATTCTAAGTGAAAGGAATTGTTCCCTATCACCATATTTCTTATATTAATACTCTGATAAAGTGACTTTAGGTGTTAAAGTGCATGTAGTCGAAAATCTCACCTTTAAACAAAGTTACAAAGAAAATGTTTTTTTAAAACAATTCTACCAAAAGCAGGATATTTAGAAATCATAATCAAAATTCTTGTTTTTTAAATTTGAATTCACTGTGCTCTCCTTTTGTTTTCAACTTTATCTTGGCAAATTCATTCGAATGTTTTTTCTCATTTACGATAAACTTTATATATATATATTACATTATAAATATATATTGCTTACTTGTCTAATTTGCCTGGTATTTACACAATAAATGTTTACATGATGTACCGACCCCTTTCCGTACCATTGTTTCATTAGTTTGTGAAAAGTCGATCTTTAATTTTCTTGTGCTGTAAATGGATGCCTCATACGTCACATGATCCATAATATCACATAGTGTGAGGGGAATAGTAGAGGTATATATAAATAGTCAGCAGTCTTCACAGATACACGCGACTAACAAATAGGTGCTGAGATATTACAGCACCTGGTTCCATTGAAGATTTACGTCTCAGAATGTACAGGTGTTCTCGGATCATCCGATGTATGAAAATTTCGAAATATATTGCATCATGGGGCTGGTGTATCAGTCAATCTAAAATATTTCGATCACTTTGGGTTTTCATTAGTCACCTCCAAGGCTTCAAAATTTAAATCTTTAGCATCACTGACAAGTCCTGGAAAGACAAAACAGCCGTGTGATGCAGTTTAAGTCATTGTTTGGCTCTACTGTCTCTAACTCTAAATTTGTATTTAGAAAGATGCTTTTCACTTATGTGTCTTTTAAACAAATTTCAAAATGAAATAAAATCGAATTTCAAACGAAAACATTTAATTTGCCAGATAAACAAATCATTGTGATTTCATTAATCAAACTTATTAATAAATTTGAGGTAAAAATATGCACTATTTTTATGAAATAATTGCTTGCATTCTTCCTCGTTTTGACAAGTGACCTCTCATTATGTAACTTCTAACGACAAACTGTTATCACAAATCTTTGATTTCTAACACTATTATATAACTAGAATGATTCTTGGTACAAAGAACAAAATTTATTTTATAGCACTTTTCTTCTAAATTTGTTTGAAACTACAAGCAAACCTTTACAATATTGTGTTGCCATCTTGCAAAAGAGATAAAAGTATTTAGTTGGACAATAATAGTTATTTGATTGACGTTATCAGTTTTCTGTTTACATTATGTTTACAATTCATATAAACCCAGTCAGCCGTATCGATGTCTGTCGATGTCTACATTTAGAGTGTCACAATGGTTTCCTGTTTAATTTGGGTAGGTCACGTCTGAGTAAACACACTGAAGGATCAATACATAAAACCAAGTATTACAATAAATCTCTTAATTCTGTCACATTTTTTGCAGTTTGCTTTTACAAATTTTGACAAAAACTAAAAAAACTAAATGTTTTACTCATCATATTTTATTATTTTGTATAAATAAAAACAATAAAACATTGCATTTTGTAATAATAAAAATACGACCGTAGAATCATAATGCATCTTATTACTACAATGTTGACGTAAGTAATATGGCGTTTCTCTTAAGGGTGAAACACCATGTACCTTGCGAGCAAATACAGCTCTTCAGGTAAAATCAATCAACGTGTTAACATAAGCTGTCCTTTGTGACAATTTCTTAATAGTAATTGTGTATGGTGACGATTTGTAATTACTGGGAAGCACTAGTAGGGAACTATTTCCGATGACAGTTAGCAGGTGACAGCGGGGACACATAGCTCCAGGCTTAGAAAGGAGCACTTCTCTTGTTCGCTGAATGGTCAGTAAATTGTCCCCATGCCGATTCTGCACTGCAAACCGATGGCTTTACAGTAGTCTCCCATGTTTATGTACTCAATTACATTATTTCCCATCTTCCGAGTGCCTCGCGTCATTAGATCATTATCTCAATACAACAGCCACTATCATGGAGGCTCCCCAGAGGGTTTATAATTTGGAATAATCGTATTTCAAGCACATGACTGAAACAGCCTAATCAGATGATAGAAAACTCTTGCATTTAACAAACTTCAACAGGGACTAGATGAGTATGTTAAGCTAAAATATACTTAACGTTTCTGTAGCAAATGCACGATTTGTTTTAAATTTACAAATTATTGTTATACCCTTAATGTACCCCAATGGTGATTCAACGACCGTCTGTTTTTGTCGAAGAACTTGCATTAAATGTCACAATAATCCTTGTAGTAGGTGCCATATCAGATAGCTAAAATATCAACTATTCTGGGGAATATTACATCTGACGGGGCCGTACGGCATTGGAAACCAATAAAGAACTAATAATATTCTAACAATTCAATAACGTATTGTAAGGACCAATTACAGAAAGTTGATACTTGTAATACTGCCACTTGGTGATATTAATGCGTGGCTTTGGAAATTTGTGACCATCTGACAGAGCACTCTATAAATATCGCATACATGATTACAAAGATACAATTTCTCCATTACAATAATGGTACTGTTTCATTCCAGTACATCCATGATAATACAGAAATATATCTAAGTAACCAAATTAGATTTAACAAACGAAATATGAAATGTGATTAAAAAAAATCTCTTGTAGAAATTTAGACAAGCAAGATATTTGTTTTCAGAATGGAGTAATAAGGCAAAGCAACTTCGCCCAGATAGTTTATCAATTATGAAAAATATAGAAGTCATTTAATAAAGACCTCGTGCATATTTAAGGAAATTTCATAATTAACATTGCAACTAAATTCTCACAAAAAAATTAAAGAAAAAATTATCAACAAAAGTATATTTTGATTTCCGCCCTTTTCAAATATATGTACAATTGTTCCAGAAACATTCGTGATTTCTCTAGGTTTGTTGTGAAAGTAATAAACATATTCATAGCATCAACAGAACTGCCCAACATTGACGGCATCGTCCGTCATCGACTTAATGAAGCTGATTAAGTGACTGACTCGGGTATGTTGGTAACATATATAGATAAGAAAAAATACATACATCGATGAAAATAAAACCTTACCATGAGTGGAGTCCAGTCAATAAACCCACTATAAGCCTGGGGAAAACTGAACAGGTAAGAGCCAGACCCAAGCACATTGGCACCACGACCGCAAATTATACTTATACATAAATAAAACATTTAAATTAAAAAGGGGTGGAATTCTTTTCAGAATCGTTATTTGACAAAATGCTATGTTGATAAAATAAATTTAACATTTTTTTATGACTAGCGTTTAAAAAAAAAAGCGCGAGTGGAATAGAGGAGATGAACGTTCAAATATATAACCATCCATTTGAATATGATCTCCAAAATGGATGGATAATATTTATGGCATCGTGAACGAGAATATGATTCATTAATATTTCAAGTATTAAGCTGTAATACATTAAGCGGAATGTAAATAAGGGAAACACGTGCTTTCAAGTAGTTCATATGTTGCACTGTATCATACATAATTAATAGCATGGAATGTTTTTAAGTTTAAATCTTTTTCTGTGTATTGCGACATGTAAATAAATAAAACAAATTGCTGCTTCAAATCAATACATGGAATGACCTATTGTAATAACTTAAAATAAATTTAAACAACAATTAAAAGTTTCACAATTAAAATAAATTATTCTCTATTTACAAAAATAAAATCAACTTCATAAAAACGTTATGATCAATGTACATAATTCATAGAGCATTTCCTCAGGTACAAAAACGTTCAGTGGTGAGAAAAATTGGTATTAAATAAGAAAACGGTGAAATACCGAATGGTCAGCGCAGCACATCCTTGACCTTACAGACTCCTAAATGACTTGTCCGTAAAAGGTCATACTCGTCCTGAACTGGACACAAAAACTATGAGGTAATTTCACTTGTTATCCGTTCAACTGATCCAGTTATGTATCACTGACATGAATTCCCTGGATACGAGATAAATAATTCACATATCCAATAAAATGTGCGTGTTAAACGTCAGTCATTGGTTCACAATAAAAATCAGTGGCCAGCTATTGCTGAAAATTTCATTCTTTTTTGCTTTTGTCGCTGATTGCAAAACCACACCCTCACTACATTTTTCTTAAGGTCCAATTTTTCTGCGATTTGAGCTATTTTTTCTCCAGAAGGTCTTGGTTGAACTGCGAAATAAGCTTCCAATGACCTCTTTTCAGGTGCAGCAATAGATGTCCTCTTTCTTTTCTTTTCTGAGCAGGCTAGTCCTTGACCTTCTGCTTCCCTTTTTTCCCGCGCTTGTTTTTCAGCTTCCTCTAACCATGCTTGTAAGATAGGTTTAAGGGCTATCATGTTGTTATGACTTAGTGTTAACGACTCAAATCGGCATATCGTGCTCTGACTGAGGGACCCGACCCCAGGTAGTTTGAGGTTAGCGAGTGCATTACCTACATCAGCCTGTGTCACACCTAGTTTTATTCTTCTCTGCTTGAACCTTTCTGCAAATGCTTCCAGCTCCCTCGGATCACATTCTGTGTCGTGCATAGTATGGTGGACTGTGTGATGACCCCCAAACCCGTGATGATTGCCCATGGGATTAGGGTGTGAATACACAGGTGCGTACATGTTGTGATGGTTGATGGGTGGGGAATTGGCGATGCTCATGTGGTGGTCCGGCATTCCACCCAGGGACATAGAGGGGTTAGAGGAAAGCTGTTCAAGCATGACATCGGTAGGGCCGAACGACGGGTGGGAGTGCATCTGTAACTGTTGACGTGAAGGGGTCGCATTGTGACCCCCAAGGTCTGCAGTATGACCGTAAAGACCATCGTGTTTCATCATCTGTTGTGAAGATTGCTTAGAAATGTCAACAGCAGCCAAAACTTCAGCTCGTGCAAGTAACCCATCATCAACTCCACCAAAGAAATTTCCCTGAAAAACATAAAAGTAAACACAAATGGTAAATACTCTAACAAAGCAGGCTATATAAATATCCCCTAGAACAGCTGTGTTTGTACAATGTACTTTTACCACAGTGCTATTGTGTACCGACAACCCAGGTAAAAAAAAACATTGCTAATATACACACGGCATGTTCAATGCGAGAAGATAAAACTCACTTCATAAAATATGAAACATGGGAAATAATGAGACACATTGCGCGGGCTGGCTTAGAATAGCTAATAAAGGTGATTAAAAAGCGAAGTCAGCTCTCACATATTGACAGATTACAGCTACATACCGTGGAGGTTGTCATACACCGCACACGCTCGGGGGAGCGATAGGGAGGGGAGTACCTCCCCGAAATGTGTCCCGGGTTTAAGGAGTGGTGTAATCCAACCGTCTGTTTACTGTTCATCATGGTTTGGCACAATGCGGACATGAAGAGATTGCAAGCGGCCTAAGGCCTGAGTCAATCCTAGGAACAGCGAATTATAGCCCCACTTACACAGAAAGTTTCTAATGAGAACTGTGTACGAGAAACTGCCTATCGGCACTAAAGAAATGGGTATTACTTTCTGTGTAGTACAGCACTCACTACCACAGCACCTGTCCTAGCCGCGCGCGCGTCACGTGGCCTTTAATTCATCAACCGTAGCGCATGCTCTGTTGAGTAGACAGTCATTAGGGTCAAAGTATTTTCTCCTGAAATATGTTAGCTATCATTACAGGAAGTTTTTGATTGTCGATATCAATGAACCATTGGAGAGTTGAGGTGCCTGATCGTTGTTGGATTGTGAACTAATCGACATATCGACGAGCAAATTTGCCTGACGCTAATGTGAGTGCCACCTTCCGGCGATGTCTAGAAGATGATTGCTGGGATGGCCTTACTTTGGCCCTATAAGATGTGGTAATGACGACCCATTGCCAAAGACGACTCCTCCACATTTCGTGTTTATTTACAGGTGATAAGTATATATAGTATCGTCTTATTTGATCAGGTAAATCAATAGTTAGTATCAACACTTTCGTTATTGCTCGTGTTTTTACATTTCATTTTCGTTATCATTGCTTTTCTTTGTTTCTTCTTCTTTATTCTGTCTTTATTTTTTGCTGTATGTTTTATCCTCCAATTTGAATTATTATTCTGATTAAGTTGCTAACATTTTAATTTCAATGTATCATCTGCTAGAATAGATCGATCGTTATTATAATTGTGTTGCTGCTTCAGCATGGGTATTTATCTAGAGCACTTAATTCTACTCAGTTCAAAAGACATCCTATATTACTATATGTTGTTCTCTCCTTCTTTAATTACATGTGTGAATTTGGTTGTTCATTCAAATTTATTCCACAGTAAAATTTCTTGTATCATTTCCAGTTCAAAATGTGTTCTTTATCAATGTGTGTTGATTTCAAGACCTTTTTTTTTTATGTCTGATTGAGTAAAATGGATTCAGTTTTGTTATGTTCAATATTTATCATTTATTGGTTATTGTTTGTCCAACATTTTTGTATTAGTACCATTCAGACTGTTTGTATCTCAGCTCAATACCTCCCAGACATATGTTTACATTATTAAATATTCACGTGACTGAAAAAAACACGTGACGATTAAATTATATGTATAGTTTAGATTTAGTGTTTTCCTTATGTCATAGAAAGGTTTTACATAACAAACATTAGTGGAAGTAACTACTACAAAATTTTATTGATGTGGTTTTATATAAAATATCTTTCGAATATCTATACGTCGAAATTTAATCAAACTTAAGTTATGAGCTTTGAAATAATATACACTTAAAATGGAGCCATTTAAACGATTCTGTAATCAAATTTTTGATGTAGTCTACACACTGAAGATCCCTCTGTTTTGTCCTTTTGCGCCTGGTTGTTTTTATGTTTCTTCAGAAGAGACATAAACATGAAATATCCAAGCACGGCTCGGGAGGATAAAGTAGTTTCATCATCCGCCAATTTCTCCTAATTAAAGTGTCAAACTACAGTAGCTCTGATCCGCGAACGACATTCTATATCTCAATGCTTACACCACAGGAGCTCTTCAGGAAACCGTTGTACGGAGGAAGCTTTAGTCGATTCAAATTAGAAAATTTTCAAATTGTCGCAGCGGACCGCTAGATTTTATTGATGTAACGGGAAGAAAATTGTCGCACGTCACTATCTCAATTACCTTAATCTATTTCAGCAAATTTCAAATTAGGAAATAGTCCATAAAACTTCTTGATGCTGTCCTAAGATTGATTGTAATAAGTGATTCTAACAGGATTCCTAGGGACTAGAGCCATAAAGCACACCGGCATTCAAATAACGTGTAGGAAAAAGGGAAATTAGAAATTAGACCAACAAATATCGGATCAAAGCAAACAAGCAACGAGCTCTTCTGTTTATTTTCTATTGAACTTACTATATACAATAACATAAATTATAGCACCCATGATTATAAGTTTAAGTGAACTTTATCTATATTTTTTATTTCACAGGCTTTAATAAATTTATCAAGAGTGTCTCTGTCTTAAACTTAAATAAAAATGAATTATTACGAAAAAAGAAATAAAAATAGTCTAATGATATTAAAGTTTGTTATCTTCATGCAATATATTTCAATATTAATCCGATAAATCTTAGAGAAAATCTACCCCGCATCACAATATAGAACAGGTAAAAATATTAATAATAGTTAAGGCGTTATACAGAACAATATCAACGAGACTGAACCAGCAGGTAACTACGAGTCTGTACAAAGTAATCTTTGAACTCGTGTCGGTGTATCTAGCTATGGGGTTCCGGAGTCCCCTTGTGTAAAATATATCAATACCATAAACACACGGCGGGCTTGACAAATATGAGATATTGAGTGGAGACATCGATTTATATCAATATACTGCGCTGGTCTACACAGTACCAGGGTTGGAGTTGTACGAACTAGCCGAAGGACACAAACCGGTAACAGTCCCAATGGTACCTTGGCGGGTACTTCAATTAGGAGGACGCTATAGGCACGGAATAATTAATTAATGCTTTAATTAATATTTGTTTTGACGGAAACAATCAAATTTAAATTAGTATTATTTTTTAGTATCCTTCTTTCAATAAAATTGACTATACATTAGTTAAAAAACGAAAATAAAATCATGCTGCGCTGATTAATATTATTCATTTGAAGGAAATATATTAATTCTATTCTTTTACGCTGTAATGTTTTTGCAATTGATAATAATATAGAAAAAATAAGATTATTCAGAAGCTATCGTTGAAGACTATTTGATTTACTGCTTTCAGGGAATTCAAATTTCCGTTCCTAGAGTGGATTTTAATTACAACATATACAACGTAGTCGGATAACGGTATTCCGGAATCCGGAATATCCGGTGCTCCAGACATCTAGCTACTGTGTTTTATGAATTATTCTTTTTTTTAATACTTTTTTCAAGAAATACGTTAATCAATTGTTTACAATATTCAAATGTATATCCCAGCACGTATGAAAAAAAGGGTTCAATTCACTATGACATTTCTATTTCTTTTGGTGCCAATATGCTGTAATGGAAGCTTTACAGCATTGTCAATGAATTCATTAAAAAACAAATTTATTGAAAAAATAGGTGTTTCTTAAGATATGACTAAATCCTAATTATATTGAGGAACAGAATTGAAATGACCTTTTTTATATTTCGAAAAATTTAAATTATCGATCGCACTTTTGTATTTAGTGGTTACCTCACGTTTGCGTTTCTATAAAAATAGAACGATGATTGAAGCAAAAAGAAGAAAGAAATCCTTACCATAATTTAGCTATCACAGAAGTGTATAGACACGGCATTAAGATCACAGAATCTCTATTTAAAGAGACAAATTAACATGATCAGATCAATTTTATTTGGACATTTTCGCGTGTTAATTACCCCTCAATAGTTTGTAGTTAATGTGAATGTTATTGAAAAAAATCGATCATTTTAAGTTGGTTTCCTTACTAGTAACAGAATCTGATGGGAGAAACAACACCTGTTTAAAATCACACCATTAACGAGGCACACAACGGGGTACCTAACTGTTTCTCACAATATTTGGTTAAATGGCATTTCATTCACCAAAGCGTAATCATTGAATGTTAATTCAAGGCTGTTTTTTTTCCGTGACGGTGATCGATGATTGGCTAAGTCCTGCCCCTTTCTGGAGTAGTTGTTCACCAACCTCATCAAACATTTATCGTGTGTGAATACCATCACTCTCAGCCTCTACGCTTGTTCATGTCAGATTTCATTCAAAAACATTTGTATTTATTTACACATTCTTTGTTTATTTCAATAACCAATACGTTTGACAAGGATGAATAAGTTTATTTTTATTTGTTTTATTTATTTATTTATTTTTTGTATATGTAGGCAATGCATTTACCTACAACTGATTCATTTTATTGGAATCTAATTTGTCAAGTTGTAATTATATCTGATGTTGTATTTTAAGCTTTTAACAACTAAAATTATGGCCTATTTTCAAAATATTTTGTTTTAAGAATACAAATGAATACTTACACAAACAATACAAAACTCCATGACAAATTCTAGACAAAAGATGAAGAATAAACTTGATTGCGTTAAAAGCTATAATTTTAAATCTGAAATATGAAATGTACCACTTATACTAAAAATATCTTTAAATAGTAAAAAGGGATATGATTCATTTTATAGATTTGTGAAGTAAATATTTACAAAGCGCTATCATTTGTGTATACATGGATATGTAATGAGAATCAATTGTATTTCTATTTGATAAATTAATTACTTTAAGGCGAAGTCGTTTAGGAAACAGAGATCGGATCTGACACATTAGCGCTTCCTTTCGGGAAAAATTTTCAATATGCTTGTGGCTAATCATATTGACCTTTGAACCACGCTAATCGCACGTGCTTTTTCCAGCTGCACGTGTCTTGCTTCTCATACGACTGAAAATTGATACATGCAGCGAGTCTGAGTGGATGACTTTTGAGGTGTCATTAATGAGTGTGTCAAGCGCACGTGCTTGACTTTTGACTATAAATAAACAGTGTATGCGGACAATGGATTCTCATTAGTTTAAATAACTAGTTTCTCTGTTTATGTGATATTTGATTTAGATTAATTTGTTTATTTTAGATCCAATTCGAGAAATTGATTTGATTTTGAATTAAGAAATAAAATTTAGTAATCTATTATTTACAGTTTTTAATCATATTTAAAGAAATGATACAGGACACTGTGAATTTTCGTGGTTTTGAGAAGATTATTTTAGAATGTCTAAAAGGAAACAACATCCTCTACCAAAGGCCTAATATTGATGGAAATTAGCAACAGGATTTCATTTAAAATAAGTACTATCTCTAAGAGTAACAGTGACAACAGGAAATAGAGGAAACAGTAGACACGATGGATTACGGTTATAGCTGAAGTCAAGGATGTGATAACTTATAAACCTGGAATCACTTATTGGAATTACAAACAAAAATGTTCCATTGGAAAACATAACAGTCATAGGCTTATACATCAAACTGTAACGCCCTTCGCAACGATTGTGGATTGTAAATAGGACTTACAAAGCAAAATGCCGATGACTTTATATGTAATGGTGATTCAACTGGGAACAATACTTTGTCCTTTAAGCCAAACAAAAAGGATACGTCAACACAATTTCATCCAAACAATGATAGATTTCAAACGAGAACAGAAGAAATAAACAAAATCACCCAAGCTGATATCATGTAGCGATTATTTAAAAAAATATAACGCCACTGTTATTTCTGTCAAAAATATAAAACAATGGTAGATTTCAGAATAGAACATAAGTCGCTTCTACTAAAATGAAACAATGTTTACCCCGAACTAAAAATAAACACTGGAACAATATTGACCTCAGACGAAAAAAGGATAACAAAGGTTTACCTCAACTAAGAAAAATTAGGAAAAGATAGCCACTTTCATTAAAATATTTAGAAATGAAAACTACTAAAATATTTACGTGTGGTTTATTAAATAAATAATAAACTACTTCAACCGAAATCAAGACAATTCTTTTTCAAACTAAAAATTAAAGTTATAGTGAGCAGAGTAATTCTGACAAGGAAGCCGTGTAAAATAGTTAATGTATCACGGGGTCTGCCGTTTACATTAAAAAGCCTTAATTTACAGTGAAACATCAACATAACATGGGAAGTTGGGATGAGAAAATAGAACAATGTGAATCAAGTGCGGCCAGTAACAAAGGGTATTTATGCGAAAAATCTATAATACTGTTATATCTAAAAGTATTTCTTTGTCAATTCTTTATTTGTTTGTTATGGTCCCGAGACATCATGTTTACTTATTTTATGAAGACGACAGGAAGATTTGTTCCGACTCTTTCACTAGCATATCTACGGTATCATCACAAAACGTGCAGAACATGAACAAAATCTTGTTAATCCTTTTTTTAGTAGAAATTATACATGAATCAGTTATTCTCTTATATTATCATTCAATCTAAGAAGTTGTTTACAATAAAATTATAATTTATCCAGTATATAGAAATACTAAAGGAGAAATAAAGCGTTTCTTTTTTTACACCTAGACAAGACAGGCTGGCGTCAGTGAGACAATTTAGCTGGACAGTCTATACTATTTGCCAATGACCGATAGTTTGGCACTACACAACGTTCAAGGAAATGCCAGTCACAACCAATCCCAAACCACGCAACAGATAGGAAAACTCTGGACCTATTGACTTTCAGTAAAATGTGGCCAAAAGTATACTGTGGAAATATCCAGGGAATAGAGGCATACTGCTATACCTAGAATTAATCTTGTTCCATTCCAATGAGAGGTTTGCAATCACTAATGGGCCTGTCCTAGCCGGGAGGGAAGGCAAAACACTGACGAGGGCTCGGGACGTTAACATCACAGCGGATGGGTGTTAACTTGACAACCTCCGACCAGGTTTTCAAAGCCTTGTCAACTTCATAATAATTATAATTCAATACAATTCTACTTATTTAAACATTTTTTTTTAATATTTCTGAAATAAAGATAAGACTAAAGATATTTTCTTTGTAAAATTTCAATACAATTATCAGAATATTATCTTAAAGGTCACTTTTGACCTTAATGAAAAATATAACAGTACTGATAGTCTAATGATCAGTCTGTGGGAAGGTTGGAAATGTCATCATGCGGTTGTATGTCCCGGATAAAAATTTTAGCCTAGCAACAATATAATCGATTATGTTGTTTTGTTGTGCCATGGACACACAATTAAGAACTTATCAAACAAATTCGGTTCACTTGGGAAGCTGAATAAAATATCAAACTGGCTGTTCTGTACATGCATATAGGATATTACCCCTAACTCGACTGATATATGACAGGAAATTGCATGATCTATTTCAGTCAGGAAAAGCACTGCTGAATTTGCAAATGTACAAATTTGTACTGTGACTCAGAAAAATGTTCAATTTGCGTCCAACTAAAAAGAGAAAATGTTCTAAAGACAATTCATAATTATCTTTTTAAAAAATGAAATAATTACAGTAATTAAACTAAGATTTTGCAAAAGACACACAACTGAATAACACCTTTTAATACAAATTAGGTACAGGAGAGCCAAACCATGAAGTAAACAACATCATACAGCCGTTTCGTGCGAAGAGCTTAAAGCATTATGCTTAGAAGGCGACTAGACATATCCATGGTGATCTAAAGAGAAGTCTTAACCTTTGAAAATATAAAAAAGTACTTATTTTCCATGAATTTGAACAAAAAAAGACAAGTTACAAGGATGGTACAAATGACACATCTACAAGAGAATAGCACATTAAGATAAATTGAGAATCGGATATATTATAGCCAAATTGATGAATCCAAATACGTCATACAGCTGTTTCGTTCTTCTAAGACTCGTCAGTAATGCTAAGGGCCTACTAGAAGTCGTCTGAGGAAACCAAGTTAGATTTTAACTGCAGGTTTTTACATATGAATACAGGTTTTTTTACCTATAAATATACAGTTTTTACACAAGGGTCTGGGTGAAAGGCAGAAATATCAGATGTTTACTTAAAAAAATTAAATTTGATACTACAACATACCAAACAACTATATCGTAAAAATCAATGCAGATATCTTCAAAACAAATAAATAATTTCTATAACTTGGACTTGGAATTCTCAGTCTTCAAAATGTTTTAGATATATTTTCTGGAGATCTGGAGCCAGCTGGATGTCAACGGAATATTTAATTATGCACGATATTGGTTCATGAGAGCCATTCTGGAGACCAATTAGTTTACCATTTCACCTATCTCGTTCATTGTATTCGAAATATGATATTGACAAATTGATACATGTCTCCAGCAGTCAGTTTCCGATCAAAACACTCGTATCATTTGATATTCAATAAAAACGACTGTGTTTGAAATATAGCAGGAGCATGAATTGAGACAAAATTTCAGCAACTGCATTTTCACAATTACTTAAGCATGTAATATTTCTTCCAAATAATATTCGAAGACGATTAGATTTCCTGAAGGACAGCAATCACAAATAAAACAACACTTGTCTGTTTTGAGGAATATGGCAAAATGTGACAATGGAAAAACAGGTTTGGTGCCTAGCTAATGGTTTATTGGTTTGGGAATACGATTTCATGTGATGGCAGTGAGTTAAATTCTCCTTTAGTCAGTCGGTCGGCAATAAAAGCCTTCTATACTCGGTCCATTATTCAGAAACATTTGTGTAATTAAGAAATATGAATGACACAAGTCTTCACAAGATATTGGTGGTATGAGTATAAAAATGGCTTCTAATTTTTAGGGAATTCCTGCGAAAGAATACCCCTCCCCTACATAAACCACGTTAACGCATGTATATACAAGATAAAAATTTGCCTTCAAGATTCTTGACATGATGTCATAGATTTTTACGGTGGGTCTATCGTGATATTTTCTAAAAATGTCACAGTTGCATATCGCATTGCTATCTTATGATTAATTCTGATATGCCTGAACTTCATCCCTGTGTGACTGCCTGTCAGAAATGTCACCGCCTCTACAGCAATCCCATGGGTAGCGCGGCCTTCTACTTGTAACTGCCAGCAGATGGTCATAACACCAACTACTAGTGTTTTGCGGGGTGGCAATGGTTGGTAGCGGAAATCTAACACGTAGCGGAATTAGTGTCAACTGGTAAAAATCATATTACATTCTTCCACTTCAAATAACATTCTAAATACACACGTCGCGGCAACACTTTTACTTCGGCTGGGATAATGACAAATTGAAGCGGGATCGGGATGGAAGAGAAGCTTTATGTACCTAACATTGCCGCCTCCTTCTATGATGGTGAGGAAGAGTTCCATTTCCTACCAAAATCTTGAGGGACCAGAAGCAATCACGCTCACGAAACGGTGGTTGTATGGACGCCATTGTATGACCCATGTGTCTATATAAACACTATTCGAAAAAAGATATACACACAAGTGAATAGAGACTCTAAATTCACTGATTGATACTATAACTATTCACTGATATTTAGGGGTCAATGGTGTGAAAAATACCAGAGTGAATGTTAAGGAGAACTATGAAAGGTCACGTGATAAAAGGAAGTACAGAACATGTACATAAATCTATATTCATGATTTAGTCCCAATACATCATTACTATAAAGGTTGTATTTTTTCGATTGTTCATATTTTCACGGTTTTTCCTAAAAGCTTGAAGTCCAGAAATGAACTATAGTTATTTCTATCAAATCCATGGTCAAGGTATCTTGTTTTTGGTCAACATCCTCAAAAATAGCGAAAAAAAGTCCTAGAAAAATCCAATCTTTACAGGAAATAAAACAGAATAAAACTGAGGAAATGAGAAGGAGGAGGAGCCTAATTAGACAATAACAGAACAAAACAAAAAAGAAATCTATCGTCTTCATTTCTCTCCTGACTAAATTTTTAAAAATCTTTTTCAATGTTTTATAGCCATACGATAGATGTAAATCTTGACTTCTTTCAATGATAAAATGTCTTTTTAACTTGCATTAATTGAGCTTGAATGTCTTTCAGAGAAATTTGAACATTTTACTGTGTTGAATTCCCTCTCTTAATTATATATCAAAATTTTTTATTTTTGAAATCGAAATCGAAATGAAGTGTAAGTGATAACCTTACATTCAATACCTGTATTTAATACAAAGCTCAAGTTCGTTTCGTAAAATTTAAATGCAAGTTCATAAATTTGTATCAAACTATCCTAATCAAAATATTTAATTCAAAGGCAAACATTTAAGAATAAAAAATTTAAATATTTCAATGCCAGGCGAAGTAAGGTTATACAAAGGTCACAAGATTAAAACAATGTCTTAATTTCGAAAGTACACATAATCGAACAGCATCGCTGACAACGTAATATGGTTGCACTCACAGATACAGCGTGTGCAGTCGTTAAGTAGCATGTTTTACAGCAGACCAATACAAGCCAACACAGACACGCCAAACCCAGCTCACGTTAGACAGAGAGCAGCAAAAATGATTGATTATGGACGTGAAGAAGCACGGGCGACTCCCTTGGTTAGAAGCATCCTATTTCGGTAACGAATGAACTCGACGTACCACACAAATTTAATTAGGTAGTTCCTATAGGCAGAAACAAAATTAACACACAAGCAGTAAAGGAATACCTACTTTGTGATGTAGATAAAAACACACACTTAAAATGGTTCTTTTTTTAAACAAAGAATTGATTACCTACCTTTGTTTGCGCGACGTTTTACAACTAATGTAAGTCTGGCAATACCGTAAGGCGTGGCAGCGACCAGAGAAACACACAATATCCTAACAAGGGGCACATAGCAGATACATCTATATAAGGTTCTCTATCACCGATTCAGAGAAAAATCATAAATAATTTAATGATTATGTGACTTGAGGTATGATTTGTTCCAAGTGGTAGTGTATCAAGCTCAAATGAGTAATTCCTTCAAGTCGAAATTGTATTGTTGTTTCATCTTATCAGAAATATCGTCGTATGCTATTTAAGATAACATCACTTTTAAAAATTCTATCATTAATTGTTTAAAAATTTACCTTGATATTTCTATATAAAATCAGTTATCGATAAGTACTTAATATAATCCTGACTTGTTAAAGTAATTTCACTGATTCGTATTGAAATCACACATCTAAAGAAAAAGAGAGGAATGGGCACAAGCTAGGTCATTCACCAATAACTCGAGAACGCAGGGACACGCGCTTTTAAATGGACTGCAGAAGTAAGATAACAGGATTTTCATTCGATAAACATGGTTTCAACGCCCTTGAAAGTAGAAGGAATTAAAGCCAGTTCCACGGAAGTTATTGTTATAGGTCACACTACCTGGGGAGAAAGGACGAATTTTGGTGAAAGAGTCGTACAAAACACAAATAACCCTTTAAAATCACGAATTGAGAATCACATATATAAAATACGCAAAATTATGAATTAAACTGCATCACACAACTGTTTCGTCCCTCTGGGACTCGTTGATATATCAAGACTTGTAGGGGCCGAAATTGAGGACGTCCAGAAGGGGAAACTTATCTAAGTAACTGAAAACGAATTATATGTTCTGGATGAAAAGACGCCAAGAGTATGTCTATGTGAAAGGCAAAGTGTCAAAATAACCATGCAAAATGTACAATATGGCTATTTATGAAAAAAGGGGCGTTGGTGGCATGGTTGTTAGGAAGAGCAACAAGAGGCAGCAACGTTGTAAACGAATGAGGTAAGAATTACCTTATAACTGGTTCCACAAGGCTAGTCGAAATGACACGGATACTTTCAAGTATAGAACAGAGACATGTAGAATGGAATAACAAATAACTTGAACCAAAAGATATTTTCATTCTAGAAATAAAATAAGGCTCTAGAGACTTGACAATGGGCCGCCTACCTTTCATCCATACCAGTAATAAATGTAGAGTTGGCAGACTTCTGTTTTTTACAATTTGTTCCTTTAGAGTCCCTACAGGTGAGTACAGGTGAGTCATATTTCAATTGGTTTTATTTCATTCTCAAGCTGGCGGATAGTTATTGTCGGCTTGAGCATCTGACGGGTACTCTACTTAGAGCACAGACCAGATAAAACGACCACAACTTAAAGCATTGTCAGCTTAGTTTTCTTTACTTCAAAACAGCGCAGTTCTGATAAACGTTTGGTTCAAATTACAGATATTCATTTTGATATCACATTTTCAAACATTTGAAATAATGTTAATCTACATATCTAAGAGAACAGAAATATCGACTGTTGCACATAGAAAAAGGTGGCATACTGTAGCGTGTGCATACAGAAGTTCATGTCAGGTCCTTCGAGACCATCAAAGAAGTACCTCTACAGACGGTTACCCAGAACAATGACGGTGAGGGACCTATCCAGTCATCAATCAGATTCGGTCCAGATAGCAATCACGTGACTATTATACAATCATCGATATTCTAAATAACTTGATGACAAATATCTCCAATTGTCTTTTCCTATATCAAAATATCTCTCATTCAGACAGGTATTTCATATTTACGTCAGTTAAATGTCCTTTCATCTGTCGGATCGTAACAAGTCCGGAATCATATCTCTTCTTTAATTATTGTATGACGTGATTCGAGTTATGATTTTCATGTTTCATTCCTATCAGTATAAAGATGGTCGGAGTTCCTTTGATGAAACAACACAACTTCGCTTGGCTTTGACATTTCGTCATTTTTCAAATAATTTGTGGTCAGATTTAATTTGCTTCAAATTACAAACAAAACCTGACAAATTACATTCATTGTAATGTCCCGGGGCGGGGAGGAACACTAATTGGAGAAAAGATTCTGGTTCAGGGATCCGGAATAAGATCGGAAGAGCGGGACGATGATTTGATTAGCAGAATGGAGAAGCGATGATGTCAATGACCCGAGCAGAGAGGAAAGTATTTTGCCATATGTTCAAAAGTAAACGGGTCGTCCGTCCTGTTCCGAACGTCCAATATGGCGTATAGTATTGGTTCATATGAGGTAGATATGTCATTTTTACAGGTAATACAACTTATAATCAAACCTTGCTGAATGACCGCTCGCTAGTAAGACAACTTCATTATTAAGACCACTTCATTTCAGCCAGAAATTAATCCTCCGTATGTCTTTGTATTGTAAATTTACAACCGTCTTGCAAATTAAGACCAGTTTTAAAAAGTCCCAACTACCAATTTGACATTGAATGTCACCTTTCTAATTAGACCACGAACAATCCACTTACTTATCTGATGTGTATTCTGCTGTGGCCACCTGCTGGGTTTGGGGTAAGTAAACTTCATTTAGTTGCCGAACTGCCTACTATTATAATATCTAGCTACCAACTTTATGACAGTGGAAATATAAACGAAAGTGGCCATAACCGGAAGTCTGTTTACTCGGTCATACTCAGTATTGAGACCATTCTTGTCCCGTCCCTAATGTTGTTTTGTCTTTGTCAGTTTATCTCTAGAAAGGCAAACTAGGAAATGGGATTTTGATTTTGTTCATATCATTATGCCCCATCCCTCTCATCCTCTACCAAAACAATGAACTCTACCCGGTACGCATGAAGAGCACTATAGCGTGGACCAATAGGCCAAATTGATCTTTTAAAGGTGTAAACACATAAACCTTGGACAGAGACATAAGTATAGTTTGATCAAAAGAATTTACTGAGTCATATTTCCGGTGCACTTATATACGAGGATCTCAAAACACCTGGATGTAACTGTACTCCTTTGACAAAGATTTCTTTCCATTTCTCGCATTAGTACAGTGCAAATATTTCTAATTATAGATTAAATCTAGTAATCTTCTCGTTTCAGGCAACTTTAATTAACACAGGATTTCATGTACGTGTCAGGTGAGTGTAAGTATGCAAATTATAACGGAAACTACCAGAGAAGATGGCTACCGGAAGTCAAGTGGGTGCAAATAATCAAACACTGTGCTTGTGTAAAGTAGAAAGTTATATTAAAGTCTTGATAATTTAAAACCCATTTGTTAGGGGAATGACCTTGTTAAATTGTGATCGTTGTACACCTCCGCAATTGTGCGCTTGATAATCAATAGTCTTGTCTCCATTGGTGTCACGTGACTTAAGCTTTATAGCGGTTTGGAACAGACGTAGGGCAAGGGAAGTAACTCTTATACATTTTCTAGCACAAAATATAATCGCGTGTTCACTGACATTGAACTATATGAGACGTTATCTAAAGTAAGAAAATCGATATCTCTCTGAAAGGTAATTAACCTCACGGACAGAAGGAGACTTGGATAACTGGACTACAGCATCGCAATTCCGTGATCAGTACCATTAGAAATAAATGAGATTTCAATTTAGTTTTAAACTATTTTTTAAAAAAAGCGTCAATGTACTGTTGTTCTTAACAAATGTTTCAAAAGATTTTTTTCTATTGATTTTTGGCATTTTTTACATTTATGTTTTTTCTATTGTGTCGTCAAGACAGTCCATGCATTTCTATTTGTTTGTTTGTTGGTTTGTTTATATATTAATATCTGACAACAAACCAGACAGAAAGTTCAATGCTTTGGTATACCTCGGAAAGAGTTATTTATTTATTTATTTATTTATTTATTTATTTATTTATTTATTTGTTTTATAGGACCATATCTATATTAATCTTGGTCTTAATGTTTCATGTATACTTATTTACACCTAATGCCTTAACACGCAGAATCCGCCAACATATGCGTATGATTGTCAGTGACTAATGAATGTTAGCCACATTTTATATTGTGACAAGAACACCCATTTCATTGACAAATTGAAAACGAAGGATTAACCATTAAGGAGTGTCCATGTCCGATTCAAAATAATCACACCAATAAGATTTTTAATGAGGTTGTGGAAAGATTATCAGAGACTGGGGGTCGTTATCAAATTTTCTAAAACAGAGGTAGATTTGTATACAATTACAGCTTGAAGACGATATCGTGGATTTATAGACACGTGTGTATATACAATTATACACTACATACCTTATTCCAAAGGTACTGGTCATGTTCCCCTCCCGAGAACTCACGCGCTGACCCCAACGTCGTTAACGTCTGCAACAAAATAAAACGGAAATCAACATTATTATTAATCAAGTCCATCGCGTTAAAAAAATATCGTATAGACAGTAAAATATACAACATGGCAACCAGTTTGTAGCCAAATCCCCCCTTAGTTTGTTATTTTATACCAAGCATTTGTTATATTCGTTACTGGCTTTAAAGCTTCAATTTTATAATAAATGTCTTGCCATTTTCCTGCAACACTTAGACATATACATGTAGATACACACGGATATACACTGGTATACAAATATATACAGTTAAATACGGGTATTTCTAGACAGACTTACAAGTGTATACACATAACATGAGATTTATATACAAGTACACTTATATACATACAGGTAAACACGTGTATATATTTGCGGTAATTGTAAAATGATCAAATCAAGAGATAGACAAATTTTCATGAAGTAATTTTAGTATCTTGTGAATTATCCAATGTCATATTTAGTTAAAATATCAAATTATTCGTAGTCTCGTCTCCCACACCTATAGTTAAGTGGGACACGATTTTACTTTACAACATACAGGGACGTCCTATGTCTCTACTACATCCTGCTATTCCAAGAGAAGCCAACACATCGGTTGATGTTGACAATTATATACATATGCAAATTAAGAAATACCTATCAACTGATATAAGCACGTAAAGTATTATTAAATAGTGTCATACATTCCTCATCGATAGGTCTAACGAACGTAATATATAGATTGTCTGATCAAACAAGTTTGCTTAAGTGCAGAGGAAACTATGTATTTTAATCTTCTTATCTTTATATTCATTGCCAATTTACAGCAATTTATTGGTAAAAAGAACAAAAATGTGTAATTCTCTATTTCTTAAAACGAAAAAAGAAACGAAAAAACAAAAAAAACAAAAAAAACAAAATGTATTCGGACACTGTATTCAGATTGCGGAAGTTCTGAGAGTTTATAAAATGCTAATTTTCCTAATCCTATCGGCATGCAAGCTTTTACGCATCAAAGAACATATGAAGTTATTATTTCCGGGTGAAACTCTTTCAAGTATCAAATTTTGTGTTGTTATATAATTGATATAAAGAAATTATTTAGTTGTTTTCAAGTTTGATATTAGAAATTAAATATTTCACCTGTAAGATCAAAGTCTCGATACAACAGGTGTAAAGCCTGTGATAAGAGCTCTTACTCGATTTACACCTGTCCCCGATACAGTGTCGAATTTCACCGTTTAACGCGACATAAATTTCACCCAATATGTGTACAACGGTCACTGATCGGGTACTGATTTATCAGTCAGGTGTGGAGTGGTCAGTTATTGGAAGATTGGTCAGATAAAATGACCAGTAGACTTCGGCATAATCTATTGTGTAACAAGTCTATAAATAAATTATTTAATCTAGAGATATGTTGGCTTTGTTTTAAAAAGGCGCGAAACAGGATAATGCAAAATATTGAAATGGCAGTATATTTAGAGATAACCAATTTATTACGTCATTTTTACGAATTGTCACAAATGTAGGATATTCCGTGTATAATTATATTTTTATCAGCAAGACGCGGTATTCGGTATAGTATATAATGCTATTGTATGACGCAATGTCCCGAAGAAATTAACATATAACACATATAACATATATCTATATTGCATACCTCAGAAAATTACTTCATATATCTGACTTTTCCACTCTCGTGACATTTTCAGAATGCTTCACTATGCCCTCCTTTTATGTATAAAGTAATCTATTCTTTAATTCATGTGTGTAATTCATTTCAACAACCATTTAAAGTAAAGAAAAATGAGTTCGCCTAGATTTTCAAGATGTGTTGTCTTTAATAATTTGGGTGAGACAGTTAAATCTATTTACATTAACTATTGGCATGAATATATACTATTGATAAATCTCCAACCCACGGGCTGTATAAATGTGTATCGACCAATTCCCATCCCACGGGCTGCATAAACGTGTATCGTTAAATCCCCACCCCACGGGCTGTATAAATGTATATCGACCAATTTTCCATCCCATGGGCCATATAAATGTGTGTCGACAAATCCCCACCCCACAGGCTGTGTGTATCGGATGATGGGGGACTGGATACTCGCCACACTATTGTAACATAACGCTATGCATAATAAAAACAATCCACGATACGAAAAAAAAAATTGTACAAATAAGAAAAGATACAAAATAATCACTTTGACGAATTTTTTATAAATATGGCGATGTAGTGTTCAGTTTTGAACGATTACATTAAAACACGTGTTTCCATTTTGATATGGTGTATAGATTTTTCTGTGTTAATATTTATTTTTTCAATGAATTTCATAGATACGACTTAATATATTTACATATCTAATTTTGATCCGTTTTGTCTAGTTTCTTTGTCAAACAGAATCTGCCTCTGTTCTTGTATCGCCGAAAGTCTGCAATAAAACATCGTTCTAAAACATCGTTTTTTCTGTACAGGACAAATAAACTTATTTCGTGATTGTCGAAGTAGTCAAGCTATCGTTTCATCAATGACAACTAAACACATTTCCGACAAAATTCCTTTTTTCTAAACGGAACGCAAAGGAGAACAATCTAAACTCCGGATCCGAACCCGGGAGCCGCTTACTACACGGAAACTGTCCGTGCTTGCTGATTTCCGCCTGTAAGCCATTTAAAATCTCAGGTCTTTAGATCTCCCTCGATCGGATTATTCCCGTCCATTAGATCTGAATTGGTCTCTAACGGGACGTCACAACACATGTTTATTTCCGTCTCGGCCCTTTGAAGGGGCTAGAGAGCGACACTGTCAATTGTTGCGGGTGCGCAAACAGGTGGTAGCTACAACGCTCAGTGAAAATTCACCTGTTCGCAAACTACCAGGGCGTTAACTTAATTAACGGTAAATTGCCAAATAAACTCCTCATACTTTATTAGTTTATAGTGTACCATACGGCGAATACATCCGAAAGACAATAACGAAAATTTAATTTTGAAACATTAAAGGTTTTAGAAAATATACACGATCAAAGATACGCATTATAATATTGTGTAATAGAAGAAATATACTGATATTCAACAACGGTACACATACGGTGGACACATAGCAGGAAGTAGTAAAAATAAACTTAAATTGTAAAGCATTTTATTTTAATGATAAAAAAGTTCGTCTCTAATTCTGAGAAGAGGTATATTTTTGCTTCCGTGATGAAAAATTAACGGTAAATTATCGAGAAGGCAAAAGAATACACGGAAACAAATATTTACATAAAAGTCAGAAATAAAACTATTTGAAAGACTTCGTGAAAAGACCAAACTAAATAAGTGATATTTGAAAAATTAATAGTTTTGAAAATCGTGAGAGCTTTAATCATTTGTTTTATCTTAACTGTCCATGATGCTTTCCCTTTATTTATTTTAAAATTAATTCTTCCAATTAATAACAAAAACAAAAATAACAAAAAAAGATTAATTATGTTACAAAATTTATACAAATAAATGTGTAAAAACTGGAAAGGTGTCCGAAAGTTAGGGAAAAAAGAGACAAATCTAAACAGCAAAGAGGACACGTGTGCCGGATAGTTAAATAACTGGTTCACGTGATAATTCAAGGTTTTATCGTCAAATAATTGAAGCAAACATCTGATAACATTATGACCCACAGCAGGTACGAACGTGAATTGAAAGGAATCTAACAATTTATAAGGAACACAAACGGATAAAGGAAATAACTCATTTCTGATGTTATTAATTAATGTTAGCATCACCTCTTATTTCATTGCTTTTTTTAAAAAAAATATAAAAATTTTGTAAAACATCTTTAAAATAGAGTTATTTTTTCAGTAGCTGTTGATATATGATTGACGTTGTGATTGAAAACATTGTCATAATAAAATAATCACGCCTTTTCGCTGAATTAAGGAACCCGCTGTTGTCTTTCTCCATAGTCATTCTTTTTTAATTAATTAAAGACTAAAACCCGTTTCTGAAATACAAACGCTTTATTGTTGATATCACCAAAGACTAAGTGGCATTTGTAATGAAAAATGTAATTTGCGACTGACATTGGTGTTTTTATAAATGCCAATAAAATCAACATTGATCAAATATTGGTCAACACTTTCAAACGTTACTCGACAAAAAAGTAATTAATTTATCCATAAATTCTCTCTTTCGCGCCACCTAACAGTGTTGCTTCCAATGAAACTATTGTTTCACAAAACAATAAATCCTGTTTTTAGGCATTAAATAGAAATTATATCATTTCCTCCTCCAAACATTCTTGTCAGAAAAAAGTCATCTTTGATCAAATGTAGCGGTATCTATCAAGGATTATTTACTCAAGGCGCTTTGGGACAATACGGATGAACAGACACTTCATTGAAATAATAATTTGCGGTTGTAATGGCAATTCTTCTGAGGAAAAAAGTAAACTTACTTAAATATTAGTATACAGGACTTGACAAATAGCGGTCTTTGACGAATGACATGTTGGGAAAATTTGAGGAAATTCCATTCCGTTAAGGCGGCCTATATTTCTAAATCGGAAGGGCGACACGTTGCAGAGACAGAAGAGTTGACGAGGAGCGGCAAACTTTTAACTTTTTTTTCAGGTTTACGTCAGAGTAAAGTACTAGAGGTAGTGAGGGTTGGTTTATTTGTTAAGGTAAGAGGGGAGGGAGGATTGCAGGGGGTAGAGTGCGTGTTTTACAGCTGCCGGTGCGTTTTGTTTAACACCTATGATAAAACAATATTAAGTTTCTTAAATTGTTGCAAATAAATTCCTTTCTTCAACAATAAATACTAATATCGTGTTTCAATGAACGTGTTTCATCGTATGCTTTTTGATGCATTCTCACAAAAGATTGTACTGAATGTCGAGAACAAAAATCACACACAACTGTCTATTAACTGTAATTATTCTTAAAATGACACCATCATGTAACGTAAAAAATCTGTCCAGCTGTATTGGGTTAAATATCAGAGGGTTAGTCAATTTTAACAAGTGCGCGCCACCTCTATTCAATTAAACGTAAAGCAGGCCTTGAGGTCCGCAATTTCATTTCAAATTAAAAATAAAAAGTGACTGAAAATTTGATATATATCCAATGATTTTCATTCTTCGTGTTGAAGTAACTAACAAATTGATGGCTTTTTCTATGACTGAGGAGGGGACTTGTTCTTCAGTGAATCTCTGTGATGAGATAATTGTACAAGGACGGTAATTGTTTTCAGTTGTGATACTGATCGTTACCTGTCGGACACGCAAAAAACTAGATAGCTACCATAAGATGAAAAAGAAAGCCTTTACAAGAAAGAGGATATTGTATTTGAAAGAAATATAAATACTGTTTATGATGTTTTTGCAGTCCATTACTGGTTCGCTTAATTATCGTGCATTTATGCGTAAATTTATCAATTTATTTATTCGTTTATTTATTTGCTAAATCGGTATGTAAAGGAAAGAAAAGAAAGAAAAGTTATCTTGTCATATTATTAAATCACAAGCTGACAGTACTTTTTTCTGTAATGTTGTGTGTACGGGTAGTGTTGTAACAACTTTAAATGAATCCTTTTTATTCTTTTTGACGAGACTCTCTGAGAATAAAACACGAAGGACATGTTACAGCCATGAAGATCCGTTTCGATACAATGAACATCTAATTAAGATGTTTTATCCGAATCAGACCGGAGTTTCAGAAAACAATTTACAGATGAATGGAAAAATAAACAGCCTGCATGTTCAGATTAAAATCAATAAGCTAACTGTTTTTATTGCTAACGAGTTTTGAATAAACGGTCCGTTTCTTTCAGCTGAATGCCGTAATGATATGATTTGACGGAAGAACTAATTTACGGAGAGGTAAGTTTAGGAATCTCCGGAATATAATTCTACACAGTAATGATAGAAAATAAATTTAAAAAATGACAATGAGAATAAATAACCTTAAAGATAAACATGTACTATTCAAACATAATTAACAGATAGTTATCATTTATATTTTTACCTTTATAGTCACTATGTGGTTCGGTTATAGCATTATATACATAGTAAGTAAAAATTTACCTGTAATTATGAAAAATAAATTTCCTCCAGGTGCACAGGTGTGTTTGCGTATCTACCCGGTATACTTGTCAGTGTGCAATGTCTAACATCAGGTAGTCCAGTCGATACTAATATATTAATAAAGAGCCGGAATAGAGAGTCCCTCATTAAGAAATATTTCATGAAGTGATAGATTAACATTTGATTGTAAAAGTATATCGGTAATGTCAATAAATAAACGCAGCCCGTCAACTCTCTGTCGGCGATATTTATAAAAGTTGCATGCAGGCATCGTTAATGACGAAGCATGTTGCTGTGGCACTACGCCAGTCGCCTCAGTGTTAACTTCATGTCGCTCGTTTAATATTTCAAAATCTCTTTCCGATGTATATGGTATCGGGCAGAAAGATACATTAATGATTAAAAGAAAACCGGAAGGTCTCCGGTAAGAAGACTTGGGTACCGTACCTGGTGGGGATGGTGATACAGTCCATAAGATGACATCTCAAACGCAGGTGTACAACTATCTCAACCTTTTGTAGCAGTTTTCTTCCTCCACAAAGTAGTTAGGTATATTTTTCTTTAAAACAGTCCCTCTGAACGAAAGCAAGGTAACCCTGGTAAATTCTGCTTCTTTTCTCGTAAATAATGAGTGAGATATCCTGTCCATGTTTTTAAAGGTGCATTAATATCATTATACCATGGTTAATCAATTGACTTTACCGAGTACCGATTGGTTGAGACACCGTCCTGTGACGTGAAAATGGGCGGAGCTTTTTCACCTGCGTTGATAAAGGCTTCAAAGAGATTGCCGCCGACTGGGTTGTGCCGGTATGGGCTCAGCGCACACCTTAAATCTAGACGGCCATATTAACCATATGTTGGCTACGAGAAATGAAAGCTTAGTTCTGAACATTGGGAAAATGAATCTTTGTCGAAGTGTGGCTAACAGTATTGTAGTTACAAAACACAACATGTAACTTTGTTAGTAAAACCGCAATTTCTAATCCCGATAACCAATCTTACACTGATTTTTCTTTTTCCAATCCACCGCGATCTTAAGCTTGGGAAACCTAATTAGCTTGGAGTGAATTTGGTGATAATTCGATGATTTTCATTTTCAGTTGTAGCTTTTTTGGAAACTATGGTAATTATCCAATTTTCTTGTGTGTTTTTTAATTGATTTGATTATTGAAATTCTACGTATGTTTCAGAGAAAAAAAAGTTTGTCCGGAACACAAAATACGGGTCCTTTTTTTATTGTCCTCCATTTAGATTTTCATGGTTATGCACCGCGAAAAAGGAGTGAATTTTAACCGTACTTATAACACTCGCAAATGAATTATTATAATAGTGATCGCCTGAAGTTACAAAAATGAAGTAAGATCCAGCTTATTCAACTTCACAAAAAACAGTCCTCCGTTTGTTGGTAAAGTTTGTGAATACATCACACTGTTTCAGTATCTAGACGATAAATAATCTTCTATATACACAACGATACATATATATCAGAAAAAAACCAACAACCATATCCACCAATCTTGTCCGAATTGAAATTTGTATCTGTTTTTCTGCCTTATATTAAACCCGATCTTTTAAATAAATTATGGCGCCAAGTTCTACAACATAAATGATACATTGAAAACTGTATACCACAATGACCACCTGCTAGACTAGGACCATCAACCATGACCTAAATTATACGTAAGTTTAATTTTACTCGTTTCATTTCAACGCTTATGAAAATCTTAGCAAATTGTTTATTACTTTAGAAAACTGATTTCAAACTCTGTCAAAACGGCATTTTACACGGAGTTGTTTTTAATAAGCTTTCTTCAAAAGTTGTGGGAAATGTACCTTCTTTTCAAAGGATTTATAGCACTTAAGTGTTAAGCAATTTCAGTATGTAAAATTCGAACAGATTTGTGAAAATAAGACTTTCAAACCTTTTCACGACCTTGTAAGAAAATATCGATGTATTGTCTAAATAGGAGCGAGTTGGTTGTACTTGGTAGGATCTGATATTTTGATCAATCTGTTTATCAAAACCTTAATATTTCGAGTATTACTTGTATTCAGAAGACGTTTTTTTATTTTGAATCAGAGAAGTACAATTTTATCTAGATTCAAGAATCTTGAGGTTGTTGTTAAAAATCAATGTAAACAAAAAAACCTGTCAATATGTGTGGAGGTACTCGAGATGAGACACCAGATACAGAGGGAGACTGAGTTAGAAATAATGGGGGACGATATAAGAGGTTAAAGATAACAGGTGTTAACTGTCGGTATTTCAAACTACAATGTAAATCCATTTGAAATCTGTCATATGAATCTGTCATTTATTTTCTTCTTTATTTAGCACGAATATAACCAACTACAGTCTGTTATTCTGTGTAAACGCCCCAATCGGTTGAAAACTTTACCCATAACACTACTTCAGAATACTCATTTTAAATCACTTCCGCACATGATTAAATCCTTCATTTCACCCAGAGACTAAATTGTGGATGTCTAATTTTCAATTTTAGCATAGTTATAAGATCAGTCCCGGCAGTGTCTAGATATGTCCGTTTCTCTTTATATAGACCAACCAGTTGAGCATGTTATGTATGTTACAAAAAAGAAGAGGAACAGAAATCCTTCTTTTAAGGCTCAAGTTAACATCACAATTAGCAAAATTATTTAATGTTATAAACGATAAAGTGTGTATGGCTGTGACGTCATAAAATGAACTGTGTGGATTCACTGATGCAGAAAAAATTATACATCTATTGACCTAGATAAAACACTTGATACTCCGGGACATACGTATTTACACATCAACGATGTACGATTTCATAGGGCTGGAATCGGATACTTTGTTTTTAAAACAGATATTGTTGCCTGTTAGTTTTTAAAAAAAATTGACAAAAACAGTAATATACACGCTTAGAAACTCATTTCATTATTTGAAAAGATAATGGTCTGTTTAATACACAACACGTATCGATTATAGGGTCGATTTCTAGAATAACGCAATGAAACAGATTATAAATGTGTCACTTTCACGTGAAATTGAAATGTCTAGACCCGAGAACTTCGTTTGTTTAGAGTTTCCAAGCTATAATAAAAATTTAAAAGAATTGAAATTTTTGTTTTGTGTAATTAAAATGCTAGAACGTTTCTGTTCAACAAGAGTTTAACAAATCTCTGCAGAATATAATGTGCTAGGATGACGTGTCACGATATTTAGGCATGGGTGACTTTCTAGGTATAAAAGACATTATAATTACCGAAGCGTGTTACAATCAACCAAACGAATATTAATAAAGCTGAAATCATTGAAGCGAAACTGAAAAAAAGTTATACGTATTGAAAAAAGATAAAAAATTCTACTGCAAGTCATTCCAGACGCGATGAGACTGGTTTGTTCACCATGAACAACAATGCTATTCGATTCTAAGGATTCCCTAACGACACAATATGACAAGAGACTCAAAACATTTTGTAAAAACGAATTGAGTTTAGTTTTAAAATGCTTCATTTGACTAAAACGTGATTTTACCAGAAAATTTCGAAACATATTTTATGCAATGAAAGAGAAGTTGTGTTATTGACTAGACATATAGTTATGGTTTCTATAGATCGTGGTTGGTTTGAGTTTACCTGAGTTGTGTGATGTTGGAGGACTGAGAATGGTTCGTGTATAATTAATGACGGTACATCACGTCACGAACTCTTCGTGTGGAGTGGCTACCACCGGAATCACAATGCCGACAGTTGAAATCACTCTCTTTCTTATTTGTCTGTTGGTTCGTTAATTTTTTTTTTACCATAAATGGATTTTTTTCTAATGTCAATTAAAAACGTTGAATAACTTAAAACGTGTTCTTTGAATTGCATTTCTTTGTTTTTCGTACACAGTTTTTTCTTAGCTACACATGGCAAAACTAAAACAAAATTACAGAAAACATTTGTCTATTAAAACATTTGCCGATATTCCACGTATTTGCTCTGCTTCAAACATATGGTAAATGTTAAATTTGTAAATGTTGTATAAATCTATATTAGATTGTTGTTGATATTTGAGAATAGGCAAACTTCGTCTGTCGTTACTATTTCCTATAGATCGACTGGATAAATAAAAACAATTTGCAAAAAATCAAGTTTGTAAATTTGTAGTTGATAGATGTGCTATAAATAACTACCATGCTATAGATAATAGGAGATATCTGGAAATGTTCATCACAATATTGGTATTTACTAAGAATCAATACTTTGCATATTATTCATATTTGTAAATATGCGGAAAGTAAACAATGAACATATTTTAAAAATGTAAAACACGATCATTGATGATTGCAGAAAACAGGTACGTTTAAAACAAACAATAATGTATAAATGTATCGGAATCGACAGCCCTACTATCAGTAAAGTACACACACCTGTTTCTGATATCTAACAGTAAACTGCACAGAAATAACGCCTGTTTTATTAAAAAAAAAAAAAAGAATCCCACCGCATGAACCAAAGTTGAAGAAAGAGATTAGACCTTTCCTATTGACAATCTGTGTGAAGGACATTGCTGACATCGAAGATGTTCAGTTATCACAATGAGATTGTCGTCCATTTTTTCCTTCTTTCTTTGCTGTATATTTTCTGCACGTTTTGTTTCTCTAAAGATCTATCACATATTTGTAATTTTGCAGAGCTTTGAGTTATTATTAGAAATCGCATCTGAGAGCACCAGTCAGAGAGAATGGCATACCAGTGGTAGATTATAATCGGTAACTAAAAGATTAAACTTTCCAACAAAATAATAGGATATCTGATATACACATGAATTTTGAGACAAATGTGTTATGCTACATCACCAATATGTTTCAGTTTCCTGACCCAGTATCTATTAACTGCCTATTAAATTTCCATAACGTTCAAGTACGGTTTATCAATTAACTACGTATCTACTTGCCACAAGGAATTTCTGAGATATCAGCCGATAAAATCATAGACAATTTAATTGTCCTGCCAATAATCAACGACGTCACTTTTCGGCCAGTGTGCCATTACACCAACAAATCAATACATCGATCATATGTCAGTATGTTCAGAATCGACATTTGATAACTCGTCATTCATTCATTCATTCATTCATTTATTCATTCATTCATTTATTCATTCATTCATTTATTCATTCATTCTCATGGTGCACCGTGATGTAGCCTAGGAGGTGTCCGGACCGAGGCTAGTTAAAATGTACGAAATTACACAACATGGATATCATGTTTATTCGAAACGAAATGGCGGTTACTGCTAGTTCACTATATTTTACTCGTAAATATATGACAATTTAGAGTAATATAGAAGTACAAGGGAAATAAGACCATGTGTTACGGAAGAGAAAGCGTCTTCTGCTTCATCGATGACATCAGCCATACAAATCTGATTTGATTTAAATGAGTAATGTCAGGTTCCCAAATGAGAACGAGGTATACAACAACAGAACCAACGGGCTAACTAACGAGCACGACAAGACAAATCCTCTGCATCATCCGCTTATCCTACAACTTTTTACCAAGTTGTATGATTTCAATTTCCCAGTTGTAAATTTTCCATTTTTGGATAGCAACATTCAAGTCGAAAACAAACAGACTAACTTAACACAGGATCTGGAAAGATGCAGGTTGATAAAAAATATGGCGAAGTTTTACGGTCGTCATGGTGATGTCAATGAGAAATGTTCTGTTTCTTTGAGCGATATAAATCGCTACTTTGCTAGTTAGGTCCGTTCTTGTATACATCATCCTCAGCCAGGAACGAGGCAATGCTTTCTTGAATCAATCAAGATTTAAAAGGCGATTGTCGTTAATGAAGTTTAAGACGCGTACTCATTCGAAACACTTGGTGTTATTCTCGTCGTACCTTTTCAGGTGTCTGCGTGTTAACATTTTTTAAAAGTTCATGACTTGCTTTAGTTTTACTGTATATGAGTGTGGATTATAATTATGTTTACGTGTTGGTATTTGCTTGTTTTTGTTAGTTTGTTTGCTAGGTATATCGCTCTCTTTGAATGGCCATGGTCATTTTGAGGCGGGGGTTTCTCATATTAGCTACCTTACTGAACACCATGGGAGAGGCTTATCGCATGTTATCCAAAGCAAGTAATGGACACAACCAGGACATTAACGGATGGCCCGTGATTATATTGTGATAACTTTCTTGTTTAGTACCTTGTTGTAAAAATAATCGTATTTCGAAGTTCATTTATACATAATTCATAAACCATGTTTTCTCTAAACTCTTATTATATTACATACTTAGGCATATACATACTATTTTTTAATGTTCTACCTTTCCATAAACAGATTGTACTTGTTCCAAGAGATTCGAAAGATCATTAAAGTCTTATAGGACGAATTTGAACCTTAAAAGTGATTGGATATATAATTCTGGGTATTCCCATATGCCTACGAACTACGACATGTTTAGTTAGAAGTGTACGCTCCACTAGTCCCGCGCCAGGATAAAAACATTAAAAGCATTCTTCCGATCAAAAAACGGGTCTTTTTGAATTATGTATTATTTTTTTCCCTTTGTACTAATGTTTCTAGATGACAAAAGCAGATACAACAGTAAGCGTCGTTATTTCTGTGAAAACCTGATCGTACCCGAGATCGTCCACAAACCTGATAGGAATATTGGCGAATTGTATCTCCTTCATATCATTGTTGTGTAAACTTAGCCTTAATGCTTAATACTAGTGTGCAATACAAAAATACAAAGTTCCCGGCGTTTTCTTGTATTATGCATTTTTTGTTACATATTGACAGCTGGATAAGTATATTACAAAACCGACACAAAAGCTTGATAAGAAAAAGGTTTAGTCTGACAATAAATAACACCAATAAAACATAATTTGATTCTAAATGCTGTTGACGCGCCAATTATTGCACGCGTCAACCTACGTCGTTGTCATCACTTGTCACGTGTCGTAAGACTCGTGCCGTCAGGTGTCTATTTATAGACAGTCACGTGCAGACACCTCGGCCACGTGTCATATGATTTGAAAGTATCGTAAAGTTTGCTAGGTAAATTGAGAATCAATACTCCAGCACGTGCAGTTGGTCCAATTGCCGAACAGAATTATGTGGTTTGATGTGATTTTACAATTGAAATTGTCACTGTACTGGTTTTTAAAGTCTAGTAAAATATTATGTTCTCGTCTCATTGTCGTTAATGTGTGGAATTAAGCTATCAGATACAAAGTTCCAGAACGAAGATAACAAAATGAGACGCGAATTGAAACAAATTGTGTCGGCAGGAAATGTATTCATGTCGTATCCGACGTCTTACGACAACGGATAGAATCATTAGTCAGGAATTGATAAAGCGGGACGCTGGGAGGGTTACCGGAAGTCTAGATCATCGCGAAATAAACACGACGCATTCTGTAATGTTACTGAATTATCAGATATCAAATTTACTATTGTGATAACAGAAATGATTTCACCTGTAGCTGTTTTAGAAGACCACTTAATTTATCGTATATCTGCAGTAATAATCTTATTAAGGATTTAAGATTAGTTCCGGAAATGAAATCAATTTTTCAACAGTGTATATAATTAATTTAATAGAGAAAAAAATGCACGTATATCTTTCTTACGTGCTTTATAGGTATATTCTTAATGGATTCGATTCTCGGATCGGTTCTGCCAACAACTCCACCGCATCAGCATCGAAATCCGACAGTACCATCTCGGTCAATTCCGGCAACCTCGGAGCGTTTTCGGGATTGGTCGAGATGTTGCGGCATCGTTCACGATTTACCGACACAAGATATCAAATTCAGGCAAACTTGACTAATTTGTTATAGACATATCAACTGTAATACATATGTGAGAAAATAATGTTCATGGAAATGTTTTAGCACTCTCTATCACCTAATATTATGGGGAGCTTATCGGTCGTTTAAGACGGTTTGTTAAGTAACAAACATTTTCTAAAAACTCAGAGATGATTTGAAGATTATCACAGCGCGTGTTATATGATAATTAGGGGATAATCACGGGGAAAACTTGAATGCTTTGTCTGGGGTTTTGTATCTGACCACAGTCATCTTTATGTGTGGACAGAAAAAAAACTTACCTTGTCAAGTTGTCTTTTCTACTTTGATTGTGAAACATCCAATCTGTTCAAGTATCTGACAGGAAATGTTAAGTGGATAATTAATCAATTTTAGCCGCAGGTAAATATTCGTAAGATTCGCGACATCTTTGATCCTCGTGTTTCATTGCTTTACTGTTAATGGCCATATTGCAGAGAAATCCAGTTCAAAGTTTTGTTTTTCCAAATTATCTCGGCCGGAATCTACCCGGCTCGTTTTCCTAACTGGTGTAAGCTTTTTGACTCCCGATTAAGTGCAACCACAAATAGTGAAAGTATAACCTTATCAACGAACGCTGTTCTGTGCGGGATGTAGGGACAAATAAGGTCATGACGGGCAGGGGGAAGATTGAAATGGACTAAAGTCCAAGACATAGTTGACATGGTCGATGACAAGAGTAACCGTTTTTTTGTACATGAGGGAGCAGAGCTAATACGGAGTGGACAAGGAATCGCCGGGACCTGAGAACTGGCACCCTACTTTGGTGTTATTCATGATATATCATGGTGGGGTGTCGGGTTTTACCGACTATTGACCTAGTCTTCCAAAACATCAAAATATCTATAAGTAGGTCAAGTTTGGTCCAAACATGCGACGATTTCTTAGGTGTCTGTTGTCATTATTGAGGAGTGATATTTCTCCTTGAAAAAAAGTACAACACATACAGCTATTACTAATATTTATAATGTTTTATGACTTTTTGTAACCGGACACACCGCCTGTGTATAATAAATGTTTATATCAACCACAGTTACAGAACTACCTATATCTTATTATACATACTCATGTGTCTTTCGTGGTAAAAAGTAAAGCATACATACTATATAATGAATACAACGTATATCACAGAACATACGTGTAGTTGTGTCCCAAGACATAACGATTTATGTTCTGTATACTATGCGGCGGGTTTCCCGCATGACGTTCAATGGGACAGTCACCAGCTACTACAACTGGGCGCCTCAAACTGACACTAGTTGTTCACTGGGCGGTAAATAAACAGTATAATAAATAATACAATATACTGTATAACAATTACTATTTTATAACAACTACTCTGTAGTACATAGTTTTGTTTCAGAAATTCTCACTATTTGTTAAAAATATTATGATATAAAACATGACAGATTTTGTATGAAAAGTACTTTTTATACTAGTCGTAACAAATGATATATAGTATGCACTGTAATAGCATATTATAATATAGCTGTTATAATGTTATATTACATATACTTCATCACATGATTTCCATATCCTCCGTGAAATAACACCAATAATATGCCTATTGTTATTACACTTCTAATAGGTCTTGGCTGAAGGTTCACAGTCTGTACATCGTGACATCATGACTTCTTCACGTCATTTTCACTGCAACGTCACCAAAATAAGGAATGAAACTATCGCCATATTAGATCTTAAATGAGATGATTTTTTTTTATAAAAATCGTAACGATTTTTACGAAAAAAATCATCTCGCCAGAGGGTGGGTAAAATAAAAAAAATCTACGACTCTATTAATAAATCTCATATGAACTGAAACTAATGAAAGATCCCCTGAATATGACAGATTCTATAAATAGATTATATAGTGGTAACCTTGCAGACAATAAGAAAGTTACTTCTCGACCCAAACAATGTGGTATAGCGACCGTAAACCGTGCGGGCTCTCGGCCATATGTTTAACAATCCGTCCAACTTGAGGACTAATTTAGTCTACACGATGTCTGTCCTCCATACAATTCTGCTTTAATTAAATTTTCTACCTGACTTTCGATCTCTCTGATTAGATTGGTCTTTTTAATTTGGCTACCTGTCGTTGATTACAGGTAAAAGCAGTGAGTAAGCGCATCTGGGCGATAAATGCCTTGTCGAACACGGGAAACGCTGATTTGGATATAGCGAGGATATACCCATCAACATCAGCTTACATCATCACCACAGGGCGACGTCCAATACATTAGGGGTGGGTTGGGGATGTATTTCAATACGTAACACTGGAGAGTTAGCAAATATTTACTAGATAATTAAAACAAAATGCACGTCTGCTTGGTACAACGTAACTGTCTTAATCCGTACAACTGGCAATTTTTTCTACTTGCTGTAAAAGTTGCAATTTTCGGGGGCTTTATTCATCGCCTTGTTAGAGGATAAAATACTTTCGCGAAAAATAGGTAACATTTAAAACAAAGCTGAAAAAATGCATAGTGTAATTTATGACTTTTGTTAGTACATAGTATTTTTTGCTTCAAGCTTAAAACCGCAAACATTTGCATCATAGAAGATCTTCAAGGTATCTTTCTTTTTCGTAATTTAAAGTACATTTTGTAAATATGAATTCAGGTTACTCGAAAAGAACAATTTTGAAAATAAACAAAAAAACAAAAAAATCTCAACATAGTGTATTAACAGGCGAAAGAATTTGACTTCGTTTAAATAGCATTGGATTAATAACATTCATAAAAGTTCTATTACGTGTGCTTACACAAAATACAGTAGAGGATTGGAAAACCCGCTTGAAACAAAACTCCTCAAAAACTGACATAGAACCGTTTTATTAAATCACATTCTCCATTTTTTTTTATCTTTTTGTATTTGAGTTTTAATTAATTAAATGATAATAATGTATTAATAATAATAATAACAACAAAAAAATAATAATGATAATAATAATAATAACAATAATAATAATGAGAAAGTGTGTTATTCTGAATCTTACAAGAGCGACTTGGTTCAATTGACAGAGAACATGAAAGCGGTGTGTACTGAAATCTATCAATTGTATGTGTACGTTCCTGTTGAAAACCTGTGATTGGAGAATAAAAGAACCCAACGAATAATGATTTGTAATCTGTCTAGCGTTATTTCATCGGAGACTTTGATGCACGGAGCAAAGAAAATTAAAACAAAAACTTTATCATCGTATGCATTGTGACGTCATGCACTGGGGAATGATGGCTCTCACTGTGCATGATGATGAGATCAAAACAAACACACATAATTCCTTATTTTCGTTTGTCAATTCCTTAAGGTATTTGTTTAATAATCTTACCCCAGAGATTGTTCCCTGTTTCAGACCTCCTCGATCGTCCCTAGTGATAAAATATACACTTTAAAGGGGTTTAATCTAGAGTTCAAAGGCAACTTAAAGTACCTGTGCATCCAGTTACGTCTCTCTCTTTTTTAATCTAAAAATCAATTTTCATTAGAAAACTCTTTAACTTTAAGGAACAAACATTTTTAGCCACGTGATACAAAGTTCACAGACGTTAAATACAGGATGAAAACTATTCATTCCGACAATTTAAGATCAATTAAAGAATTAAAGTTTTATTTTATAGGAAAGAATCCTAACACACTATGAGGTATTTTGCTATTCACTAATCAGAACAACGCATGTCTACATACCTATCAACAAATAATGACGTCACACGTCCCCTCACGAACTTGCATGAACCAATCCTAGGTTAAACGGATATCCGAATGATACGGTAGGTAACCGCCCGTCTAACACTATATCAGCTCAAAATTATTTCTCATGGTGTTTTGCAGCGGGTTATCTAAACTATGCAAGAAGTAAATACAAAAATTAAACACGGAGAAATATATATATGCTGTACAATACAAACTGTTTTCTATATATTAAGTTTTTCACGTATTACGAGTATCAAAATTCCAAATAGATTTTTATATTCTGATGTAAATTCAGATCAATGACCAATACTAGATAAACCATTGATTTTTTATGTAATTTTTACCAACTGTTTTGGTTGAAGGCGTCAACGTCATTTTCAACTCTTTCCACGTATTATTCAATATCCATGGTTTTATGAAGATTAAAAGCAAAAAATTTCAACCCAGTAACTTTGTAGAAGGGTTAAAGAATAATTGATTAATCATCCCCCATTTTGCCAGTATATTTAGTTTACAATTTATTGTGATATTAGCTCTGGTGTGGATATCGAAAAAACGGTCTCTCGACCAAGGTCAGAAATACTCTCCGTTGTGAAATTTTAGATACAATTCAGTGTTCCGGCTCAAGATTTAAAACACGAAATATTTGATTAACATCAATTAATAATTAACACATAAAATATTTTGTTTACCAAATAATCTCTCAGGACGAGGGAAAATCGTATCCTAATCTATTGATTGACTTTTTGATACAATTGAATTGACAAAATGCTTTAGAACAATTTATGTTAGATAAAACAAACAAGTAAGGAAAATCCATAAATATCAATCAATGGTTCCTATTGTCAGGGCCGATAACTCTTGGTTTATGAGAAAATCTTATCAAAGAAATTCTGAAAAATGATTGTCTTTATATTAGAAAAAAAATCATTAGATATGAAATAGTGTGAAATTTTAACCGGTAAGTAGTCATTGAATGAGAGAGGACATCCTCCGAGATATTTCTACTCTTTAAAGCTTATGGATTGGAACTCGGATCCCAACGGACATGCTGTGATTTTTGAAGCTCCGCATCCCTTCCGTGAGCCTCAATTCTACACGCAGGCAGTCCAGCCTTTTCCAGGCCAGATTGTCCAGTATTTAATCTGTCATAAATCTCCCTGTTTTTTTAGGGTAGAGGTCTTATCTATCGTTAGATCTTCTGATTAACTTCGCGAGGGAGCGCACGTACATTACTGGGGAAATCTCGCGTGATAAAATGTGATGAAAGTTCAAGACGGAAAGCAATAGAATCGGAACAGAAATTACCTAAAACAAGCTAGGAATTGATTAGTTCCCGTAATACGGTGTCGAAAGACTCCTTAGAAATAGGAAAATGATTAAACAAGCGAGAAGTTGAAGTTTAATTAACGTTTGTATACGAGGGTCATTTCTAAAAGTCAAACCATCCAGCTAGTCACGTAATTTGTTCCGGCTTTTGCTGACAATAGGCCTTAGGTACACACGAAAGACTAAAACAAAGACGGACTAGCAGTCCGGATTTGATCAAATTAAAAAAAAGTTACTTCCAACACGTTGACACACCCAGTCATATCTCCATATTTATTGAAGGTTTTAAAGCACTGCTTTATCATTTATTAGTTTTCTGTGCAAAGAAGACTCCAGTAAAAGATTGCTTAATTCGTTTTTAATTTTGATTGTATCGATAATTAACGACTGAGCTTCCGAAGGCAGTGCCTATAGAATAGCTATGGTTTAACAGATAACAGTAGAACTCGATTGATCAGTTGAGATAGAAACATCTTGCTCGAGAGCGGCTGTCGTTTGAATTGTCTTAATGTTCTCTTCTCCAGTTACGCTAGAGTACTTTGTGATATTGTTCGGAAATGATTGGAACATATCAACGATATAATAACTCTATTCGTCATATAGGATCTGATCTATTTTTTTTTTGTTTTTGGTTATAGAATCAGCGTCAAATTGTAATATTTAAAACCGGTAGAATATTGTTTTTAATTTGATTTCTCAATCAAGTTGCCTGCTTTTTAATAAAAGTTCAACACATCGTTGTTTTATTTTTAGACAATAGGGTTTACTTATGTTTTAAAAATTAATTTTACAGAAAATGGAGAAAAGTGTTAATTGCTTTTAAGAGATCAGAGGAGCAATTCATGGTGTAACACCTAGAGGGCTAATCAAACTGCCGTTAATGAATTCAGCTGTAAAACATTAGCACTAGGCAATGGTATAAAGTACTCACTGAACCTGCAGTTTCTTGTTTACGTTTATATTTCTCTCTTTGTCATGAAACTCCAAAGTTCCGTGTGGATCTGAGATACAACCAAACTGACATGTAAATAATTTACCAGCGCTTATATGATACGGATCACGAATTTTGTTACTGCTTACTTTGAATGTTTGACTTCTGTGGGATTGATGACCTATTTCAGATAATAAATTCAATATCTGCCTTTGTTTAATTATTTAACGACACTTATCGAAAAAACTCAAGTTGTATAACAAGAGCTCCATTTCTACAAATGGTATGTACCGCCGAGGATAAAACAAAATGTTTGGAGACGTGTGTAAATATTTGATAATGAAATATTTTAAGAAATGTCATTAATAAATGATAAAACACCAACCTGTGTGTGTATATAGATATATATAGAAACTAAGGAGAGAGAGTTATTGCTATCATCAATTTTCTAACAACAGAGTGAAAACTTTAATACAATAGCATATCGTCAAGATTTCACTACAATGTCAGTGATGAGGTGTGGTAAAACATTAAAGTGGTCAGTGTATAACTACAGTGGTCAGTGATGAGGTGTGGTGTATCACTACAGTGGTCAGTGATGAGGTGTGGTGTATCACTACAGTGGTCAGTGATGAGGTGTGGTGTATCACTACAGTGGTCAGTGATGAGGTGTGGTGTATAACTACAGTGGTCAGTGATGAGGTATGGTATATCACTACAGTGGTCAGTGTATCACTACAGTGCTCAATGATGACGTGTGGTGTATCACTACAGTGGTCAGTGGTCAGTGATGAGGTGTGGTGTATAACTACAGTGGTCAGTGATGAGGTGTGGTGTATCACTACGGTGGTCAGTGTAACATTACAGTGGTCAGTGATGAGGTGTGGTGTATCACTACAGTGGTCAGTGTATAACTACAGTGGTCAGTGATGAGGTGTGGTGTATCACTACAGTGGTCAGTGATGAGGTGTGGTGTATCACTACAGTGGTCTGTGTATCACTACAGTGGTCAGTGATAAGGTGTGGTGTATCACTACAGTGGTCAGTGATGAGGTGTGGTGTATCACTACAGTGGTCAGTGATGAGGTGTGGTGTATCACTACAGTGGTCAGTGATGAGGCATGGTCAGTGATGAGGTATGGTATATCACTACAGTGGTCAGTGTATCACTACAGTGCTCAGTGATGAGGTGTGGTATATCACTACAGTGGTCAGTGTATCACTACAGTGGTCAGTGATGAGGTGTGGTGTATCACTACAGTGGTCAGTGATGGGGTGTGGTGTATCACCACAGTGGTCAGTGATGAGGTGTGGTGTATCACTACAGTGGTCAGTGATGAGGTGTGGTGTATCACTACAGTGGTCAGTGATGAGGTGTGGTGTATCATCACAGTGGTCAGTGATGAGGTGTGGTGTATCACTACAGTGGTCAGTGATGAGGCGTGGTGTCTCACTACAGTGGTCGGTGTATCACTACAGTGGTCAGTGATGAGGTGTGGTGTATCACTACAGTGGTCGGTGTATCACTACAGTGGTCAGTGATGAGGTGTGGTGTATCACTACAGTGGTCAGTGATGAGGTGTGGTGTATCACTACAGTGGTCGGTGCATCACTACAGTGGTCATTGTATCACTACAGTGGTCAGTGTATCACTACAGTGGTCAGTGATGAGGTGTGGTGTATCACTACAGTGGTCAGTGATGAGGTGTGGTGTATCACTACATTGGTCAGTGATGAGGTGTGGTATATCACTACAGTGGTCAGTGATGAGGTGTGGTGTATCACTACAGTGGTCGGTGTATCACTACAGTGGTCAGTGATGAGGTGTGGTGTATCACTACAGTGGTCAGTGATGAGGTGTGGTGTATCACTACAGTGGTCAGTGTATCACTACAGTGGTCAGTGATGAGGTGTGGTGTATCACTACAGTGGTCAGTGATGAGGTGTGGTGTATCACTACAGTGGTCAGTGATGAGGTGTGGTGTATCACTACAGTGGTCAGTGTATCACTACAGTGGTCAGTGATGAGGTGTGGTGTATCACTACAGTGGTCAGTGTATCACTACAGTGGTCAGTGATGAGGTGTGGTGTATCACTACAGTGGTCAGTGATGAGGTGTGGTGTATCACTACAGTGGTCAGTGATGAGGTGTGGTGTATCACTACAGTGGTCAGTGATGAGGTGTGGTGTATCACTACAGTGGTCAGTGTATCACTACAGTGGTCAGTGATGAGGTGTGGTGTATCACTACAGTGGTCAGTGATGAGGTGTGGTGTATCACTACAGTGGTCAGTGATGAGGTGTGGTGTATCACTACAGTGGTCAGTGATGAGGTGTGGTGTATCACTACAGTGGTCAGTGTAACACTACAGTGGTCAGTGATGAGGTGTGGTGTATCACTACAGTGGTCAGTGTATCACTACAGTGGTCAGTGATGAGGTGTGGTGTATCACTACAGTGGTCAGTGATGAGGTGTGGTATATCACTACAGTGGTCAGTGATGAGGTGTGGTGTATCACTACAGTGGTCAGTGTATCACTACAGTGGTCAGTGATGAGGTGTGGTGTATCACTACAGTGGTCAGTGTAACACTACAGTGGTCAGTGATGAGGTGTGGTGTATCACTACAGTGGTCAGTGTATCACTACAGTGGTCAGTGATGAGGTGTGGTGTATCACTACAGTGGTCAGTGATGAGGTGTGGTATATCACTACAGTGGTCAGTGTAACACTACAGTGGTCAGTGATGAGGTGTGGTATATCACTACAGTGGTCAGTGTATGAGGTACAGTGGTCAGTGACAGTGTGTATCACTACAGGTGATGAGTGGTGTATCACTACAGTCAGTGATCAGGTGTGGTATCACTACAGTGGTCAGTGATGAGGTGTGGTGTATCACTACAGTGGTCAGTGATGAGGTGTGGTGTATCACTACACAGTGATGAGGTGTGGTGTATCACTAGTGGTCAGTGATGAGGTGTGGTGTATCACTACAGTGGTCAGTGTATCACTACAGTGGTCAGTGATGAGGTGTGGTGTATCACTACAGTGGTCAGTGTATCACTACAGTGGTCAGTGATGAGGTGTGGTGTATCACTACAGTGGTCAGTGATGAGGTGTGGTATATCACTACAGTGGTCAGTGATGAGGTGTGGTATATCACTACAGTGGTCAGTGTATCACTACAGTGGTCAGTGATGAGTTGTAGTGTATCACTACAGTGGTTAGTGTAACACTTCAGTGGTCAGTGATGAGGTGTGGTATATCACTACAGTGGTCAGTGTATCGCTACAGTGGTCAGTGACGAGGTGTGGTGTATCACTACAGTGGTCAGTGATGAGGTGTGGTGTATCACCGCAGTGGTCAGTGAGTGTATCAGGTGTGTGGTGTATCACTACAGTGGTGGTGTATCACTACAGTGGTCAGTGATGAGGTGTGGTGTATCACTACAGTGGTCAGTGATGAGGTGTGGTGTATCACTACAGTGGTCAGTGATGAGGTGTGGTATATCACTACAGTGGTCAGTGTATCACTACAGTGGTCAGTGATGAGGTGTGGTGTATCACTACAGTGGTCAGTGATGAGGTGTGGTGTATCACTACAGTGGTCAGTGTATCACTACAGTGGTCAGTGATGAGGTGTTGTGTATCACTACAGTGGTCAGTGATGAGGTGTGGTGTATCACTACAGTGGTCAGTGATGAGGTGTGGTGTATCACTACAGTGGTCAGTGTATCACTACAGTGGTCAGTGATGAGGTGTGGTGTATCACTACAGTGGTCAGTGATGAGGCATGGTATATCACTACAGTGGTCAGTGATGAGGTATGGTATATCACTACAGTGGTCAGTGTATCACTACAGTGCTCAGTGATGAGGTGTGGTGTATCACTACAGTGGTCAGTGTATTACTACAGTGGTCAGTGATGAGGCATGGTATATCACTACAGTGGTCAGTGTATCACTACAGTGGTCAGTGATGAGGTGTGGTGTATCACTACAGTGGTCAGTGATGAGGTGTGGTGTATCACTACAGTGGTCAGTGATGAGGTGTGGTGTATCACTACAGTGGTCAGTGATGAGGTGTGGTGTATCACTACAGTGGTCAGTGATGAGGTGTGGTGTATCACTACAGTGTATCACTACAGTGGTCAGTGATGAGGTGTGGTGTATCACTACAGTGGTCAGTGATGAGGTGTGGTGTATCACTACAGTGGTCAGTGATGAGGTGTGGTGTATCACTACAGTGGTCAGTGATGAGGTGTGGTGTATCACTACAGTGGTCAGTGATGAGGTGTGGTGTATCACTACAGTGGTCAGTGTATCACTACAGTGGTCAGTGATGAGGTGTGGTGTATCACTACAGTGGTCAGTGATGAGGTGTGGTGTATCACTACAGTGGTCGGTGTATCACTACAGTGGTCAGTGATAAGGTGTATAGTATCAATGTAGTAATTAATTATGTGGTAAATGATATTTGATTTTACACTGGTATGTATGATATTGATAATTGTCTAGAAAACTACTCAAGGTAGAAAATTCTCTTCTGAAAGAGGACTAGGTCCTTCTGACCGACCTCCCCTATCTCCGGCGTTCAGTTCTGATTGCCTACCAAGCGTGTGTGTGATTAAGATCAATCAGTCTTGCAGTTTACCCCATTACCTTTAATATTTAAACATTCTACGAGTTTTCTTTTGAAAGTAGTTCTACTGAAGGCATTCTAGGATTAAACTTGGGTATTTTTTGCCTTCGTCTGTTTTTACACACAAGATTAAAAAGTGAAAGTTTGTCTGACAAGAGCGTGGATGTATAATTTAAGTTTACCACACGCATGTAAGGTCGTGGTCCAAATAAACACTTGTTTAAATGGTAAAGCACGTGTAGGAATGATAGTTTTAACAGTTTTATGGTTACAGTTCACTAAAGTTCTATTTCAAACTATACAATACTTTTCATTATTTATCTCCACTACTGTAGTGTTTGGGTAACTGCTACGTAAATGGCTGTTTAAAACAATGATCCGTGTATTCAAGAAGAAAAAGACAGGAATGTAAATTGTTGACAAAATTTACAACTTCAAAACAGAAAACGAAAACACGCGCACCAACTGCAGCAAAAGTATTTACGATGTATGATCTACATATTTCCATTAGATAGGCGAATTAGTGGAACGAGTATGAGAAGTTTTCATATTCGCTGGCCTTAGGTGAGGTAAAATACTACTATTTATCACATTATAGGTTTTTAAGCAAATATGGTAGACAGCGGACATTTCTACGTTAAATATATTCTCCTTTGTTACCGCAGCCACCTCTGTGAATGTATGACGTCATTTCATTATCAAAGTAACGTCACAAAAAGTTATATTACACATATGTGTAATACGTTAAAATATGACAACGGTAAATTAACTGGAAAAAAAAAACAATCACGTGATAAAATGATATAAAAATTGCATTATCTAGATGAGTTCTGATTTGATTTAAGCTGATGTCTGCTTGAGACAAAAAAAATCGTTTTATTTTATGACAACTGTGTTTAACCAAAATACAAGATGTTTGTTAAGATATAGCCGTTACGCATGAAGGGGTCACTTGTTGACTTTTTATGTATTCTATTTGTGTTTTGTGGTGTTGTGGCAGTTGCCGAGGTGTCAAAGTTGTCTGTGGGGTCGTCTGCATCCTCTGCAAACCAGTGTAAACAAAAATATAAACATATCCCAGTGTAGCGTTAGGTCATGTGAAAATGTGCTAGAAGGAGAGAAATGCATTGGCATCGTGTTACCTGTTGGATATTGTATACCTCCAATTAATCAGAAGACCGCTGGTTGATTAAGTCAATAAAATAAGCTTTAGTGGTGTAATTTACGAAACAATGGCCCGATCCCAGCCCTGGCCAGCTCTACACGCGGTAACAAGCTAGCAGCACGCTACAATTGCTTTTATTGGCATATGGTCAAGGTGTCGATATACAGGTGTGTTCGTCAGGTAAATTGACAGGTAAAAATCGATTCCTCGTTTGGTCAATATATGTATAGATATATGATATACTTATAACAAAGAATGCCCCACAGGTATCGCCATCCCTACAGCTTCATCAACTTTCTTACCTGACACGAGACAGGCCCACCTGCCCATGCCGCACGTGGCCCGAGGACATGATTTAATCAGGGAACATGGACATGCCATGCAGACAGAGTAGGTCCTCGGTCAGGGATGCGGCAAGTGAAGGAATGTCATGGGACCATCATTCTAGGGATATAATGGACATCGGTCAGTGTGGAGCATATGTGTTGTGACACTGTTAGTTTCATTCATATCCGACCAGTTCGTTACGGACATCTAAATATGGACATGCCTGATTGCACCTAGAAGTTTGTGGTAGAGGAAAACAAATCAATGAAGTTTATCACTGACATTGTACCAATGGGGTTTGTTCTGTATCTCAAGATGAGATCGTGATTTGGACAACAAATTGGAGGCACCATGTGCATACTTGAAACAAGCTGAAATGAACTGACCAAAAATTTCAATGTTACAGTGATTGAAAAGGCTAGAAAATATATTCGATATGTTTTACTGATATCGGGAATCTGGTGAACTTCAGAGTAAATCTGTTGCTACAGCTGCAACGTCTCCTCGCTCATATCTTTTCTAACTTTTCCTATTCGAAGGGATTGTTTGGTTTAATTTGAACAATTATTCTCATGAGTTTAGGAGCGTACTTTAAACTGTGTACATCTTGATTTGATTAAAACGGAGACTAACACCCATCACAACATATAGCTTTTGTTATTTTTTTTCTTTGGTCATAAACTCAACGTCATCATCTTCTTGAAACGTTGTAAGTTTGCCAAATACATTTTTCACTACCGTGAACTTTCAACAATGCCAATCTAAGCATATCAATCTTTGTAATGGTTGTTGTTTTAAAGAAATAAAAAAAATCGAAAATAAAGTTCTTCCTAGTAGAAAAGTAATACTTTGTCATAGCAAACACTGATATGTTCAGCTTATGAATATTTCCATTTATTATGACACTGAACAGATCCATGTCGGGACCTGTCGGGAAGCAGTGCGAGTTATTGTCAACAGAAATTAGCATGCAGCGGCACGAGGATTCACGATATATCAATTGCAATCAAATCGTTAAATATTTATATATTCGTAATCAATTTCTCTCCAGTTTTGAAGACTAGCACGTGAATTTTGCACTTTTATTATAACTTGTGATTTGCACGTGATTTTTGAAATGAGACTCATTAAATCCTAGATTTTGTTTTGATAAAGGTAAAAGTTTTATATTTTGTCTGTTTAACAGTAAATGTATGTGCTGAATTTACACAAGGTTGTAGATATTTGTATCTATTTTGCATAGTGATTTTGTTTGTGTTACATAAAATTGCAGATGATTATAATGCTATAAAGGTGGATCAAATTTGAGCGGTATTCTTAAAAGCGTGACGCAAATTGGCTATGTTTTAACGATGAAATCATAAAACGGCTTGTGTTTTTCTCAATCGATGCCATTTTCAAAGTACTGTGTTTCTATGATCCGTCGACTTTAAAACATCATTGAGTGTAGGGAAAAGAAAATCCATTGAAAGTAGAGTTCCTTAAAGTATTCGACATACCTACCTATTCAGAATTTGTCTGGACAAAGCAAATGAGGTATTTAACATAACAAAACTCTACATATCTTAGGCGACTGCGAACGAACATGGTAAAAACACAATCGCTTTCTAACGAAATAACATTGGCTTTTACTATAGATGTCCGTTCCAGTCACCATAACGTCTGTGAAAAATCATTATTTTTGAAATTATGTAAAACGGTACACGATGTGTCTTACAATCGTGTGACATTATACATATAGATGTATATTCAATACAGAATATATCCATATTCTATATGTACATAGAATAACAGAGATATCCATTTTGATGTCACATTAACATCTATATTACATGAACGTTCTGAAATAGCGCAGCAGACACGAGAGAAATAGCGTAGCCCTATTCTTTACAACTCTCTTTACAACGAAATTACTGTCAGAAAATATATTTTCGTGGGACTCTACTTTCGCGGTTTTGCAAAAATCTACATTTTCGTTGACACATGATTTTGAGAATAAATTTTGTTTACCAAATCCACTAGTACTATAATTCATGCCAAGTTTTATCTGTTTATCATGTCATTGCAATATCAATGATTGTTTTAGAAAATTTTCATATGATTTTATTTTCCCAGGTGAGTCTAGATCACCAACTCTACACACTTGATAAGCCCCCATACTAAGACATATAGCGGGTTTTCAAGATCCGACTGAGTCCCACAGGAATCTCATCCATGACTTAAACATCTGAGTCCCAAAAACACTGCGTGATAATTTAGATTATCCAGGAATTCGACCAAAATGAATCCCATGCGAAAAATCATATTTTTACAGTATTCACAAAATATCTAAGTTGAAAAGGAGGAATACTTCTTTCATTGTTCCGTAAGCCAGGAAGCAAGGATACCATATCATTAATACAATATATAAGACACTGATATATCGGATGCCGATAACACATTATATACGAAAAACTGCATCCAAATTTGTCTGTAATCAATAAATATCAAGGAAACTTTAACTTCAATTAAACTTAATCAAATGGTACATCTTAAAAATAAAAATAACGTCGTATTGCTTCACGGATGTTTTAAATGCTAAACTACATTTTGTTTACGTATGAAAATCAAACTGAATCAAAGATAGAAGAATATATGAATGGAATTTGCTTATCATGTAACTCATGTTAACTTTATAGATAAAATGTATGTTTCATCATTTTCACAATAACTGTCTAATTCTATATATTGCCTCTCGCACATATAATGTAGGAGGACGTAAACTCTACAAAACTATAAATGACACTGACATCCTTTAAAAAGTAAGAGAAGCGAATTGACCGCGAATTTTGTTCACATCTAAATAATGTTACGTTCTACAATGGAGGACCGCGGTATTGACTACAAAACGAACAGGCATGCTTACGAGAATCGAAAAGCTTAAGAGAAATGAATATTTCGTATATCAAATGACAAAAACTTTCTCATATTCTCTCATAGTTAATAATTAAGCTTCCTCTCTCTCCGTGTAATTGTTAGAGTACCATCAAAACACATGATCTGTAACGATACACGTTGTGTTAAAACACTGAGCACTAAATCGGCTACAACATGAAATATAATACTGGACATAGCGGATTGTTACTAACAAGAAATGGAGGACGACAAGAAAAGTTAAAATGATATAATCTGACTCGGTGATCAGATAATCTAGCAGGCCCCGATTGGTGACGTTATACTTTAAGAGGTAAGCACATGATGTTATTAGAGACTACCGTCCTTCGTTTTATGTTGTCGATATATGAAGAAGTAAGCACATGATGTTATTAGAGACTACCGTCCTTCGTTTTATGCTGTCGATATATGAAGAGGTAAGCACGTGATGTTATTAGAGACTACCGTCCTTCGTTTTATGTTGTCGATATATGAAGAAGTAAGCACATGATGTTATTAGAGACTACCGTCCTTCGTTTTATGCTGTCGATATATGAAGAGGTAAGCACGTGTTTTATGATATATGAAGAAGTAAGCACATGATGTTATTAGAGACTACCGTCCTTCGTTTTATGTTGTCGATATATGAAGAAGTAAGCACGTGATGTTATTAGAGACTACCGTCCTTCGTTTTATGTTGTCGATATATGAAGAGGTAAGCACGTGATGTTATTAGAGACTACCGACCTTCGTTTTATGTTGTCGATATACCCGGTATGACCAGACATTCTTGGTAATTTTATTTGCAGTATGAATTTTTATGTTGCTTTTCAACTCAGTGCTTCACTTTTGCACTGCTTCTCGCTTTCTAGAAATATTTGACATGAAATAATGTTTCTGTTGTTGTTACTGCCATTTTGTATGTGGGTATATGTATTTTATTATCTTTTCGTTCCAATCAATCAAACTATGCGTAAATTAGAAAAAAAGTGTTTCTCTCTATATATAATTAGAAATCGGCCAATGTCTCTCCTCCATCTACCCTGGCTTCCCTGCAGTATAAGGTAATTTTCATCTGTGTTATCGACTTGGGGAAAACTGATGAAACCAAAATTGACACTTAATGCAATCCCCTTTCCCCCCTACCTTCTACATTTTATATATATATATACCTATATATGTGTGGTGGTGTTTACCAATCTTCAGATAACTCTAGTTGTAGCAATGACGAAAAGTCATAAACAAACCAAAAAGAAATGTCTTGAGACATTCAGATTTCTGTTCATTTTTCGTTTGTTGTCATAATGATACAAATTTGACTAGATATAATGATGTTCCTTTTTCGATTTGCTATTGTAAATCAAGAAACATCTGATAATGTTTTGTTCACTATAGATGTATGTGTGGAGTGGGGGACACTTTTCAGGAACATCTTTTTCAGGAACCTCCATGTAAATATATCTTTGGTTCATCTTTTATCATAGTTCTATTGAATTTGAGTATGGATTATAATTCTGTTAACGTGTTGGAATAATTTGTTTGTTTTACAGTGGAATGCAGGTGGTATTACCCGAGAACAAATTATGAACGATACAGAATGCTCTAGGACTCTCTCTTACCTGTGATTCCGCTGAATGAGGTAAGTTTGATCTGAAGATTTTGTGATACTAATATTATCATATAATGTTTAAAGTTTAGCAATCTATGACCATGTTTTGGAACTGAAATATATTAATATACAATGTTATTGAAAATCGTGTATTTTGGACAACTTTTGGTGGTGAATTTTTTCCTCCTATTTTTAAGAAATATGGATCGTCCGCTGAAACGCCGAAAGGCAAAACAACGCAAAACAAATGTAGGTATGTACGTATATTAGTTTTGCTTTCGTGTTTATTGTAATTTGTAGTATACTTGTGTTGTTTCCATGCAGTCAATCAAAGTAAGTGATATTTTCTACTTTATATATATTTCCGTCCGTCTTTCAATAACAGTTATCATATAATTGAAAATATATTCCTAAAATCTACAAAGCCACTTTTAAGCACGATGTTTATAAAATGTACTTTACGTTTGGAAATGTTAAACTGATAGGAGTCTACATAAACCACTCCTTGACAAGTACCTGTTTGTCTAACTCGACATGATAAGACATTTCTTTACTTGGCTCTACTGTATCTAATTCTAAATCTGTACTGAAAAGTGCCATTCAGTTGTGTTTGTTGTAGAGCTGTGTTATATGTTTGCTTTTTTTCGTTATCTTAGATACGTGTCATGATAGTATGGTCTCCAATTCGGAAATAAAATACATTCTCGCCTTTACATATATGATTTGATTTTACTATGACAAGAACCCATTTTTTCTCTTTTACCCCTTTCCTTTAAAGCTTCAATTATCTTTTGGTATAAAAATAATATGTCATATTAAGAATTAATTACTTTCTGTTGGGTTATAATTTCGTGGTCATAATTCTTGCTGATTAAACAAATAAAATCTACATTTCAAAAAACAGAAACAATTTTAAATGATATTGTTTATCTTTTATTCCAACGAAAATTTAATTAGGACAAATAGTTTGTAAAACAAATTAAAAACATATAAATTTGTTGAGATTTTCGGAATACGTTGTATTTTTTTTCAAAACGTAAGCCGATTGTTAGTTGGAAATACACAATATATTCTTCCTGTTGTCATTTACAAGTCAACAGGTACCCACAATCCGTTATAGACAAAGATAGTTACTGATCCGGATATATCCACCCGTGTTCGTCGCGTCGTTTACAATAGGATCAATAGCTCTCGTGCTGCAAGTGACAGATCAGCTCATAAAGAAGTCACGGCTCACTGACTATATAAAATGGCTACTGTTGACCGCGGGTGCCAGATGGGAGTTTTGCTTTAGTTGTGTAACTGGGTATGAACCTCGCGTGGCATTGTTCCACTCAGTGTACGGGCCGATGAACAGATTAGGGTAATCACACTCTCTCTCTCATTCTCTTATCCTGCTTTGAGTCCCGTTATCTCCCGGCAATTGGTCAATGGCCATTTAAAGTGTCTAACAGTAATTTGGAGGAGTCGCAGGGGATCGCGAGTTCATCCCTCCATATTAACTTCCAATTAAGGACATGCTAGTGCCCAGTGCCGTAATCTACAGTCTCCATTACAGGTAAAGCGAACTTCCAACCCAGAAGATAAATACACTGTTGACAACGCTGTATCTATTAACCAAATGGCTCACGTTTTTGTCTAACACCTTGGCCTTGTTTCATATATTAGACGCCGACCAACTGGTGAATGTGGATGATATTAATCTCCTTTCTTATTCCTACATCTTTGTTTCATAACTATCCGAATATCGCTATCTGCTGTTGTATTTTCGACTTTGCTTCCTTTTATAATCAAATCTAATCATTCCAGACATTATTTTTAGAATTTCATTCGCTGTTTTCCCATTTCTAACTGCAAAACAATGTCATTCGCATCACGTTTTGCTAAACTGTTTTGATATAAAACAAATATTATTAGGTTTATTTGTATTTTTGTTTCTGTATATTCAAACAAATTGTTATCAAAAGGGATTATCTTGTCCTCACCTACCCAGAAAAGCTATATCAGGTAATGGGCGATGTCTAAAAACAGAATTTTGTTTAAACTAGAGTCAAAATCGGAGGTGTGTGACTCGACGCTACCTACCCGTAGTATTTTTTGTTCTTGTTGTTTGATTTTTAAGGAAGCTGAGAAACAAACCGGTCTTTGCATTCGTGGTTCTGTCTTTGGGCGAGACATTTTACTACCCAGTTGCTCTGGATAAAATGCGACGGTCCTCCCATATGTTTTTCACTGAGGTATGCACCAGCTAATATCAGGAACTCCTCCTCAAAGTGAACCAGGTTGTTGATGAGGCGATAGACTCAACACATATCAAAGGTCATTATTGTTAGTATCGACAGCAAAATTCGAGTCGGAGATAAGGGGGCCAGGTTGTAGAATATTTTGATATGCATATATTTTGCTCCTTTTTATTGTACAGTAGGTTGAACGTGTTAGGTAGAATAGCACAGGAATAACTAGATATCTATCATATGCACGGTCACGTAGTCTACTTATCTCAATTTTCGTCAGATAAGTAATTTTTATTTCGAAAATGCATCTCATAAATCTATTTTGATAAACAAACTAAAATCATAGATATTACCTTCAACTTAAGAACTAACCGAAAGGGTAAAGGCTCTCAGAGTAATCCAACGTGTTATAAACTAATACCGCGACACAATGAATAACGTGTACAAATCTCTAAAATGAAATATATTATGCGTCCTTGTTAGTTACCAAATTAAAGTGTATTAGTTTAAAGACAGTTATGCAATTAAAAGCAGATCTACAGTTCTAGAATGAAAACAATCATGGAATATTTCAATCTATATAAGAGTATCAACAATTTACTTATAAATGATATCTCTCAAAATTACGTCGACCTATTTTTAGATACAACGGTCATTCCATCGTCATCGTGTTATCATTGATAAATAAGTGTCAAACATGTCTATCCCCTTTACAGCATATTAAATGTATCAGCTCTATCGATTTTCTGTTGTCGGTTTAAATGTTCAGGAAACAATCCGTTTTGTCCACCATCATATCTCTTATATAGTCCCGTTGATATCACACTCGGTGCGGAGTTATACCCCGGTCATAACGACAGGTGTAAAGGCCCGCCGGCTTAAACACTAAATTATCATGTTCTCTCTAACATTAAACGAACGAAACAACACCGCAAATCTGTTAAAGATAGCTAATCTTAAAAGAGGCACGCGACCAACTCGTGCCGGCCGAGTAATCAAATCACGCTCAAAAGAGAGTCTTTTGCTAATAATAAGGGCAATTTGAGGAGATCGCCTTCCTGCTTTCCCAAACAATCTGTCACACTACAAAATGGATTGGGTTGGGAACTGAAGGACTGTACTTGGATACTTTTGTACATGATAAAAGGCCTACCTTGATACTTGTACGGAGTATATAATTAAGTCCGTATAAAAAAGTACCTACTGAAATGACAAATAACGCAGATAAAATGTAATACCTCATACAACAGGTTAATATGATAGATGCAAACATTTTTTTACTGACAGCAGACTGTTAATTATTCTTTTAGTAAATCAAGTTCAATATATCAAATCACATTTTTAAAGTCCTCTATTGATTTCTCCTTTATTGATTTCCTATATTCCTATATCAATCTTAGAAAATCCCGGAATTAAAACATATGGTGACTAAACATTCGTCTAGAGGATTTGTTGATCCACAAATTTTAAACATTAATAACATTTTGTTTTTATTTTCATTTCCCTGAAAGCAAAAACAAAAATTACATTAATCTTACCAATGTGTATTTTTTATGAAAAATATCAGGATAATTTTGATAATTAATATAATTTATATCTTACATTAGTTGTAAAAAGGAAATAAAATTTTTGCTTTCTTTAGAACAAACACTCTTTGTGTCGGATCGATATTTTCGGAGAAATATCTTCCGGTTAGCATGTTTATTGTAAAACGTATTTCTTCTGTCTGGTATATCTTAAATCATATGTTGATATGTATAAAGGATAACATAAACATTACGACTTTATGTACTTATGCATATACATCATGTAATTAAGCAAAAACTTGAATTTATGTAATTATGCAAAACATTAGTTATTCCTGTGACTATGCATAAACATTAGGTGTACATGTGATTATGCAAATCATCAAGTATTTATGTAATTATTCATAACATTAGGTATATTGAAAATGATGCATGATATATTTATGTAATTATGCGTAAACATCATGTAATTATGCATAAACTAGTATTTATGAAATTATGCAAAACAATAGTTATGCCTGTGACTATGCATAAACATTAGGTGTACATGTGATTATGCAAATCATCAAGTATTTATGTTATTATTCAAAACATTTGGTATTTATCAAATAATGCATGATATATTTATGTAATTATGCATAAACATCATGTAATTATGCATAAACATCATGTAAATATGCATAAACATCATGTGATTATGCATAAACATCATGTAATTATGCATAAACATAATGAAGTTATGCATAAACATCATGTAATTATGCATTAACTAGTATTTATGAAATTATGCAAAACATTAGTTATCCATGCGATTATGCATAAACATTAGGTGTTCATGTGATTATGCAAATCATTAAGTATTTATGTAGTTATTCAGAAATATTATGTATATGATTAAGATAAGTATAGGAATGTGATTATGTATTAAAATCATATTTTATATTAAATTTTGTACGCACATTATGTATTTACGTTATTATGCATAAACGTTCTGTATTTTATGGGTGATATCTAAAAAAAACTCTAAACCCTCAGAAAATATTACTTGACCACCTATGATAGTATACATGAAAGGGGTGTTCCCGGAACGCATATATGTCCAGAACAATAGGTAATTCAGTTCAGTTTATTTACTTTAAACCTTACGGTTTATCAGTACAGGGCATATATTTACAGTGCAAGTACAAACACAACAACAAACATAGGAAATACATAGCACACAGCACACAGAGACCACGTACACAGGATCAAAGTGTAGAGAATAAGTCCATATATCTAACTCTACACATATAAATTAAATTAATGTCTTAAACAGTATTTATTCTCCTTTTGTTACAAATAAATTTTCCTAAATTCGACAGATCTTTAGTATTTTCTGTTTTCAAAAATTGTATAAATTTTGCCATACTTGGTTTCATATAGTAATACTTTTTAATAAAACGTTTCCTTATATCTTTATAATGTTCGCATTTTAAAATAAAGTGATACTCATCTTCAATATCGCCACTCGTACAAAAGTTGCAAACTCTATCAATTCTTTCAACGTTATTGTATCTACCGGTTTCAATATACAATTTGTGCGATGATAATCCAATTTTTGCAATTTCTTTGATATTTTGTTAAATACTGTTTTAGACAAAATTTACCACAAATAAATTTATACAATGAACACTTTGAAGACAACTCAATCAAACCCATATATTCTTGCTGAAAAAACATCACACATCCTATATTTAATTCATTCAGAATAAAAGCTTCATTACTAAAATAATTACTGTCCCACAAATATCCTAAACCCATTTTAAATAACTCGTCCTTTACACTATTTGACCATTCACTCCCCCTATCAAGCATTTCTTTATAACAAGACTTAGGAATACAATTTTCTGAATTTCTTAGTTTAATCCAATATTTAAAAATTCTAAATTTTCGAATTATACTTAAAGGTAACCTGCCCAATTCTTGATATATCATTACGTTTGGTGTACTTTTCTTAACCCCTAAGATTCTCTTACAAAAATTTACATGTAACTTTTCTATATCTGACGCCTTATGGAAACCCCAAACTTCAGATCCATAGTTCAGTATGCTACATACGAAAGTGTCAAAAACGCTAAGTTGAGTTTCAATATTGAAATAATTTTTCTTACAAATGTTTGTTATACCAAATAATGCCTTCCTTCCTTGCTCAGCTATTTTCTGTTGCGTCAAATTGAATTTACCATTAAATTTCATCATTATTCCAAGATAATTAAAACTATCAACAGTTTCTAACAAACTGCCATTATAAAACCATTTATCTGTCTCCTTCAACTTACCACCATTTCTGAAAACCATCACTTTAGTTTTGTCAACATTTACAGTTAAATTCCATTTATTAGTATATTGTTATAATGAATCCAACATTTTTTGCAATCCTTCTGCCGATTCAGCTAATAATATCATATCATCTGCATACATTAATAAAAATAGATTAATAGTTTGAAGTTCAATTGAAGGACAATTTTCTGTTAAAAAGTGCATCTCACAATCGTTAATATATAAGGAAAATAAAATCGGCGACATTATTTCGCCTTGAAACAATCCGTTCTTACAACTGAAGAAATCGGACAAAGAATCATTAAATTTAACACAACATTTTATATCATTGTACAAGGCACGTATAATATTTAACATTTTACCCTCCACACCTTCTTTAATAAGCTTGTACCATAAATTTTGCCTATTTACATAATCAAACGCTTTCTTATAATCTATAAAACAACAGTATAGTTTCCTTTTATTTTTCAAAGTTCTACTAATTAATGATTGTAAAACAAATATAGCATCTGTTGTAGACATATTTTTTCTAAAACCGAATTAGGCATCAGATATTTTTGAGTAAGCGGTATCGAATTCCATCAATCGATTATTTAAGGTTGCAGTGAATATTTTGGCTAGACAACTTACCAGGGTAATTCCTCTGTAGTTATTAGTATCGTTTGTATCTCCTTTTTTATATATTGGTACAATATTACCTATTGACCAAATAGAAGGATATATTCCAGATTTAAAAACATTATTGAATAATTTTACAAGACATGGAATTAAAATTTCTTTACCTTTGATAAAAAAAACTCGTTAATTAACAAATCGTGACCACACGTTTTATCAGTACTTAATTTGCCAATAACGCTAACAACTTCGTCTTCAGAAATATCAACATCTAACTCGTGCATGATATCGTCTGATACATTAGAATCATAATTCTTCAAAAACTCACTCACTGTTTCATTTTCCCTATATTCAGTAGACGACAAATTACAAAAATGTTGAAAAAAATCATGTTCACCAAGGATACACCTATTTACATTATTCTTTTTTTCCTGAAATTTCTGTAAAAATGTTTACGATTATTTTTCCTCATAAAGCTCAGCATATTACCTTGATGCGTTTTGTACTCCCGCTTCAGTTTCATTTCCAGTTTCTTAAAGCTACGTTTTTTACAGACAAGTACTGTATGGGTTTCCTCATTCTTACAAGAATTAAAATCAAATAAAGCCCTTTTATATTCAGAGTATCTTAGTTTACAAAGTTCATTAAACCATGGCTTATTGTCAGTTTCTGTACCTTTTTTCTTACAACAACGTCGAGGATACGAAACAACACTTAAAGGTAATAACAATTCCTTCAGAATATTAGTAAACTTTTCAACACACTCATCAACACCAATTTAACTAGAATCAGTACTATCACAACAGCTCATCAACTCGTGCCTGTTACTTTCTAATACATTCCTTAAGGTTTCTGTGTTATCATTGTTCCATTTAACGCTAGTAACAGTTCTTTTAGAATCATTTATTTCTTTATCATATTTATCTACACTAGCATTCAACGTAATACACACTGGAGAATGATCAGATAAAGAATTAAATACTCCACTTTCAAAGCGAACAATTTCTTTAAAACCTTTATCAAAAGTTAAAACGTAATGTATAAGGCTAGTTCCTCTACTATTGAAAAAAGAAACACTGCCGTCAGGGTCATCTCTGTGGCGTCCATTAACTATTCTTAAGCCAGTAGTTTTACATAAAGATATCAGTTGTCTACCAAACTGATTTATAACAGTATCCGAATTAGTACGTTTGATAGGTTCAATATCGGGCACATAATTAATTACATTTAACACGACATCTGCAGAGAATTCACTGATACAATCATTACTAATGTAATCGTTATTATTGCCTGTTCTGCTATTAAAATCACCAAGAACAAACACTTTACCAACATCTTTATACTGACACACCATTTCTTCCAGACAAACGAATAGGTCATTCTCACACTTTTCATAGAATGTACTATTTACAGGTGGGAAATAACAGGCAAATATATACAAATCAAGACCTTCAATAAGATAATATCATCGTTTATATTTTCAACAACCTTACAATGACAAACAATATATTATTTAATGAAAATAATAATGCCACCAACTTTACCGTACAATCTAGGGAAAACATAACTTTCATAACCTAATTCAACAATATCTTCTTCATCTACCCAACACTCATACAAACATATGATATCATAATCATTTACCACATTTACAAAGTCTTGAGAATCAAGCTTCTCAGAAATTGAACGACATATATTCCAGGATATTATGGATATACCCTCCACACTATCCTAATATGGATTGTGCCGTATGTCGTTTCAGGATGTAGAGTTCATCGCAAAACTGATATTAGACTGTTGACTCGGAGAGTGAGACATGCGTGGTTCATTAGGTTGCCGCGCGGGAGTATTTGAATGTCTCTCGGAAACCTGCGTTCTGTGTACCTCGGCCTCTACCACTAAAGTCTGATTGGATGGAGGACGCGGTTTCAATAACGAACCATTTGGCGCGTTTTCCTGAGTAGTTGACCCGGCTGCTGGGGATGGCACATGAATTGCTCTAGATGAGTCCGAATTACGAGTTGACCTGGGCTCGGCCAAATAGGTAGAAACATCAAAGGGAGGGTAATTATAGTCTGTTTCATATAGGTACTGTATTTACCTGAGATATTTTACCTGTGGATCTACCTGTAATTTTTACTTTTTACTGCAAAGTTACATGATGGTCATTAGTTACAAATATTAAAAAAATTAACATTAATGATAACTTCACAAAAGAAACTTATTCACAGCACTAAAAGTTTTATTTTACTGCAAAGTTACATGAAGGACATGAGTTACAAATATTAAAAAAAAAAAAATTAACATTAATAATAACTTCACAGAAGAAACTTATTCACAGCACTAAAAGTTCAATTTAATGCTCTACACAGTATCGTCTATGTTGATATGCTCTAAAGTCCACAGTTCAACCCAAGTGCAGGAGTTGGGATGCTGCATCGGCGTAGGTCATGATGTCGATGATTTTGTCCTCCAGTCTCTGTTTCAGTAGGGCAAGGCTAGCGTCATTGTTTCTGTACTTCTTTGGCCAAGGTCGTTTGGTTCCTCGTGCGTCGCTGAAGTCTTGTGATCTCGTTGGTGGCCTGGATGTCCTTGAACATCTGTATGATGATGAAGATGTTTGGATGGGCGTGGTGTACCAGCTTCTTAAGCTTTCCGTGCCAGGTCTCCGAGTGGTTTGTAGTGCGTGGTCCCTCGGTGTCAAAGAGGTTCCACACTGGTCTGTCTCTGTCTATCCACTGGTCAACAACATAGTCTGTCAATGGTGTAACATCAGCTGGTAGGTCGGCGTGTTCAATGTCCTCTAGAGCTTGGAATCATACATCCTCAACTTGGTGCAGGGGTGGGATGGGTCTTATTTCTCTCTGACAGCGGTTGGTGATGCTGTGCATGATCTCCTTGGCAACAATGCTAGCGTGATCTCCTGGGTGGTTGTATAGATGTCGTCCGACTCCTACTATGGTGGTGTTGCGGGTATTGACAGTAGCAAGCAGGTGCTGATAGTACATCTCCAGTAAGTTCTGAAAGGAATAAAAACATATTTCAATTTTGATGACACAGACGGGTTAACATATTCACATATGTGTGGCTTTAAAATGATATTACAAATGTATCATTATAAATCAACAATTAATTATTGATATAGAAAGTACATGTATACATGCACATGTCCTTCTAAAAATTGAATCAACTTCTTACTCTGTTAAATTGATAAATAATAAATCTATGCATAATCATTTACCTTTCTCCGCGAGAAGACCTAATTCTGTCTAAATGACCGTTATATGCTAAGTTGTTACCCCCTTTTCTATTCGGGATGAGCTTAAAATCTAACTGAGCATTAGCCATGATTGATTTCTAACAATGTCAGTTAAGTATCAGAACCTATTAATGAATGATGGATTTGGGTATTAATTTAGAATCTTATATAGATGAATATATAGCTTGGATACTCACCTCAAGGTGTCATGTCATATGTAGCTTGGTCTACGTTAGCACAGTATTAACACAGTTCATCATGTTTTAAAAGATTGAACTAAGATAAGTGAACAGTTTTCATATTAAAACATTTCACTGGAAAAATATCATCTGAACCCAAAAATATTATAATCAAAAATTATATAGTGGAAATGATATCACAATAGTTTATATTATTTTGGAATATACAACAAAAATAATATAACATCATTAAACATGGCACGACAATTAAATATACATTATGTCACCATATTTTTATGATGTCTTTAATTATTTTATTTCCTTTTTTGGCTGAGTTTTTTTTATACATGTACAGGTGAGAACCACAGGTAAAAACACAGGTAAACCGAATTAACGTTAATGATGTAGACTATAATCACTGTAAAAACAAAGTTCCAGGTATATGTTTGTACTATGTATGCGTTCCGGGATACAGCCCATGAAAGTGCTGTTGACATCTAGGTGTTTTCTTCCTATCATCTTAGAGATTGTGTTATGTATGTAGATACTATGCTTTTTCACCAATATCTCTCTTGTTTATGACCCAAAATCATTATTATATCATTAATTTACAGTCACACTAATTGAAACGACTCAGCTTAGCTGATAAATCTGATACTACCTTTTTGTATGCATGTTAAATATTCATAGTAAAATCCGGAATGTGTTGACACACCTGCCAAATTTGTCAGAGATTAATTCTGGCCGCGAGGGTTTCTTCTCGTATTCCAATGCAATTTATTATTTCATCGCGGTTTCTGAAATGGTATGAACGGCAATTGTCATAGATATTTATATGAGGCGCGCAACGGGGGTTAAATAATATTCTAGATAAATATAATACACGAGTCATTTTTTTTCTAAAAATTTAGTTTATTGTAAAGCATTATTGTAGTTACATAGAATGTATGAATTCATTCATTGTGACCTTTAACATTTCGTTACATCTGGTCTTCCCATATCTCGTAACCCTATGATAACGATTGTAGGTATCAAATAACACTATGTAAATTATGATGTATGCAAGCGGTGCATAAAAAAAAGTTAAATGGTACTGCCATCGCAGTAAAAATGAGATTGCAAACGAAACCTTTTTTCGGAAGATGCATATTTTATAATCAAACAACATATTTGATCATTCATGCTTTTCAGAGTACTTCAGGTGATTAATTTATATGTCACTGTTGAATATTTCAAAACAAAGAAACATGTAGCAGCCAAGGGGTTTCATTGATTTATGCTGATTTTATTTTTCCAGATACCGTTGTAAATGTAGGTGGTATCATAATCGACAATTATTTTTCTAGTTTCATTTTTTTCAAAATAAACAAAGTATTATAACAATTTTATTGTGAATGCTGTAACGTTAGTTCACGTTCGTATGTTTTTTCATCGTTGAAATCAACACGTTTTAGGTTCGATTAAAATTGTTTTAATGAATGTAATTAGATATGATGTCAAAACCGGAGGATACGGACATTTTTTAGTGGTACGGCGTCCGTCGTCGGTCTTTCGTCGTCCGTCCGGTGTCAACTGTTCAATTTCTTCTAAATAAATGCCATGGTATCTAAATGGCGTGTTGCTTGAATAAAGCCGGAAAAAGTTGGCGAAAAGAAACGACGTTGACCCTAATTCAAGTCATAGAGGTCAAATTTGTTAAAAGTTTTAAACAGATTCTCTGACTCCACGATAGCCGCTGAAGCATGATATTTGACGGATAGGTCTCTGGGATGAAGCCCAACAAAGTTGCAAGGAAGATATGACCTTGAATTTGTAAAGGCCTTCTTCCGGTAAACTAAAAGTCAAAGCAGCATGATATTTGACGTAAAGGTGTTTCTGAGTCAAAGCCCGGCACAAACAATGTATCAACATTTCAGGTCATTGTTTAGAGTTGAGTATTAGAAGCCGTATGTCGTGGAAATCGATCAAAATTGATTGGATGAGCCTATTTTGAATGTCAATATGTATGTAATAATGAATTTGTGATATGCACCAATTCTATTTGCAATGAGCACTGAATACTTGGTGAGCGATGCATGCCAATCGGGCCTCTTGTTAAGCTTTATCAGTCTTCGGCTAAGCCCGTCAAATTAGAAAATGAAGTCACTTCAGATAAAAAAAAATATATTGAAATAAGGAATTTGACTTCGGCAAATACCGAACACGTACATAGCTGGTGATAAGATACCTTGTATCAAATGTCGATTTCTTGTCTAAGCCATGCGCCCAAACTATAACGACCTTTCGAAAATGAAACTTTGTCGCGATTGTGACGTTGAAAATACCACGTGAGGAAATAATATTTAGAAAAAAACGAATTTTGTTTCATAGAATGAGCTTAGACTTTCACTCACCAAACACCAAGTTCGAAAGCCTTTACTAACTGGTTGTGCCGATGGCAGAAATGCTGTGTGGAGATGCTATATTTACTTTGAACAGGCAAGTGTTCATACAAATAAAAGAAGCTCAATGATAAGCTTGTTGACACTGCTTCATTAAAAATTTGTTTGTGAAAAATCTGTGTATAACCATACGACTAAGATACCAACATTATCAATTTTGAATGACAGAGTCTATGGGTCTCGTTACGTCTTCATAATGAATTATTCGTGTATATAAATATGAATGTTTTAACGTGGCCTTGTAGCACGGTTGACAGTGGCGTAGAAAATGTTGTTTTTAAGTGCATACTTTCAAGAGAGGGTCCAGAGGCAAAGTACCTCTAAAGGTATCGGGTATTAGATAATCAGCAATATCTTTCCTATTTACACCAACACAATTTATTAAAGGAAAATGAAAAGAGGTAGTATTAATTTTTGTCAACAATAATTGCTGTTTTTGGAGCGTATGTTTAATCATACTAGCATACATTTTTGTTACGCCACCGGTTGAAATATAATCCACACTAAACTATATTGCCCGTTCAAATCATGCTAACAACATTGTGTTTGTTTCAGTGTTGTTGCACTTCGTCTACAGTGATAGCCCTTAAGTCGAAAGCTTCCGCTAGAAATCGATCAGAAGATAGAAATCAATAAAAATCGATACTTTATGAAGCTGTATCAGATGTTGTTTTGGAGGATTCCATTTTCGCGATTTTTAAAGGAATAGATAAAATTGCCAAGCATAGAAAATTGAAATAACCAAATAAACGAAAATTCTGAAATTTAGTAGTGCACCTCCTTATCTAGAATCTGACATATTTCTCATAGTTTTGATTTTCTTAAGTCGCCTCATAGGCTTCAAACTTAGAACCGTTAAAATCACTAGCGAGTTCCAGAAGGACGAAACAGCTGTATGATGCACCAGTATTGACAACAACAAAGGCGATAAATTTCTGCCACCACGCGTAATTTAACAAACATTATGTAACAGACTGATGACTTCATCTATAAAAAAAATGGTTCCTGGAAACCGTCAGTGATTAATTGAAATCTCGAACTTACATATAGAACAACATGCAGATGTCCTTATACCTCGTTGGGACAGTTCTCTTTTGATGTCAGAAATTTACTTGCAATAAAAAATTGAAAAGTATTGGTTTTTGTTTAACAATACCAGGAAAACTGGGCAAATATTTGATCTCCAACATGCAGATTATTACTATTGTTAATATGCGAATTAATTCAAAAGTTTCGGACACCGTAGTATGAAATATTGAGGAGCTCTGTCAAAATGAATGATAGATAAAATATCTTTTATCATTTATCGGCATTTTTAATTTCGTCAAAACAGGAAAACAACAAAGAAAATTCTGCCATGTTAACAGAATCTTAACTCAATTACCAATTCGATGAAATTAGAGCAAAATGTTAACAAAACAAACATTTACATGAGACTCTTGAAATAATTACAAGCGTCTTCTACTTCATCGATGACATCCGCAATGTACATCTTGGCGTATTTCATTCTCATTTAAGTTTGTGAAAAGCTTAAATTATATACATAGTTTTTGTTATAATAATGATTTCTAACGTTGTTGGTGTAAATGTTTTATGTTTATATTTTGACTTTTGTGATTATGTATCTCATGATAATCAATTCACTCTCTATACAGGATATAACACGTGCTGCTTCAAGTTGTTTATTTGTAACAAAGACATTATGTGATATATAAACAGACAAATTGTCAGGTATACTGAAAAAAACAACTTTGTTTATATCTTATAGCTTGTTGATAAATAAGCGACTTAGGACGCGACTTTTCAGAATCGATCCTCTTTGAGAACATAAAACATTCTGATTTATCAGTGTGAAAAAAAAAATCCCCAAAAGAATTTACACCTAACCAGTAAAAGATATTCTTAAATTCGAATGATAATGTATTATATTTAGATGTAAGATTTACCTGTTGTAAATTCTTCCGAATTTTATCAGAAGATTTACCGACAAATGTGTTATGAAGATACAAATAATTAGCAGCTGATAAAGGACTGTAAGAAAGAAACCACACACACAAGTGATAAGCATCTTTCAATACAAATTCGAATAATGAACATACAGATGTTTCGTCCTTTTTGGATTTGTCAGTGAGTGATGCTAAAGGCCTAAATTTTGAAACCTAGGGGGCAATTAAAGGAAAATTGATAGTAAGAAATGTTAAAATCTAGACGGTTAGATGGACTAACTCCTTAATAAGTTTCGTAATTTTGATATATCTGTTGGTATTGTTATTGAAGCTGTTAAGTAGAATATTTTCAGTTAGTGACCTATAGATCTCATGCAATAGTTAACACACAAAGGCGCTTATGGTAAATCAGACTGTTCTAATATTCATAATTATTAAATGTATAAAACCTCAGGTCAGAGCTTTAGAGACAATAATAACAGGAACAAGCAGGTCAGAAGATCAACAAAATTTGCGTGATTTTAAAAGGTAACAATCGACATTTAAGAAAGATGAGAAATCAAGAATCGATGAAAATCCGTGGAAGTGACAATTTGGATTTAAATTGAACCATATATCACATCTTCTCATCTTCCTCCTTTAAATGAGCGATGTCAAGTTTATTACTGGACTTCCTCCTTGCGAGAGAATCCAACTTACTGAAGATATTGAATAATGGATAAAGTGTGAGTTTTCACTTATCACAAATCATTTTTAGTATTGAAGACGGTAGGTCAAGCATATCTATCAGCATAGTAATTGTAATGGATCAGAAAACAACTGGATTTGATATCAAGTACGTTACATGTTTTATATGGCAGATGCTTTTGCGTTTACGGTACAACGACATTACCTAGGAGTCGCGTTTTATTGTCAAAGTGAAGTTAATGGATGTATGTGGTAACGCACAAAGATCCACAGATAGATGTTCTATCTGATGCACCAGTATATGCAGATAACCACACTCACAAGTCGGGGTAAAGGTAAAGGTAAACTTGACATGTTATTGGAGTCCGGAATGTGGAAGGATGGAAACAATAATTATCACCTGGAACAATAGGTCGTGTTGTGACAAGTAGTTGCTGTAATGCAAATGAATAATGATAACAGAACGACATCTACTACTAGAATGAGTTAATAAATAAGTAAATAAATTAAAAAAAATGATAGATGATATCTTGAAAAAATAGTTAAACTATGGCGCCCAAGCCTGTGATAAGACGACATGAATCATAGCTTTCTATGCTAGGTTTATAGCCCCAAGGTCATTTTGAAGCTGGCTTTCCTTGAAGTGGCTGGTGACGGTCTCACTGAAAAAAATACGGTGAGGCCCGAACATAATAACCTGTGTTATAGACGCGGATAAAGATCTTGTACATATTCTAATTATAAATTCAAGCTGGAAAGCATGAACTCATAAAATGTTTGTTTAAATTTGATTTTTAAGTTTTACGATATCAGCGTAATTTTGCACCAATTTCTGACGATAGAATTTAAGATTTTTGCTGATCATACTGGATTAGGTTTTACTGTTTTAAAGTTGGCACATCTGTAAAATGGCATTTGAAGACGAGATAACCTCCATGTTTAAGTGGATATTTCAAAGTTACAACAATCTGTTAAAACAGTATATCACACATATAAAAGATACTTTTCGTACAATTTATATTTCTTTGTTGGATTGATTAGGCCGAATCTAATTGTAAGACGCCATAACTCTTTAACTCTTGAATTATGATTATGTTGCCATGTTGGCATTTTCTTAATGTTAATCATGCGAAAACAGGTGTGAAAACTTGTAACTGCTCGGTCATTCTTAGAGTAGTTAAGATTCTACTAATATATATTTATGATAATTACTATTCTTTTGGAACAGAGATATGTTAAAAAACCCAATGATTTTGGCTTTGAAAAGAATATTAATGTATTCTTGGCTGTATTGTGTTACTTATATCCAAGACAACATTTGTTGTAGGCTTTAAATTACTGTTTCAGACAATTATTTATAAACACTATGTATGTGGTCTTTTGAGCCTATTAAGCACAGGCCGTAGTGCGGCGTCCGTCGTCTGTCTGTCTGTCCGTCCGGCGACAACTTTTCCATGTAAATGACTTTTTAAATCAATACACAACAGTCCTTCAGTTACATGGTATTTCGCTGTGAATTGCTGAGATGATCATTACTCAACTCCTTTTGACTAACCATAAGGCGCAAAAGTATGGTATTTTGCCTGGAATGAAGCCCGACAGAGTTTGTGAAAAGAAAGTATCTTGACCCTTATTCAAGGTCACAGGGATCGAATTTGTTATAACCTTTAAACTACCTCTGAGTAACCAAAAGGGAGAAAAATAAGGATCATAGGGATCAAATTGACAAAACTTGTAAAAGACCTCTCCTGGCAAACCAAAAGTCTAGGTAAAAACCAAACAAAGTTAGAAAAACATGACATTCACCTATAATCCAGGTCATAACTGTCACTGTTTAGAGTTGAGTAATAGAAGCTGTTTGTTGTGGAAATTGGTTAAAACTGATTGGGTGTGCCCACTTTGAATGCCAATAATGTAGATATTTGTACTAAACATCCATTCTAATTTTGATGAACATTGAAAACCAGGTAAGGGATGCGGGCCCATTGGGCCTCTTGATCTAAAGTTACAATAGTTTTTAACTTTTAAAAGCAAACGTAGTAATGGTTTTCCTTGCCGTTTGTTGTGTCTCGTTTTTGCAGTATTAAGCATTGTTTGGTACATGTATTTCGGCTCCGTAGAATAAGATTGCAACAAGAAGATCCTCCTTGTGGATATCAACTTTACAGAATTAGCAATAACAAGCAAACGTAGGTATATCTTATCTATCAATATGTTTCCGTATTCGTATTTACAACCGACATCAAATATCGGTGAATTACAATTGAATTATTCTTCTTGTTTATGATCAAGTCCGCACCGTGAAATTTTTGATCAGAGACAATTATCTGTGAAACTTTAACTAATCAGATGTATTTTAAAAACGATAACATCTGACATGATACTTTTGCTTACAAATTATATGAATAAAAGAACAAATAATCATCTTTTATTTGAATCACAAATCATGATATCGTGGAGATGACTGACGTCGATGATTGTTACAATAACACCTAAAAGCAATTAGAGGCATCATCTTGTGTGTTATATCTTGTTCTAAAGCTAAGTTCTTAATGCTGGTGGATGTTGTTTTTACGTTGCCACGGATAACTTAACAAGATTACCTACACCACTAACACATAACAAATCCCAGTGTCTCTTTGCGGATCACGTGTCAACTCAGGATCGCCCACAGAGATATCGATTTCAGAAATTGTATCTTTCTTACGAAGACTACCCATTTGACAAATATCCTGTGTTTCTCAATTCTGGATCTATGATAATGTCAATGAACTATGTTGCTAGTTTTTATAACTCTGTACATATACTTTAAAACTTTAAAATGACAGTAGGTCTACACAGAATGGCGTCATTCCAATGTACAGCTATAGGTTAGAGGTCGGACATCAAGCACGTGTACTACAATTATAATTCCCGATGCTATTTTTATGTTAGAAAGGTGTTGAAATATTTACAACAACAGAGTTTATAACATGCACAATATCTAGTTTACAGAATAACAAATTAAACAATAGAAAGCCGTCAAAACGTTACCGCTGGGACGTCTACCGTATAATTAGTATAAACAAGTTATGAAGCGTAACGTTAAACGCAGCACAGACACCTCAGGGTCATTACATTCTGTCATCGCACCTTGAAAATAACTCAACCCATTCTCTAAACATCAATGGAGCGTTCACGTTGTATACGTACTAGTATGTACTCAGATAAATACAATTCAGTATGGACACAGCATGTATCACATGACTGAATCACTTTTCAGGAAGTCACATGACTCTTATTAGTAAAATGGCGACCAATATGAAGCTATTGGTTGCTATAATAGGATTTTTTTTTCCATTTTCTTTGTCATTTCTAGGTCAGCGTTTAAAATAAAGTATTCACGAATTTTAAATGATCTACATTAACACATATCAAAGTATATGTACTATGAGTTTTAGTATAGCAGATCACTTGATGGTAAATATTCTTCACAAGTGAATCTGTGTCATACGTGAAATCCTAAATGCTTGTGTACAGAAAGATCTATCTTAAAAAATATGTATTTCTGAATGATTAAAACGTTAAAAAATGATTCGGATGTCCGTCCTCGTTATACAAACTACATGTACTATGTACTAAATTAGTTTTCAATGGATCCAACTTGCGAGGCTTTACTTTCACTGAATAATTAAATGGACGAAAAAATATTTTCTTTATAAATGTTTCGAAATGTTATGCCTATCTAGTGCTGAAAGCAAAACATGGAATATCAAATAACAGATATTTGTTCGAAGCACTTTTATTACCTTTTTTTTCTATTTTATTTTGTTGTTGTTCTTTTTTATCTATTACGGTACTTGAAAGGGTAGCAACAAAAATACCAACATAATTATAATCCAAACTCAAAGTCAATAGAACTTAGGCTGAATATAAACAAAAGAAAGATTTACACAGAGACTCGTGAAAAAGTACAAGGAGAATAAGACCAGATGTTCAGGAAGAGTGAACGTCCTCTTCTTCATCGATGACACCCATGTAATCATTGACCAATCCAAGTAGTGATTTTACGTTCGTTCTCAAATTAGACCAATTATACAGTTATGGAACCAACGTACATCAAAAACGTCCAGCTTGGTATAAAGAGGCGCTATTCACTTTTGTACCTTTTGTACAATAATATTAAAGATGTATCATGTTCTCACAAAGGATTGTTTATATGAATTGGTAACATGCTTATCAACAAATTTTGAATATTGACATATCCAAATGTATTATTTTACAATTGTTTATGTGATCTCTCTCTCTCTCTCTCTCTCTCTCTCTCTCTCTCTCTCTCTCTCTCTCTCTCTCTCTCTCTCTCTCTCTCTCTCTCTCTCTCTCGTTATATTGATTCGAACAACGGCGTTTCTGTCATTAGTTCACACTTAGCTTAAAACAACATCTGAATTTATGTGAAAAAGTAAACACATTTTGAATTTAAAAGCTCATTTTCAAATGATATAATCTTATTATCACATCTGGATAGATTTCATTAAGCCTTTTTTTTAAAACCAAAGCATAAGAAGCCGGCAATAGAAACATGCACTATTAAGCAATTTGTACATATGTCGATATTAGAAAATCTTCAAACATTGCTGAGGCGAGACTGCCATAAACCTAATCTACTGACAGTCTAAATAAGGATATTTAAATGAAGTAATTGATAATTAAATACTTTTATACCTGATTAAGTCATACATGATTACCCAGAAACAAATAACATAACCAGGAAAGGCAGTACCGACCACAAATGCCATTAAATATTTCCATATGGTATTTTCTTTGGTACTGACATCACAGTTTGTAATTGGAGCAAAATGCTTTGTCACAAAAATAAAAAAGGATTATCATTGATGTAATATTTGTTTTAAAACCAGAATACGGGTTATTTGACACCCATGGGCGTATCTCACGAGGACTATATAATTAAATTAATGGTCAAGTAATTGATAGTGTTGTTTCATGGGTTGCTAATAATTGTGTGATCAGTTTTAACACCTGTCAACAGAAGTTCGTTTTTACTATAGGTACCTTTTCTCTGTACTACAAATTATAATTGATTGTGCCAATTACTTTAAGCAATGCAGAATACAGTTTTATATAAAAATGGTTGGAAAGCCGTAGACATATTCAGGTGCATTTTTGCAAAAACGGTAAGTTCGATTTCGAGAAATTAATTTGTGTAATTAGAGTATTTAAAAATTCTGAAATACTCGCAATATGTACAGTTGTATACTTTTGAAGCAATTGAGCTTTACCATCAGCATTCTTAAACAATAAAGTCATCAGAAATTCAATACAAATAATAATATTTGTTTATCGCTGTCTTTAAATGTGGCACAGTTACATTACAGGCTGATAATCACAAGATTTTGCAGCCTCAGTTTAGCTTTATTAGACAGGTGGGTGAAAATAGTTAGCAAAAAATAAACAGGTTTGAAAATACTAGTATTCATTGATCTAGACGGATGGTTAAAGCAAGAACAGCTTATAGTGATAATTAAAATGTGCAGAAATAGAAGAACAAATTACATTTTTAAAAAACTCTTATGTTCGATATTCCGATATAAATCGGAGTTTATCATAAATATAAACATCATAGGTATTTATTTGTCTCTTGCTATCTTAGCCTACTCTTATTGTGGTAAAGTGTAGGTGTAAGTGTAGCTACTCTGGGTGAAATGACTGCGACAAAACTTTTAACTAACATGTATCAATCAACCTAACAGATATTAAATATAATCAAAGATATGTAAATGCATTATTGAAATATTCAAATCAACACTAAAAAACACCCCATTTCTTTACTTTCCTCATAGTCCCTTAAACAACTGGAATCAATTAAAGTTATATGTGAAAACATATATCAAGTGTAACGAAAATGCAAAACGATATATTCTTACTGAATAGCAGAATCTCTCTAAATAGAACTGCTGATATTAAGAAGAAGAAAAAGAAGGAAGGAAAGAAAGAACAACACTCTGGCGATAGGTTTCGCCCCTACAACGGGCGCTGAGTTAAAACTGATTCTGATACTACTGTATAATGATACATTATTAGTATCAGACTGAAGATACGCATTCTTACTTTTTCACTTGCCAAATATAGCATGGGACAAATAAATATGGTAAGCTATCATATGAAACACACCATTCATAGTATTCTGGATGTAATAACTTTGTGTGCCTTTTTTTTTTTTTTTTTATACATAGTATTGATGATGAGAAGATATTACAACAAGATAAAAATCCAAAGTTTACTACAATACCTTTTAACATAAAATATTGAAAATAAAATACAGCTCTGTATCAACTTTATGATACTCTAATATAATTTTTTTTCTGAATATTTACGAGTTAAATATATGCTATGAACAAACGTGTTTTGTGAAATCAATATTTTATCTATAAGTCGATTATGTTTGTTCAAGGATATACACACTGGTCTGATATTTCATGTGTATAAAATGTTTACCTGAATGCATTTTCCCCCAGTAATTTGGCAAAAATTCGTGTTAAAGATAAATTCCTTGTGATTAAGTTTAATGTCGATGTGAGTAAAACGAAGCTCTTTGACCGAGTTTGCTACTGTCATTAATTCAATCATTGGTTTGATATTTCGAATAACATTTGAAGATATAAAGTGTGATAAATAAGATCGGAATAAAATAATGGAGACATCTAGGCTACGTAATAATCAGGAGGAGAATAAAACGATAAAAATGCCACCGAGAATCTACCAAATTGTGGAATCAAAATCATATATTTTCTGTAGCATTTCTTGATTAATGATCTTGATATATTTTCAAGATATTCAACAAAAACTAGGACATGTTTGATTATGTTGTGCAACCCTGATTAGTTTTCGAATAAAACAGTTCGTTTCATAACCTTAGATAATCGGTCATTTCGTCTTATAATGATCCAAAGATTATATATTATATATGTTAATAAACAAATAGATTAAAAAGACAAATAAGACACTTGTCGTCAAAAAGACTTGGGATTCGGAACACTCTCTAACGTTTTTGTGACATTTGGCAATGAGTTACCAGGGATGTTTTTTGAGTAGTATTATTAAATTTTCTATATTACAAAACCAAACTAATTGGAAATTTTCTATTTCTCTTTTCAATGTCTTTGTTTTTTTTATATTCTCCAGGGAAAATTGTATCTAGAAATTTCATATGCGGGTAATACGCATACAACAATAACTGTGGTATTCGTAAGAAAAAAAAATATATAATCAACTTATGATTTTCCAACTGTGATCTTTCCAGATTAGATCGAGTGGTTGCAGAATATTATGTCACGTGAATGATCTATAGGATGACGATATTTCCTTCAAATTGTCAGACAAAGACATGCCAAACAATATCACAACTTCAGGTTGATACGTAGACTCCAGAGTGCATGAATTATATATTATCTATCCGAAAATATTCACTTTGAAATATCTAGTTTTAGACATTAGAAAAAACCTATGATATCAAGTCGACCATTGGAGCGAATCTGTGTAACAGTAACTCTATAGTATTTCATGAATATTTGAAAAGTTCCAACCGTATTCGACAAAACACTTCTAAATGGGAATTACCTCGGAGCTCGCTTCGCTTGGATGTGAAACGAATGCTTATTATTATTTCATAAAATCTACCCAGGGATCTAATTGGCGTTTAGCGCTACCTGACAACAGTAATGGCCAGCTAGGGTAGCCTGTGTAAAGTCATATACGATTTTAATCAACTAATAAGCGTTAGCGAGGATAAATTAAGACTGTTCGGAAATCTATTAAGCTAATAACAGCGTTTGTATAGGAGACAAAGAAGTTGTTTTGCAATATGTTATGCCTAGTGTTTTGATCTATTTCATTTGTATTTTTTTTCAAAACGGAATTAGTTTGTCGTATAGATGAAGCTGATTAGCTTCAGTGGCCTTATTGCGGTTTAACTTGCACTTGTAAAATGGTTCGGTCATGTGCATAAAAAAGGCGGAAATCTTCCTTGTTAGCATCAGTTAGAAGTTGTGTGTTTTGTTGTATGAGGCGAAATATTCGATGTGTAGAAACATTCCTTTTCATTGACTAGAGACTGACTCTACGCGAAAATAAAATATAACTAATAAGACTTTAGATGAAGTAATTATTTATAATGTGGCATTTATGAAATTGTTTACATTTAGAAGGATGTCTTTGGCTAATGCCACGAAATAAAGGCCCCACTAATATTTTATGTTCCACAGTAATTTGATATATCTATTATAGTCGCCTGATGATAACGATGTCCCTGTGAATACGCAATTATGAATATGTAATAGAATCAGGTGGGTAAGATTATTTCTATTGACCTCGTGATATAATTTTTGGCTATTCCGTATGAAGACATACTAAATGTTCAGGATTTTAATACAATTTACGGATATGTCGGTATATCAGACTATGGTTAAGTCAAATTCTAACTGTACAGATATGTCGGTATGTCAGACTATGGTTAAGTCAAATTCTATCTGTACAGATATGTCGGTATATCAGACCATTGTAAAGTCAAATTCTAACTATACAGATATGTCGGTATGTCAGATTATTGTAATGTCAAATTCTAACTATACAGATATGTCGGTATGTCAGATTATTGTAATGTCAAATTCTAACTGTACAGATATGTCGGTATATCAGATTATTGTAATGCCAAATTCTAACTGTACAGATATGTCGGTATATCAGACCATTGTAATGTCAAATTCTAACTGTACAGATATGTCGGTATATCAGACCATTGTAATGTCAAATTCTAACTGTACAGATATGTCGGTATATCAGACCATTGTAATGTCAAATTCTAACTATACAGATATGTCGGTATATCAGACCATTGTAATGTCAAATTCTAACTATACGGATATGTCGGTATATCAGACTATTGTTAACTCAAATTCTAACTGTACAGATATGTCGGTATATCAGACTATGGTTAAGTCAAATTCTATCTGTACAGATATGTCGGTATGTAAGACTATTGTAATGTCAAATTCTAACTATACAGATATGTCGGTATATCAGACTATTGTTAACTCAAATTCTAACTGTACAGATATGTCGGTATATCAGCCCATTGTGAAGTCAAATTCTAACTGTACAGATATGTCGGTATATCAGCCCACTGTGAAGTCAAATTCTAACTGTACAGATATGTCGGTATATCAGACTATTGTAATGCCAAATTCTAACTATACAGATATGTCGGTATATCAGCCCATTGTGAAGTCAAATTCTAACTGTACAGATATGTCGGTATATCAGCCCACTGTGAAGTCAAATTCTAACTGTACAGATATGTCGGTATGTCAGATTATTGTAATGTCAAATTCTAACTATACAGATATGCCGGTACATCAGACTATTGTAATGTCAAATTCTAACTATACAGATATGCCGGTACATCAAACTATGGTTAAGTCAAATTCTATCTGTACAGATATGTCGGTATGTCAGTCTATTGTAATGTTAAATTCTAACTATACAGATATGTCGGTATATCAGACTATTGTAATGCCAAATTCTAACTATACAGATATGTCGGTATGTCAGACTATGGTTAAGTCAAATTCTAACTGTACAGATATGTCGGTATATCAGACTATTGTAATGTCAAATTCTAACTGTACAGATATGTCGGTATGTCAGACTATGGTTAAGTCAAATTCTAACTATACAGATATGTCGGTATATCAGACCATTGTAATGTCAAATTCTAACTGTACAGATATGTTGGTCAAATTATGTACAGATACTATGGTTAAGTCAAATTCTAACTGTACAGATATGTCGGTATATCAGACCATTGTGAAGTCAAATTCTAACTGTACAGATATGTCGGTATATCAGACCATTGTGAAGTCAAATTCTAACTGTACAGATATGTCGGTATATCAGACTATTGTAATGCCAAATTCTAACTATACAGATATGTCGGTATGTCAGACTATGGTTAAGTCAAATTCTAACTGTACAGATATGTCGGTATGTCAGACTATGGTTAAGTCAAATTCTAACTGTACAGATATGTCGGTATGTCAGACTATGGTTAAGTCAAATTCTAACTATACAGATATGTCGGTATGTCAGACTATGGTTAAGTCAAATTCTAACTGTACAGATATGTCGGTATGTCAGACTATGGTTAAGTCAAATTCTAACTGTACATATATGTCGGTATATCAGACCATTGTAATGTCAAATTCTAACTGTACAGATATGTCGGTATGTCAGACTATGGTTAAGTCAAATTCTAACTGTACAGATATGTCGGTATATCAGACCATTGTGAAGTCAAATTCTAACTGTACAGATATGTCGGTATATCAGACCATTGTAATGTCAAATTCTAACTGTACAGATATGTCGGTATATCAGACCATTGTAATGTCAAATTCTAACTATACAGATATGTCGGTATGTCAGACTATGGTTAAGTCAAATTCTAACTATACAGATATGTCGGTATATCAGACCATTGTAAAGTCAAATTCTAACTATACAGATATGTAGGTACATCAGACCATTGTAAAGTCAAATTCTAACTATACAGATATGTCGGTATATCAGACCATTGTAATGTCAAATTCTAACTGTACAGATATGTCGGTATATCAGACCATTGTAATGTCAAATTCTAACTATACAGATATGCCGGTACATCAGCCCACTGTGAAGTCAAATTCTAACTGTACAGATATGTCGGTATATCAGCCCACTGTGAAGTCAAATTCTAACTGTACAGATATGTCGGTATATCAGCCCACTGTGAAGTCAAATTCTAACTGTACAGATATGTCGGTATATCAGACCATTGTAATGTCAAATTCTAACTGTACAGATATGTCGGTATAATGTCAAATTCTAACTGTACAGATATGTCGGTATATCAGACTATTGTAATGTCAAATTCTAACTGTACAGATATGTCGGTATATCAGACTATTGTAATGTCAAATTCTAACTGTACAGATATGTCGGTATATCAGACTATTGTAAAGTCAAATTCTAACTGTACAGATATGTCGGTATGTCAGACCATTGTAATGTCAAATTCTAACTAGTAGTCAACATATGCAGAGATCATTTCAGATTTTTCCCTCTTCGATCTTTTCAACTCATTAGACTATTTTCGACCTTTGTGTACATAGGATTAAAGTACATCCGAAAAAATGGTCGATTCCTTAACATCTCGTACACTACGTACGTCAATGCTTGTACTCTTCAGACTGGTCATTTGTCAGATGGAGGTGACCCTGTAGTCAACGAAACGTCAAACAAACCTTATTTTGTTCTATAGTGAGAACGTCTATTTATTTTATTGTTATTACCAAGCTGAAGAAAATGTTTCGAAATATGATAAGGTTAAGTTGGCATAACTTATCATTACTGACGAGTCTTAAAGGGAGGACATTATTTGACTCTACTGTGTCTAACTCTGAATTTCCATTAAATGGTGAAATTCACTTGTGTACCCTTTGTACAATCTTTTGTCATGATACATGCAGTTAAATGAGCTTGTCTTTACATCAATTCTAACTAATTTAATCTTATAATCTTATAATAATTTAAGATTGGAAAGTGCAAATGTTCAACAGTTTAAGTCATTGGTTAGCACCTAACAGATATAAATGTTTTAAATAACACACAAATGGATATTGTTTAAGAGATGCCTTTGCGATGTAAACATATATTACATGCAATAGTAATATGATATTATAATCTTGTAGTTCTGGACCTGCTTTTATCAGAATATCAAATATATGTTTTTTTCTGCTTTCAAATGTACAAAAATGTTGGTAAATGTGATAAATTTCATATGAATTTAATTAAATTGTACTTTTCAAACACCATTAGACATCAACAGTGTTTATCTATGGATGTTGAATAATGAATTCATGCTGGTTTCGATTTTAGCAAAATTATTTTTTCGTATAAAATATAAAAAATGGACCAAATGCAGACTGACAATTAATAAAGCTTATTGAATAATACAATAGAATTGTCCAATCCTTTTGACTTCTAAATATTTCGTTGGATAAGTATATTATTTTCAATAGAGCTGGAAAATAATCGTTAATGATAGACGTGATTCAAAACAAGAAAGAGATGAAAAAGACACAAAGATAACCAGCAGTCCAAGACACCTTACTCATCAAGCCAAATCGATCAAACAAGCGTATATCTATCCTCAATAACATATCTAAATTGAGTTAAATGAATTTTACAATGACGAAAGTGCACAACTTAAACAAATGCCACGGCACAAATTAATCTGATTCAAATATTAGATGTATATTGGATCAATAAATAAAAAATCTGTAGACAGAGAAGCATATGGAAATCGTACTCAAAATTCCCAGTCGATGACCTGCACTTTCGTTTTGAACAAATAGGTGTTAATGATTCCGAAGTTGACATTACATATCAGCATGCATTGTTAGCTTAACAAAAGGTATGATAAACGCAGAATAATATGTATCCATTCATTTTATACACGGCTTAATTCTTAAAGGAAATCTTCATTGGGTATATTTTCAAATTATAACAAGATAGATAATGTATATTTGCGTTTATTTTTATTTGTCCGATGAGAGCGTAAACTAACTAGGTAAAACTGAATAAACAGGCAGGTATGACATGTGTGTGAATCAAATATGATCATACATCTTTATAGGTTCGGGTAACAGTTGTCAAAAATCTTTATCAGCACATTCATCAAATTTGCTTGATTGTACGTTTCTTTTATTGTTGTTAGAAAATAACGATGACGTCTGCTTATACATTTCAAACGAAACGAACCCGTAAACGTATACATTAAGCAAATCAGCGAAAACACTTTAAAACAGGTGCGTTAGCGATAGTGTGAATACCAGCAGTCAAAAATGTCAGAATCAATAGAATATATTGGGTTTGATTTGAGCCTTGGGTTAATTATTTATCTGTTGTGTACACACCCCAGATGTCACCCCTAATGGACCCTAGCTTGTTGCAGCTCATAAATTTAGACGGTATATCGATATATGATGTCGCCGCTAACACCACTTGAACACTGTGAATTTCCCATTGAAAAGCAGTTTTCTAAACAAGCTCAAACAGTGTAGCTTATAAGTGCACTAGTATCAACTGTGCTTGATTTTAATTTTCAGTTTGGAGTTCAGAAGTTATTCATCAAAACGAACTTAGAGAAAATATATTTTGAATTACCTGTAATGCCAAACAAACAAAATTTATCCTTCAACATTAATTTCTTCGGAAATTAAAATGCTATACATTGCCTCAGTTGTATAACAGTGCCGTTCAAAATCTTATCAAGCAAAATAGGTCCATTTCCATAGCTATCTTTCTTCGATAAATATATATGTATATGTTTTAAATTAAACAATTTGGTCAAAATTTACAATTAATATGAAATTAAACATCAAGCACTTCATAGTGTGATATATTGATATTCAGGATATGTAAACAAGTGTCAGAAATTTTTTTTCTCAATTGAATAAACTACATTTAAACAATCAGTCTAAACTGTTTCTATTTTTCTGTAGATCAATATATAAATATCTATATTGTCTTTTTAATACATTCTCATTTTAGTACTATATGAATGACTTTAGCATACTTTTGGCAGGAGGCAGGTTTAGGTAGTTCCATGATTGAAAATGGGTTTATTGGCAATTCCTTGTTTTCGTGGGTATTCCCAGCCCATGAAAATAAAACGCAACAAATAACTGTCCAGATAAGTGAATGATGTCTTAAATAATGTTGGAGCAAGGAGTTTTAACGCTCGAAAATATGTATATGTATAGGTTTAATACGAAAAAGAAGTTCCTGCGAAAATATTTCGTACGATATCCTGTTTATTTCATGTGTTGGATTTAAGAACGATATGTAATAATTAAAGCTAATGTTATTGTGTATATGCATGTTTTAAATGTTGTTCTTATTTGCTTAAATTTTAACATCAAGACATTATCAATTATTACTTCTTATATTTAAGACTAAATCAGAAATACTATTATAACACATATCTTAATTTGAAATTAACTTCAAGATAATTACTATATTTTTTTGTGACAGGAAAGGCAAAGATGACAAAATGACATTCATATATTAACGGACTACCATGAAGTCGTATGTATTTCCTTAGTAAGGGTTTAAAGATAGTAGCATGATATCTTGGAATTCACTGCTTGGTTTTTCTCACTCTTAATTAATGCTATTCTCACGCATTTACAAATGAATATATATTGTTATAGAAATCAACAATTCAAAGACATATTAACAACATTATCAATAGGCAGCCAGATATCAGGTAAAGTTATCTTTACGTTATAACATGTATATGCATCCCTGTAGTCGTAAGTGTATCTGTTAGTTCCGTTATTGTTTACCTTGTTCTCATTTGAGAACGTGGCATTACTTAATTGGCTTGACCAAAACTTACATGGCGGGTGTCGTCAATGAAGCAGAAGACGCTTACTCTTCCGGAACACCTGGTCTTATTCTCCTTGGATTTTTTTATGGAGTCTCAGTACATATTTTTCTTTTGTTCATATTTTCTTTTACCATATTTTCATGGAATTTGATTTATGTTGCCATGTTGGTATATTCTTGATGTTTGTTATCTTTTAGATAAAGCAATACATCTCTTTTCAATATCAAAATTAATGCATTAAATGTCTTACTGAAATATCCACAATTTTATCAATTTCATCTAACGAAGGTGATTGGAAAAGTTCAAAGGTTAAATGAATGTTCAAGTTAAATAGCTCTTAGGATTTTTAAACATAATGTAACAGTATAGAAACCGTAATATCAATGTTTGAGTTACCATATGGAGCCTTAATGATATCAAACATGTATATCATTTATATGTTTTTTCAGCCTGTTGATGACCTTAAAAATAAATTGAAAGTAATTTGATTTTCATATTTATTCGATATTTAGTTTTTCAAAAAACATTCTGCCCTAGGTTAACAATAAAAAACTGTCATGTCGAAGCAAAACACAAATGTATTTTGTTTACTTCATAGAAAGCTCATGTTTGCAAATCATCAATCGTTATCGTTTTGTTATCTGATTTTCTTGGCGGCAAATATTTTTTGAATTTATTAGTAAGATTAGTAAGATAAAAAAGTACTTACGTGTGTAGGAAGTAAAAGTCCAAATATCTAAATAGTTTGTAAATGATGTAACATTGCATTCACTATGGAGGATGAAGCACACATGTGATGTTTCGACATTGAAACATAGACTAGACTATGCCACCGATATTTAAGTATTTTATTTGTATTCTGAAACTTACAAAAAGTTCAATAGAAAAAGCGTTTAATATTTCAAATAGCGCAACATCTTTTATTCAGGAGCAAATCGGCAATATTACTATATCGTCTTCAGCACCCTGGGATCACCGACAATGGATATGATACTAGGAGATCTATAATTCAAACAGTTTGTAATAATTGTAAATTTATATTCTGAATACTATAATAAACGTATATGGTGTGTACCCATAACCTATGAAAAATTACTAGACCTGCTATCCCGGGTCACCTTCACGATCAATACAGATAGACTGGGGGTCCTTTTCACCTCAATGGCGATCAGTCAACAATTGATTTGTAAACAAGACACATAACAATAGAAAACAGTGTTACGCTTAATTTTTCATAAGTGAAGGTGAATGCGGATTTGATACCTATAAAGGTTATTTTGATAGAATACGACTTTATAATTTAATTAGATATTGACACGTAGCTGATCGGTTAAAATAGATATAAAGGGTTTGTCATAGACAAATGTGATGATGTTTAGTAGTAAACCGAAGATAGATGTTTATTATAAATGTATTGTCTAACGTGTAAATAACAATATATACATATATATATATAAGTATATATCCTACAACTGGCACCGCCATTTTCGGAATACACTTGACACATGTTTTGCTGTATTCGGCAGTGACGGAAAACAGCTGTATTTTAGCACCTGCAGTAATTACTTTCTGTATTCACCAAAATATTACAATTAAAAATGTAAATAGTTGTTGAAATAAGCGATTTTACATGTTGTAATGAAGGTGTTGATCAATGTAAATTCATAAAATCGCTGTTATATCCGATGAAGTTTTGAACTATATTCTCTCCAGAGGCTCGGCACTTTTGTCTTTCTTCACCCTCGCCAAAATACAGCTTATACCTTAAGACACCGGCCACGTATTCTCTACATAAGTGCGTGTTTAATCTCGCAGATGTCCAGCATTTATTTAAGTGATTAAAATTGGTATCTTTTAAATTTTTATTTAGCTAAACCGTAGACAGAAACAAGTCATGATTCCTAAATGTCTCAGGTATTTGAAACAGGTCAAGACTTCCAAATATAATATTGCATGCTGTAATATCATATTAACACGTTTATTTTGTCATATAAAACGTGTATTACGTCACGATGAAACATTTATAACGTCACGATAAAATGTTTATTAGGTGACGATAACACGTGTATTACGTCGCGATAAAGCTTGTATTACGTCACGAGAACGCGTTTATTACGTCCGAAAAAAGCGTGCATTACGTTAACATATGTCTTATAACACGATAATATGTATATCATATCACGTTGAAAACATTTTATGCAAATATTTAAGGGGAATAGTTATGACATGCAAACAATTATACTAAGTTATGATCACATGTGTGTGTGATATTACGATAACAAGGACATTTTATTTTCTAGTTTTTACGATATCATATGTATTGTGTCACGAGCATAAGTGTATTACTGGTATGTCACAGAGCAACGTGTTTCGTATCACAATTACTAGCAGATATTCACATTTAGATATATTTGTAAAGAAGGAAAATCAAGTTGTCCCTTGATTATTTATAAAAAAATATATATATTCACTAAGTTTCCTTGCGTTTCGTTTTACTTTACCAATTTCCTACATTAGTTTCGAAAAAATGATGAAATTATGAATTTATCATCGTCATCTTTGTCTTACTTTGATATTTTTAGCTGTATCTGAATTATTGCCGATCTTCATATTTCAGCTTAGTAATTACCCTGTGCTGTATTTTGTTTGTTACAAAACATTTTTTGTTGATTAAAAATTAAAGTGATCTAAAAGGAATTTGGTATTCTATGTGACGTGGTAATTAGCGTGTGTTGCATACCATATGTCAGGTAATGAGTGAGCTTATCTGATAACACGGACATATAACCTAACGATCAGTGGTTGTGTGTTTTAAGTGGATAATTATTTCTCAATGTTTAAAGTGAAGCAATGAAAACATGTCTGCTGCCGTGTACTAACGGACATACATATAATAAACATATATAAAATATGATCGATTCGACGGGAAGATGTTTCATAATTTCACAATTTTTTTATGAAACATTAAAGTCAATGCTTTATAAACCAATCTACAATAGGCTCTTGCGAGGTTTAATCCACGCCATCAAGTGTCAACCCATAGACCGACCAAACAGACATAGGAAGCTCTCGGCACTCTTCATTCTTACAAAATTTCAAGCGTTTGATTAAATTCTTCTCATTTAACTTACACGATATCAAACACATTAGAACAGTTTTTGTGTCAAAATATGTTATTATAATGTTTTTCCGCACTATATATCTTAATACAAAAACCAGTCTTCTATCTGCTGGTTATTGGTAAATATACTTTTCCATTCGAATTTCTATATTGACTTATTATGTATTATTGCGATAGCCAATCAGATCACTCAAATTTGAAATTTCAAACAAGAACGTTAATTTAATCACCCAATCCTTTATCATATAAACGGCAAAATCTCGGGATACATTGGAACTTTCTAATTGATAAAAAATTTCAATATACTGTCTTAACATGTTCATCTTTCTTAGATTGTATCTGTATAAATTACTCCTCAAACAAACTAAAGAATATCTTTTCAAAATTAAAAAAGAAACGAAACGATTACAAGTGTTGGATGAATATCACTTTTTCCTTTCAATAGAATCTTCTTTTTAAGATCTGGCAGATATTCTTCAGCAACTTTAAAAACCTGTTGTTTGGTGGCTGTTCGCGCCCTACATCAGAGGACAGACACTTGAGTGTCTGACCCAGGCTATTTTAGCGTGGAGGTGAAAGGTCTTTCCACCTAAATTTGGTCATCAATATTACAGTCCCGTCTGGCTGGGGACAAGGGGTCAGGTCATACTTTGATCGACCTTGAGCACCTACAAAGAAAACTAACATTTTTCAGCTGACCACACAATTTAATTTCAATGAAATTATTTAAAAACCAATCTACTGATCAATGATATAATCGAATAACAAACTATTCTAAAAACTTATAAGTTATTTACTTATCAAATAATCAATTTCTCATAGTAAAAATCAACTCTCTTCAACCAAAGGACAGTTATATATACATACAAATAAGGTTAATATTTTTCTTTGGAAACTGCTGATTTCTATGAAAAATTGTTTTATTTTGTAAATAAGAATATTTTACACTAATATGTGATTTCAAAAAATTAAAAAAATGTATATGAGAAATTAGCATTTATATACATACATATGGATATCATATTTTATCTATTGATAACTTGGCATGTGATATCTCACCGAAATTTAAAGTGAAATAAGAAGGCGATAGTAAGGGTTGTCCTGATGTTGATGTTATTGAATGCTACATTTTAATTTTATATCAAAGTCGCTCCGATCTAAATACCATACGTGATACCGTTAACAAAACAGGTAATACTAAAAAGGAAACCCCGTAGTTCTTAATTTGATTTCATCAGTTATCACAGACTAGCCACGTGTGAATGAAATACATTTTCATTTTTGTGTCTACGCCGTGATCAATATTTCATTAATTATATACATTAAATCATAAAAACTGACATAGATGATTTCCGGAATCCTATTACATCGACCAATTGCCAGGCAGCTAGGTTAGTCAGCATGTTTATATCTACACAGGGGAATTTTTTAAAAATGTCATAACTTGAAAACATCAGAAGACATAAAATATTAAAGAAATTACATCAACTACAAACAATATCAAATGAGAAGCTATATCATTCCCTACAGCTAAAAAGCACAACGACAGCGAAATCAAGAACCCAGGAAGGAAGCCCTAGATTATGAGACATTTTTTGTATTTACCAGCAGTAATGAAATTTCAAAATGGAATTAAAACGGAACGAATTAAGACCATGTTGGCAAAGTCTAACGAAGCATACACTTCTACTTCAACATAAAATCGTTACACAGAAATTGGCTTCAATTTTATCATGTTAAGCATTTTCGATTTCGTAGCTCATTCCTACATGGATTCGATGGCAACTACTTTCATTGAAATTCTGATTATTTCGCTCTTGCAAATATTAGCGACAAAAATTATGCTACCCCATCCTCCATTATCTCATACTTTCATCCTGCTATCACTGTAAGAGCCGAAAGTGAAAGAGTTTAAACGAAAACTTGAACTCGTCCAGCACCTATCTGAACATACAGGCTAGTAGAAATGTCAAACCAACGTCCACAGACTACCAACTATACTTCCCGAGCAACTATAACAACAGATTGTGTTGTTCGAAATTATCAGTATATGCAGAACAATTGAAAAAAAAATAATGATAATACAGTATAATACAACTGTTTTTCCGTCCAAAGACTACCAACTAATGGCACTTTCCGAGCAACAATAACGGTAGATTGTGAAAATTGTGTGTTTGAGATTTATTTGGGAAAAAATCATATACAGTATATGCAGAACAACTACAACAAAAATCTTATGATACAGCTGTTTAGTCCTTCCTTGGCTCTTCATGGATGTTTGTGAACATACATAAAATTTTATATGGAAATTTTAAAATGGGAATATGAATAACTAAAATCGGTGTCGTAGACAAAGAAGTTTACTCTTCCGCACCATACAGTGTTGTTCTCCTTTTTTCATGAGTCGACGTGTTATTTTTTGTTTGGTTTTTATTTTGCCTTATTTTTTCGAATTTGAGTTTGGATTAAGATTCTGTTCACGTGTCGGTATCTTCCTTGTTGCTTTGGTAAATACTATTGCGGCATCTCTCTGAGAAACGATAAAATGACAAGTGAAACAAAATACACATTTGACTAGAAATAGAAATATTAAGTGTTGAATGATAAACTGCATGCTAAAACTGTCCCGTACACAATATGTGACAATGACAAGTGATAACCGACACCTGACTACTGTGATGTATCCTATAAACATTCGCTGTGTATTGAAAAAAATCGGTTTCTCCACAACAGTTGGACAGCGAGTATTCATATAACCATCTAATATGTGTACCTGTAGACCTCAACCCACTATAGCAATGTAGAAATTTTGAAAGGATAACAATTAAAATTTGATAATGAGAAATGTCTTTAACGACTTTAGAAAGTTACGCTATCTCTTTGAAAATAATTCAATTCAAATGTATTAAAGTGATTTTGCTTTATCGCTGTTTGGTGTTGCTGTATGTTAGATATTTCCGCCTCCGGCACGTTGACAGCGTCAATATCCCGTGGTGACATTGTTCTATACACAGGTAATTTCATAGGCCACTTTTGCGTGACACGGTAATATACCTGTTATCATTTTATCATTTTCCTCTTATGAAATATTCAAACTCAATTCCTTGTAGGTTTTATTTCCCTTGTTTATTTCCGAAGAGGTCCTGTTTCAGTAAATGCTGGTGATGAGAGTTTGGATCCGGTGCTCAGCATCCCTGCTCCAGCGCTTTCAATATGCCCAAAATATGAATAATTTACGGTCATAATTTCTCCTGTCTATCCGTGCCTATCTTGTCCATTGTTGTACATTTTTAAAGTCACGGTGAGATGGTTTGTTATTGACGTGAAGCTAGTTATCAAAATCCCATTAAGAGGCCACACAATGTTCATGTAGTTGTACCACTACATATACTCTATGACAGTTCCAAAGAGCAAGGGTATGTTGTCGGAAACCTCCCTCCCCAGGGAGGAAAGTTTATTACTCGATCTGTCCTGGGGGAGAGGAATGCCCATTGTATTCTTGACTAGTTTTGTCCAGGACAACTGCAACGTAAAGTGGCCTTGTGAAAAAGGGGATGATATAATGGTCTCGATTTGCATGCACAATAGCATGGTTATCTGGCTGTTAGGATCAGGATGGGACTATTGGCTATTGTCACGTTTCAACTTACATGTCATACGAGTAACCGATATTGTTAAATGGTCTGTAGAACAACAGATTGTCAACATGACGGTTATAGGCCCGAGCACTTCCAATCACCATAGCACACCGTCACACTATTGTATTTCCAACATACGGCATTCATTTCCACCAAGAATTGATCAAAATTTGTTCATTTTGTGTATTGACATAATCTAACGGTATGATCCAAGTTTACACGCTCTAATGAACATCGGTAACAGATATATAATGCAGGCATGTCTATATCCAATTCATAAGATGAACATTTGTCTTACAAGCAACTGATAAATATCACGAGTGACATAGCATATTATAACATTGTGCTGATTATCATCTGTATTTGTTGATAATTATCAGTGGTTTTGTTTCTTATACTATTTTACTGTTAAATAGTGCTGAAAGTAATGACTCAACTTTCTATAATTTTGTAAACGATTATCATGCATGAATTATGGTGACAAATTGGCTTTAATATTACATTAATAGCTGTTTGTGTTTCCGCTCACGAGGCGAAGAGACCATTCGATCGTTCACACCTGTTGACGTGTTTCGGGTTTCCTAAATCTTGACGTGTTTCGGGTGTCCTTAATCTTGTCGTGTTTCGGGTTTCCTAAATCTTGACGTGTTTCGGGTTTCCTTAATCTTGACGTGTTTCGGGTTTCAAAATCTTAACGTGTTTCGGGTGTCCTTAATCTTGACGTGTTTCGGGTTTCCTAAATCTCATCTTGACGTGTTTCGGGTTTCCTAAATCTTGACGTGTTTCTGGTTTCCTTAATCTTGACGTGTTTCGGGTTTCAAAATCTTGACGTGTTTCGGGTGTCCTTAATCTTGACGTGTTTCGGGTTTCCTAAATCTTGACGTGTTTCTGGTTTCCTAAATCTTGACGTGTTTCGGGTTTCCTAAATCTCATCTTGACGTGTTTCTGGTTTCCTTAATCTTGACGTGTTTCGGGTTTCAAAATCTTGACGTGTTTCGGGTGTCCTTAATCTTGTCGTGTCTCGGGTTTCCTAAATCTTGACGTGTTTCGGGTTTCCTAAATATTGTTGTGTTTCGGGTGTCCTTAATCTTGTCGTGTTTCGGGTTTCCTAAATCTTGACGTGTTTCGGGTGTCCTTAATCGTGCCGTGTTTCCGGTTTTTTTAATCTTGGCACTTTCAGAACTAGTTCTGCTATGCAGTTTCTGCTTTTATTTGTACCGATGACTGACATTCAGGATTAAGAAGACACTGTCAAGTGTCAAACTCTGTGGGAAGAAAGTGAAGTACCGTATTTAAAACTATGTAAGATGAGTTAATAGATGTAAGCAGTCGTTCATAACGTACTAGAACTTGAAATGCGAAGGTGAACTGTGTTTCTGTGAGTAGCCGATCGGAACATAGTTTTTTATGTTCAACGTGTTACATGTTATTATGTAATTAAGCCAATATTTTTAGTTTTGTAGATAAAACCTTATCCATAAAACCTTTACTTATTTCTAGAAACATTTTACTATTAGAAGATTTACATAGATTTATCGATTATATATTGACCAAAATCAAAATCCAACTTCACACTACTTTCAAAAATACGTTACACTTACATGTGTAAATGAGAGGCAACTATTTAAGAAACATCTGACGATCGATTGGCCAAAAAAATTATACACGAAACCTACGAAATCACTATAAATATGAATTCATATTTTTCAAGCATTCTTGTTCACAAGATTACATATTCTCATTTATAAATTGTTTTCGTTCTAAGAATTTTGGTATTCTATGTATATCGCTACATAATACATACTAGATGCAACTACAATGGTGATTATGCACAAAGTAAGTAATAAAGCAGATCACGTATGGATACAGAACATACTGCTGTGTTACGAATATTCGTGGGATACATGGTTGTTGCCGTCAGGAAAACGTTACCGCGGCTGTCTCATTTGTGTTCAGACAATACTGCAAATGTTGTTAGTTTCGAGGGCTTGTAATTTTGTTTTTGTTTTTGAAAGAAGGAATAAAATGATAAAAATAGATAATTTGAAAATTAATTGATAAAAGAAATTAAAGGCCATTGTGTCATCGTTGTTAAAAGTATTTATTTTCTCGGTTTCAAGCGGTTGTAGTCAAACCGTCAAAATCTGAAACACCGAAAAAGTCATCTATACAGTATATGCCAAGAGTAATTTTAACACAACTACGTAACGACTCATACTACGGCGATACTGAGACAAACAGATCCCAGATAACCAGCTGTGAGGTAACGAGGGTGTTGATACAAGGTTTCCGATACAAAGACACTTGATTTTACATTGATTCGATGTAAAGGCGTTATACACTGCAAAAGTACAGTTGTGATCAATACTTTGGTACTAGGGTGCAATTCTATATTTAATTTCATTTTGTCATAGCTCACATGTAAGAAAACAAGTAGAATTTCTTTTCAGTATAAACTGTAAAACGTATATAAACCTTCGTGAACTGATTTTTCCTGTCATTTTTCGTTTCCTAATGATTCACATGTAAATGAACATAAATAGCGTATTTTTCATCATGTTCAGTTTTCGTTCTTTGACGAAATTTTAAAAGCAAAAATACGGTGGATGATTTGTGTTATTTCGCTACTTCGTTATTTTGCCACGAAAAAGACACGAATGATAAAATCTGAATTCTCGTTCTATTGTCTTTTCGCCCCGAAAAGGCGAAAGAAAAGCAAGCCAATCAGTGACATTAAATCTCATTTGTCTAGGTTTAAAAAATCCGCTTTCAGTTGTCAATTCTCTCCTTTTCGGGGTGAACAAACGAAAAAGCGAGATTTAAGGTTAGTAAACTGCAGTCTCTTCGGGCGAAAAGTTGAAAGAACGAGAATAAATGATTGTTAACGTCCATCTATCCGGCGAAAAGACGTCAATTTAGGTCATTTAGGGGGCGTGCATTTTCTTGACTACTCCGTATGGCGTGCCGTGTTTTCGGGGCGACCTTCTATTCCAATATTACTTATCCGATATACAAAGAAAGAATTGTTAATTTCCAACTTAATATTATTTAGTATAGTCTTTACTAAATGAGTGAAGTTTTACAGTTCCCATCATGATATAATTGGGAATTATTCTATTATCTTGTTCGATATGAAACTGGGCGTGTTTGATGTTCGTTAAAATACCCGGATGTTTTCATTGTATTTAACTTTGTTCTTATTTAGGTAGTTGCTTTCTCTCTCGGAACATCTGGTCTTATTGATTTCACAATCTCCGTCTTGTTATTTATTTTGTTTATCAGTGGTTTTGAGACGGTATTTTTCTTATAATTCTATTATTATGTTCTATGTAAGTTAACCATGTTTTCAAAGTTATGTTATGGTGAAAATCTAATACAACAACCAAGAAAATCGAATGGAGAATTAGTAATTCTCACTTCTATAGTAATAGATAGAAATTTTAAAAAATCAAAACGTTATATGATCAATGATTATACAAAAGATTTTAAATGTATCGTACAGCTGTTTCGTCTGTCTAAGATAATCCTGGCAATGCGGGTATGTACAACCAAAAATTCACTCGAATTTTCATCTGAAGAGGGTTTAGCAGGCAAGCGGTGCGGATATGTTTATCGTTGGTTTTACAGACGTCAGTTTAATTTACATTATCATATTCAGAATATTTTCTATGGATTCTACTTATCTACCATAGACATAGAATTAAACTAAAAATACCTGTACGACATGGATGTTCCGACCGTTGTGCAAAAGAAGTTTTTAAATATGACCTTTTAACCTCGACGAACGACTACATATTACAAGGTGTAGAACTTGCGTTAGCGTGTAATTAGTATGAACCGAATCTGTTGAGAAAAGTATAACTCTAACTTAACTTGCCATTAAGGGGAGGAAAAATGGCCGTTTAACAGATTTATTGTGAGTCCCTTGAAAAAATCTAGAAGGTAACTTACACAGACATACAGGCACATTGTAAACAAACTGGTTATACAGATAAGAACGGAGGCAGTCACAAAGAACCTAATACATTTAACCTAGGTTTCAAACCATTTCAATCCTAGAACAACCAATTATCGGTATGATGCAAATTACTTAGTCTTTTTGAGTCTATTGTATTTTTAATTTTTTATCATTTTTACTATTATTTTCTCTCCTGTGCTTAAGATGAGGTAAACTTTGTTCGTGTTGATGAAGATAAAGGTGTATTTGATCCGTGACACAATAATATGGTTGGCTTACTTGCTTTCTTAGGACATGCTATCTTTTGTTTATTTCGTTATTTCGTATTTCAGTTCACATTTAAGTCTAAAATATGTATACATTGTGTCCGGGTAACTATTCTTGTGATAGTTTGAGAAAGAAGCCGACTTTATAGTCCGATTACACTTCCATATACTGCCAATGGCACTTAGAAGGGCTCCCCTTCCGACCACATTACACTGACAACTGGCGGACAAATTTATAGTGCAATCACACTGAAGTATATCATGAAGGCACTAATACTGACAACGGACGAACTAGTCGTAACTCTACCAAAACGCTGTTCGTTAAGCAGGGAGTAGACTCGTGCTGCGAGCTGAGGATTGAATTAAGTTTGCGGACATACCATTAAACTGTAGTTCAGTGCCTATCTTCCAGCGATCACTATTATCGGGTTGGAATTAGCTTCTTCAAAACGCTTGTGTCCATTCAAAAATCACTAGAAACCCTCTTTTGCACGAAGATAAATACGAGTTAAAAATATTAACATGCTTTAACTGCTATTGGTAAAAACAACACCATTTAATGAAAATCTTTATACATATCTTTTTAAGATATAAACTGTATTTATCAACAATTGTGTAACAAAATGTAGGGCGCTATAGGCCACGAGGAAAACCACGTAGACAGGCACGACACCTTTGTACCCTGAACGTTCGATTTGGCAACTGAAATACTAATGCTGGTCTCAGATTGCAATCATTTCCACCAAGTTGCAAAAATATGACTGAAAACATATTTTTCCGTTTTTTTGTTTGTTTTCTTTTTTGTTTTTGTTTTTTTTTTAAATATTTTTTTTTACCGAAAATTGCTAGAAGCATTTGTCTAGAATTCTGAAAATGGAAGACGTGTTGTGAATTTGAAGAAAAACGATCGAAGGGAAGTTGAAGCCCCTTTTTGTGTCATCTAACTTTCAGATATCTTACATTAAACTTGAACACGTTGCATTCCGGGAGTCGTAGAGAAATCAAAATTGTGTCCTTTAAGATATTAATTAGATAGGAACTACCCGAATTAAGAAAAATAGACAATCATGATCATGTTGTTTTGTGTTGAGTCAAGTAAGGTGACACATTTGTAGTCATTTGAATTTGTTTTATTTCTTCAACTGTAATTATCATCAAAAATCTCGTGTGACTTTTCCATCACTACACCACATCTCACGTGCAATAAAAAAACACGTGTACGTGCGCTGCATTCCTGACTATGCATAACAGACCTTCTAAAGGCTCTTATTGAAAAAACACTGACTTGCGGTTGATGATGGACGGGAGATAGTGAAAAAAGTATTTAAATTTGTTTTTTTTTTTTAATTTTGATTATTTTCTCGTTATGCCTTCAGTATTTCGGTTATAAGTATTAATCAGACATTTGTTGTTATCGGTTCTATTCTGTTGACCGTATGTCGCTTATTTTTTACTATCACAGCTTCAAGATTCTGTATCTTTTTCTTTTCATCTTAAAAGATTTTAATAACCTAACCTACTAACATCTTTCATTCTTTCATTATCTTTACAATTCTTAATATTTATTCAAAGATATGTCAAGCAAAGACGGAAAATAAACAGATAAAATTTAATGTGTTATCCGTGATTGCCTTAAATACACCACAAAATATGTTCCCATTGCAAGACAGTGAGACAACCTGTTCAATTCGGCCTTCCCGTAGAACACACAACATATTGATCACATCATATGGTTATACGGGTACAGAGGTCATATTCGGCAGCTTTCAATAGTTGAAGCAGACAGATACTAGAAATACTAGAAAGTCAGATATGGTTGGTTGGTTGGCTGATTGGTTGGGTTATGTTGGGTTGAGTTGGGTTAGTTGGGTTGGGTCGGGTTGGTTGGTTGGCTGATTGGTTGGGTTGAGTTGGGTTGGGTTATGTTGAGTTGGGTTGGGTTAGTTGGTTGGTTGGTTGGCTGACTGATTGGTTGGGTTATGTTGGGTTGGGTAGGGTTAGTTGGTTGGTTGGTTGGCTGACTGATTGGTTGGGTTATGTTAGTTGGTTGGTTGGTTGGCTGACTGATTGGTTGGGTTATGTTGGGTTGAGTTGGGTTGGGTTGGGTCGGGTTAGTTGGTTGGTTGGTTGGCTGATTGGTTGGGTTATGTTGGGTTGGGTTGGGTTGGGTTGGGTTGGGTTGGGTTGGGTTAGTTGGTATGTTGGTTGACTGATTGGTTGGGTTATGTTGGGTTGGGTTGGGTTGGGTTGGGTTGGGTTAGTTGGTATGTTGGTTGACTGATTGGTTGGGTTATGTTGGGTTGGGTTGGGTTGGGTTAGTTGGTTGGTTGGTTGGTTGGTTAGTTGGCTGATTGGTTGGTTGAATTTAATCGCTTAGTGAACACTGAGTCATTTAGAGACGGGAGATCCTTAAAGTAGCTGATTGCTACCTCACTGAACAACATATGGGAGACCCATCGCAGAACAATTAAGATAAAGTATCTTGCCCAAGAATAAAAAACTATATCAGCACAGACAGGTCTGTAGTCTCAGTTTTCTGAGAAACACAAACTGCCACAGGTAGTGTGTCGAACCACGCATCTCAAATCTTTACATGAAGTTGTCAATATTCTGCTTCTTTAGTTATCACGGCTCCGATATGACATGTTTTTTCTCAACATAACGGCATATAGTATAGAGGGGTCTGAGTACCTTTTTGTGATCTTTATATGTATTTTTTAAAATTTAAGTATAAAATCTCCATCTTTATTTGTTAACACAAGTATAATCCATGACGCCATAAAGCTGTGACGTCTTAATACACAACAGAAGCAAATTACAAGAATCAACATTTTAAAAAAGTGATATAAAACAAAATTAATTAAATGGAACTTACATCGGAAATAGTTACAGCGGAGGAGTGTTAATGTCTGGTGATTTAGCCCGCTGTCTTAGTGCGCTTCAGTAATTTTTAAATCTGCTGGTGTGGTTTTTTTTCCTGGTGCCACACTGTACCAGAAATATCGCTTTGACAATAGTCACGCGATAACATGAAAGTAGTTTTTATTTTATACGTCGAGTATTAATGGCAATAAATAAATCATTAAAGATAAAATATGTACTCGTCTTGGCCTTACCTTGTGATTAATTAATTATTATAGTTCGATGATATATATTGATGATTTACTCATATCTAGGTAGAGCCATATAGACGCGTACAAGTATATCCCTGCTGACCAAAGTCAGTCAGTGAGTCGATCAAGATTCGCGAAGTCCTATTCAATAAAAAATATCTTTTTTTTTACAAATCCTACAACGATAAAACAATTTCTTGAAAATGTGGATGGTAGCCATCCCCTTTTCCCTCCTCCCCCACTTTTTTGCTACAAATAAGTGCACAAAAACTTCATTTTCTATTCAATTTTTATGACGTGGGTAAAAACATTGATACTTTTCGAGAGAATTCCGAAGGGTTCCGACCATTTACCTCCATTTTCATTTTTCTTCTTGTCGACCTCAACAAGACAAAGGTGAATTCGTGACTTTTTAAAGACACTATACGGTGTAACCACACACATGCAAACACAAGCATTTCACAGGGTTAGATAAATTGTATCCGATATACATTGTATGTGGGTGTGTCAGGTGTGTGAGTGTGTGTGTACTAAACCATACCTCCCTGTATAAACCATTTGTCTTTGTCATATTGAGCCAACAACAAAATTGTCTTGTACGGTTTTTGCATTGATACCATGTTCATACAATGTCATATTTTTATCACAATATTTCTGATGAAATTTGACCGGATGTGAAGGTCAAAAATCGATATATTAAATAAATTTCACAGGAGAATATCTAATGTAAGGGGAATAACTCGTGCACCACTTTCAGTTGTCATATATGTAATGTGATCTGTGTATTTCGTAATCATCTGTTACAATATCCTTTAGGGTGAATAGAGGGGGATATCAACTAATTATATGACTACATAATATATACCAGGAAAACATCCACTGATTTTATTTCAAAATTTATGAAACTGATCGTAAACATTTTACAGTGATAATTTGGGCAGTGTTTTACTTCATAAATCAACAACATTCCAATATACAATTCATTGGTAACTTTTCTTCAGTTTAGTAAAAACATTATCTTGACAAAGCAAAACCTAACACATTTGAATTGCAGTTTAACAAAACGGAAAGGTTGAATCAGTCCAATAAGTTTGTTACATAGTGAATATATCAACTGTGTTCGTTTTACAACATATATCAACTGTGTTCGTTTTACAACATATATCAACTGTGGTTGTTTTACAACATATATCAACTGTGGTTGTTTTACAACATATATCAACTGTGTTCGTTTTACAACATACATCAACTGTGTTCGTTTTACAACATACATCAACTGTGTTCGTTTTACAACATATATCAACTGTGTTCGTTTTACAACATACATCAACTGTGTTCGTTTTAAAACATATATCAACTGTGGTTGTTTTACAACATATATCAACTGTGTTCGTTTTACAACATATATCAACTGTGTGTTCAACTGTGTTCGTTTTACAACATATATCAACTGTGTTCGTTTTACAACATATATCAACTGTGATTGTTTTACAACATATATCAACTGTGGTTGTTTTACAACATATATCAACTGTGTTCGTTTTACAACATATATCAACTGTGGTTGTTTTACAACATATATCAACTGTGTTCGTTTTACAACATATATCAACTGTGATTGTTTTACAACATATATCAACTTTGTTCGTTTTACAACATACATCAGCTGTGATTGTTTTACAACAATTGTGAAACAAATTATCTCAGCTTTCATGTATATCTACCACTTATTTCTGAAAAGAGTGTCTTGTTGTCAAACACTTTTCATGTTGTCGATTCAGTGAGACTTATTTGAAGTAAGACAAGTAGAAATAGATTGAATATCGCTGCCTAGAAAATGCGATGGCCGACCAGAGTCAGATGTAAAACTGTCAAACATATTTATGAAAGACTTTCGAATGAATTGGAATTTTTCTGTGTCATGATACACAAATACCTGTATATGCAAATATGTCTCCTAGAAAGAACATAAACAAAAGAAATAAGAAACAGGTAAGTGTTGTCATGTTAAAGGTACTTGATTTTAGTTATACCCATGGAGTTGTGGAAATGATCGTTTATATATATTTTTTTAATCAGGGATTAAGGTATCAGGGTCATCTCTGATCAAAGTATATATAACGTCAATCCCAAGTTTTCATATATTTCTGTACTATCCGCCCCCTCTACTACTTTTACGGCAATAATGGATCACTTAGCGAAAAAACGATCCGTCAATTTGTGGGAACAGGATTTCCACAACTACTGGGTATTCATAGAATGATAAAAGTATATCCTTCCGTGTTATGTTAAAAACATTGATAAAATTTGCCATATATAATTGAACAGTGAAGTGGAGTGCCATACTGTGCCTTGTTACTTTCCAGAAAGACAACATAATCAAAATTCGTTCACTAAATTTTGTTTTATACTGTAGAATGACTTGTTGAAAGTATTTATTTATTTTGTTATTTATCTTAATGTCATTGTATTTTTTGTTTACCGCGGAACACCTGCCCTTTTCTTTTTTTTTTATTACCATTAAACGTCTTCCGGTATTTGTAGGACATACATAGTATCACAGTAAAATTTTCTCGTTTTGACGGTCATCAATAGCGATAACTGTAGCTTCACCATTATCATCAGGTGTTCTAAAGAAACCTTTTAAGTTGATAAGTCTGGCATTCTTAATGGTACATTTGGCAAAAGATATATGTAATTCCGAAACACATTCCCACTGAAAGAAAAAACTTTCCTCGGCAAGTTATTTAACGGAACTCTTCGTTTTAAATATATTGTGCGTTTCCTACATATAAAGGGAAATAACTCTAGCGAATTGATAGGAATTTTTTTGAGACTGTCGAGTTAAGGGAAATAATCCCTGCAACAACTTCCGGTACAACGAACACTCCCGCGGGAAAATAAATGATGCTGACTAGGTATAAGGAAGATAAAACTGTCAACATTGCTGAAATAAGTGGAATTGTGGCGATACTTTTGGTAAGAAGATGCAAACAGACGTTTTAAAAGCTTAAAGTGTGATTTCTTAGCATTTTAAAGTGTTATATTTCAACAACACAAGGTTAAGTAAACATCCTCGTTTGTAAACAAACACACGTTTTGTGACTTTACCTGTCCAGATTTACCTGGTATTTTGAGTAAGCGATGCATTGATTTGACACTTCGTATTTCCTGTTTAGATCGATAGTATTACCAGCCGAGTAAACTTGGCATACTTTGAAATGACTTAAATTTAGCACATTCAGGTATGAAATCGAAAAAGAAAGTTATGGAGGGTTCAATTCAATTCAATTCAATTTTATTCAAAGGACCTTACGGTCCATAAGGTTGAACATAAGCATGTCCAAAGGGTTCTGACAATCTGGCAATTCATTTTTGTCTTAGTCGCAGTCAGTATTCTCTAGGCAAAATAAATTTAGGATAGGCAATCAGAACCCTGTAGGACTAGAACATAGTTCTCTATGCAGTAGATTGTGCTCATCAATTTGCATATATACATCAGATATAGGTACTGTGGGTAAACAAATACAACATTTTACCCTCTTGTTTATGGTCGTTAAAAAAACATTTCTTTTTCACACAAATGTACCATATTAATTACATCACAGGAATCTGGATATTCTAATCTTAACATTTTGTGTCACAAAAATACATCCTCGATACTCCAGGAGTTACAATCACTTCTGCTCTCTGGAACCTTTACTGGCAAAATTGATGGCACAAGCATCGTCATTTGATTTGTCAATAGCAGGGTTCAGGAGAAAAAATAAACCTGAACAATCACTGACTAATATGCTCCTTTTGAAGATAACAAAGGTTGAACACCCAAATTCAAAGTCAGTCCAACTTACCCTTAAAAATGACCTCAAGATTTGTTTGATATACTGCAAAGGATGAAACTAGTCTTCTTGTCTTACCCACAATGTGCTGCACATGGAACCTTAAACTTTTTCAGGAAATGTTCCACGGGTGCAGTGAGTGACATTGAGCTCAACCCCTGAAGTATCATGGATGCATATATATAGAACATCCAATCCCTGTGGTTGCACTCGCTTGCTGCTTTTATTGCAAAAGATTATGTTTGCCTACACAACTCTGTCATTTATAGATGCCATGAATGCCATATGTTGGGATAGTCCTTTGATTTAGTGTATCCTGACCATTATGCTAGATTTGTCATGAACTGATGTCAACAAAGGATCTCATCATCTGCCAAAGACAAGTTCAGTTTGTGTAAGGTTTCCTGGATTGAGAAGTTTTATCTTCAGATCAAAAAGCTTTGATTGCTTGCACTGTAGCTATAAATGTGACTGGATGTGTCTGAAATTCTCCAGGAAACATTCATTTACTTGCAGTAAAGATTGAAATTAATGATCTGTTGATTGTACTTAAGGAAGTGCTTTTAACTTCAGGTAGAGTCAAGGTTTATGGATCTGAAAGAAAACTGAAAGAAAAGCAAAATGTCTACAATTGAAAAGATGACAATCCAGGGAATCCGGAGTTTTGGTCCAGAAGACTCCGATAAACAGTTGATAGAGTTTTACAGTCCTCTGACTCTGATACTGGGACCAAATGGAACTGGGAAAACTGTAAGTTTATCATAATGTTTTATGAAAAATATTTGTGTTGTTATATTTGCGGTTATACTTGTTCACTAGTGCAAGATTCTGTGTATCACTGTTGCTCATTTTTGTGGTTATTGCATTGGTAACTTTCCAGTTGATGCATTAGATCAAACAACAAATATGTGTTTCCTGTGACATGTTAGAAAAAATTTGTATGTTGTGTATGATCTATATTTGTATTATTTACAGACGGTTATAGAATGTCTGAAGTATATGACCACAGGGGTGATGCCTCCTGGATCAAAGGGCGGAGCTTTTGTACATGACCCAAAGGTGAGATATTCAATAACATTTCACTTAAACAAAATAAGACAATCGTTTAATCAATTCATTTGTTTGTTTAGTTCATTTCTTAGGTTTCAGGAGGATACTTCTTGGCATAAAGAGACCTCATCATATTAATAAATGAAATAAAAATAAAGATGAGCGACTTCTGAAGTCAGGATTCAAATTACATTACCCTGTAGTATATTCTTGAAGTACAAAGTTATACTACATTAAAGTTCACTTTAGAATTTTGTTTGACTTTTACAGGTGGCACATGAAAGAGAGGTCAAAGGTCAAATCAGGCTTCAGGTCAAGGATGTAGCCAGACAAACAGTTATTGTACAAAGAAGTTTACAGGTCACACAAAAGGTATAAGGTCAAAGGTTTACTTTGACAACATGTTCATGTGACAGTGAATGATGTTCTGACTGTAGAAACTGCTGAAAAGGGAAAAATGTGTCACCAGGAAAATGACTAGATGAACAGTTATCACTGACTTGGTTTAACTGACTCCACTGAGAAAATTATATGGAGATTACAAGGAAATGATAGCATAAGAAAATGAATCTTACAACACTTTGGCTTGATAGAGGGGAATACTGGATCTGTTGTGATGGGGAATTGCGTAATTTGGTTGGTCATGTGATCTTCTCCTATTATTAAAGTCAACTAGAAATTTTATCAGTGTATGGGACTTCAATTTACTGGAGATATTTTACAGTGGATATATGTGTATATGGAGAGTTGGAAACTTGAATTTTAAAGACCACACTGGGATGATAGGTTTGATTTGTTTTTGTTCGTAGTTGAAGAATATCACAATGAGAACCCTGGAAGGAGTGATCACCAGAAGAGATGCAGCAGGGGAAAAGAAAAGTATCAGCTCCAAGTGTGCGGAAATGGATCGTGAGGTCTGTTGTACTACGGGAAATTTATCTGTGGAGATTTAAAATCGTTGGATAAGATTGACAGGCTATTGTGACACGAACAATAAATGGAACCAAATATCGTTTCAAAGATCATTAGCCAACAGCAAGCTTTAATGTCTTAACCAATATTTGCTCCAAAAAGGTAATTATTTCATATGGCTTTGGCTTTTTAAAGTACAGAGTTTGACAAGTGTTGATTTATTAGAAGTTACATATGGACGTAATATCCTATTCTAGTGTGTTTTGGAATGTGATACCCTGTCTAAAACATGTGTTTTCACCACTTTAGATGATAACATCATTAGGTGTATCTAAGCCAGTTCTGGAGAATGTAATCTTCTGTCACCAAGAGGAATCTAACTGGCCGCTCAGTGAGGGCAAGTCACTGAAGGAGAAATTTGATGCCATTTTTGCATCAACTAGATATGTGAAGGCCCTCGACACTATTATGAAGTTAAAAAAGAGTCAGGTTTGTACATTTAAAGTATGATTAATCTTAGCTGACATAAGTTTTTATTACATTGGTAAGGACATGACTTAGTTCATACAACGGTTTTAATTCTGACTTCTGATATTACTGACATCTAATAGACTAGTGTTGTGTATATCTTTTTAGCACTTACTGCATTTTTCCAGAATTTTTGGCAAAAAATGTTCCTGATTTCATGTAGTAACATTGAGAAATTTTGCCTATGAATCTATATATGTATTCATATACATATTACATTTTAGATATCATATTCATTTATAATTTTGTCTTATCGTTATGTTAGGGTAACTTTCTGAAAATTTCTTGAAAATCACCTAACACTTAAATAATGTATTCATTGTTGTTATGCACAGAGGTTAGAAAAAAGAACAGATTTTTTCTTCTGCATTACAGGACCTAGACCTGAAACTGTTGAGACAAGATATCACCTACTCTAAACAGCACAAGGATAAAGCAGCACAGGTATGGAGTGATTACAAGAATAGTTATTGCTGTCAGGATGCTTGTTAAAAATAGCACTTGTCTCTCTGTATAAAGTTGCCACCTTTTTTATACACCCGTCGAAAGACGGGACATATTATGTTTTCACGTGGGTAGGTGGTGGCATATAGGTTTCCGTTCAATAACTTGAATAATTTTTTACAGATTAATTTGAAACTTCACATGAAGGTTTATTACCATTAAAGCCAGATCGAGAATGATATCCAAAATTTTTCGCCCATTATTTACAGAGTTATGGCCCTTGGTACATTTGCAAAATAGGTTTCCAATCGATAACTCGTGAAATTTTTTAGATTAATTTGAAACTTCACATGAAAGTTAATTACCATAAAAGCCAGGTCAAGTTTTATAACCAAAATCTTTCGCCCATTATTTACAGAGTTATGACCCTTGGTACATTTAACAAATCCAAAGAAGTTTTGGAGATATGCAAGCTCCAACACAAAAATGAGATCTGGAATTCCGGATCTGCACATTAAGCGTGGAAACGAAACCGTTGTTGCTCAAAATGATAAGGAGAAGGTGAATGTATTGGCAGATTTTTTCTCGAGTGTATTTACTGTTGAACCGCAAGGCCACATCCCAGTTCTGAACAATTTTACAGTTAACATTCCATGTGTCAATACTGAAATATCAGAACTGCAAATATACAACATTTTAAAATCATTGAACCCAACAAAATTGCTGGGACCAGATAATATTCATCCAAAAGTACTTCAAGAAACCGCCGATATACTAAAAACACCCTTATGTGATATCTTTAACTCTTCTCTAAGATCTGGAGAACTTCCCGAAAGCCTGAAGGAGGGTCAGATAACTGCCATACACAAAAAGGGGGATAAGAAGGCACCAGGAAACTACAGGCCAGTTAGTTTAACCAGTGTACTAAGTAAAGCATTGGAGAAAATAGTCAGAGCAAGAAAAATGACCCATCTAGAAAATAATGATTTGTTAAGTAAGCACCAATACGGCTTCGTCAACGGAAGGTCAACTGTTTTACAGATGCTAAAAGTTATTGATCATTGGACAGAGATTATCGATCAAGGAGGATCAATCCAAACAGTTTACCTAGACTTTATGAAAGCATTCGATACTGTCCCACATCAACGGCTATTAGGCAAGTTAAAGGCATACGGAATATCACAAGAAATAACCAAATGGGTTCAGAGTTTTTTAACTGACAGGAAACAGCGCATAACAGTAAACGGGGAAACATCTGATTGGAGGGCGGTAACAAGTGGGATTCCCCAGGGAAGCGTTTTAGGTCCGTGCCTTTTTTTAATCTATATCAATGACCTTCTGGAATATATTAATGTAAGTACATATCTATTTGCAGATGATACGAAAATTAGTCATAACCATAACTCGAATCTTCAGGAAGATTTAGATAAGCTTCAAAATTGGTCGGATACATGGCTCCTAAAATTTCACCATGACAAATGTAAAGTTATGCAGGTAGGAAAGAAAAACCATAATATACCATTACATTTATATAAAAACGAGGAAAGCAGAAGAGTCGAGGCTACATTACAGTGCATAACGAAAATAAAGGATCTTGGAATCATAACAGATAACAACCTCAATTTCAACCAACATATTCACGATGCAGTCAACAAAGCCAATAGAATAATGGGAACTATCCGAAGAACGTACACATATTTAGACAACAAGACATGTTGTTTATTATATAAAGCGCTTGTACGTCCACACCTGGAATATGGGGCCTGTGTATGGAATCCCTATATGCAAAAAGATATAAATGAGGTGGAAAATGTACAAAGGAGAACAATGAACAAATACCGGGAATGAAAGACCTAAGCTATGAAAACAGGCTAAGGATCCTTAAATTACCATCATTGAGGCACAGAAGATTGAGAGGAGACATGATCCAAGTATACAAGCTAACACATGGAGGATATGATAGTGCTGTCTCTGAGGGTTTACTGGTCCCGAACATTAACAAAATAACACGAGGACACAGTCTTTCTTTATTAAAAAGGAGAAGCAGACTGAATTTGAGAAAGTACTCCTTCAGTGAGCGGGTGGTTAACTTCTGGAACTCCCTTCCTGATGCTGTTGTCACATCACCAACAGTCAAAACATTTGAATCCCAATTGGATAAACATTGGAGTAATTCCGATTGCATTTACAGTCATGAAATAGACAATAACAAACTTATTCATCTTCGGGAAACTTGATAACTCAGATCTGGATATATATAGGCTTTAAAAGCCTGCGTCCAGAACTATTATTATTATTGTTATTATTATTATTTGCAAAATAGGTTTTACCTCAATAACTTAAGTAATTTTTCATTTATTCTTGAATAGTTTTGGACAGACGTATATTGTTCCACCCTGTGGTACTCTTGTTTGTAAGTTGTCTCCCTTCTGTTTCAGTTGTCTCTATCTATTACACTTAACAAGTTGTTTTGTTTCTTTATAAATTTTCTACCTTCTTAGTGAAATGTTTCCCCTTCTCTTTAAGTTAAGCTGACATTGACTAGTTTGCTAAAGACACACCACATCACCGTATGTACATTCACAACAATATCATGTAATGTATATCTTCTTTCCTAGCTGGATGCTGATATGAATGAACTTGAGGTCAAGTTAGAAGCATCTAAGGAGTCAGTGGTCAAGGTGGCAGAGAAGTTGGTACCAATTGAGGTAATTAACAATGAAATGATTAGGATGTTTTGTCATCTGAAACACTGATTCAAAGTGTAAAGAGGATTGCCATCACAACCAATAGAATGACCCCAAACAAACGAAAGTTGTAGGATTTTTTTGCAGCTTCTATAAAAGGGTTATGCTTTTCATCCTGAATTTTGCTTAGGGCTGTTCCAGTAAAAGAGCTGCCTCACGCTTAGTTTAATTAAGGGTTTCCATACATAGAATTTAATTGCTAATTTACTAGAAATAATAAACAGGAAATTTAAGAATGGAAAAAGTGATTTATTATTGGAGGTCAGGAGTCAAGTGGATGTTTTACTGGAATAGACCTAAGTTATAATACACATATCATGAACAACTTCATTTAGTAAGGAATCTTTAAGATATATAGAAAGATTTAACATTCTTACATTTATCTAGGAAATAGGCCACATCCACTTTATGGATTTTGTTAATTGACATGATGGAAAGATAATCTATAAAATTGTAAGGTGTATATTTCAGGAAAAACTAGACCAAATCAGTGTAAAAGCAGGTGAAATTTACAAAATTCAAACAGATGTCAGTAAGTATTCAAAATAGTAAGATTCTTTATTAATGATTTCCAGTAGATATGAAAATACTGTCATTTTAATCAAATTTACTTTTTGCAAATTTCATTATTTTTACAATTGGCAAAATTTCCTCCCCGTGAATTTAGACATGGGTAATAATCAACATTACCATCTAGTATATTATAGCTAGTTTCACAAAAGTTAATCTGTATCAACTTTTAACTGTTGATCAGTTTTATTTGACAACTAACAACTGCTAACACAAAATTTCTAACCCTGTGATACTCTTCATTTATTTGAAGATCTGAATGCTTCCACAAATTTTTTCCTCTTTTAAAACTGAAACCTGACAAGAGATTAGGGAAATTGACACCATTTCAATAGACAATGTTTTAATTCGTGGAATAAACACCAATTAAAATGTCTATATCTCCAATTATAATCCCTGATGTCAGCTAAACATCAGAGTGAATTGAAACAGATGGAGAAGGCAGCTGAGGAACTACAGGAAAATATTGATAACGAATTCCAAGGTAAAATATAGTAAACATAACATGATAAATGATATGAAAATACTGAACTACCATTTTGTTCAATGTTTTGTATGTTACAGTGCTACATATCTTAAAATAGATGATGAAATGCCTCTGGTATTGTCCATATTTTTTTAATTAAAGGTCACTATCAGTGTTGTACTGCAAGTTTTTTTTTGCATTTAAGTTAAGAAAAAACTATATATGACTTTATATGATTTTTTATTTAAAAAAAAAAATTGGGTGATTTGATTCCATGCTCAAAAATATTAAAGTTTTACGACATACAGGCATGTAATATAGTGATGATCAATTTATTTTTGAATAAGCCAATGTCATCCTCACCAAAATGTTTGTTCTGTTTGTATCTATGTTATTATACTCTTACCTTTGTTCTTCTTTATTGAAGGCTCCACTGAGGAACTAAAAAAAGTCCTTGCAGATTTTCAGAGCAAGGTTCAGGAGAGGGAGGAAAAACTACAAGAGGTAGGCTTGGGGGGAATTAATTTTCAAATCCGCTGAAGTTATATACAGTAACATTTTATCACTGTCACTAAAGAGAAAAAAAGCTTGGAATGGCAATCATTATTGAATTGATCTGTCAAAAGATTATTAGGAAAGTTTGCAGGGAATTGTTCTGAGAGTGGGAGATTAGGTATAAAAAGTAGGGCTGGTGAATGAAAACCAGGTTAACATAAAGCTATCCTGTTCAGTCTTATAATATACCCTTAAAGCTGGTGTCGCATCAAATTAATAAAACCCAGTTTTTTAATGATATTGTATAAAAAGTATATGTATTTCATTTCCTCAGTATCAGCGTCGCAAAGAGGACCTTTCAAGAGATGTTGACCGTGTGGTAAAGAATAAAAATGACACCCTGGTTGACGTAAGCAAACTGGAACAGGAGGCCCAGGTATATTTCTGTATTGATGCTTATTTGCCTGGGTTGAAGTTTTCGTGATTTTCATTTGAAATAAAACAATTTAATTTTAACAAATTCAGATGTTTCGATCTGGATGTAAGTTGATAATCTTTGATTGCAAATATTGCTCTTGATATCAAGTCTCAAATTCCTGATTTTCTTGTATTTAATTCAAACAGTAGAATGATTCAACAATATCTAATAAAGAGTTGGGCATAAAAATTCAAATATTGCATAGGTGTAACAAACAGTAGGTATTACCTGCCATTGAATCTATTGAAACAGTTGTTATTATTGAAATATCCTTGAATAATTGGAGACTGCCAAGTCAATGACAGAACCATTGCAGTAATTACTTATATATGTCTGATTATGTGTCTGATTATTTAATGGATCAGAATTTCAAGATCTTATTAATGCCTCGCAAGATAACAAAAATATCACTGTTTCAGATGTTCACATCTTACAATGGAGAAGACAGAGATACAAAACTATTAGAATTTAAACTAAATTAATGCATTGTACAATTTTATGGGAATATTTTGTTTTAGAATCATAAAGAAAATACCAAGAGACGAGATGCCTTGATTCGACAAATGGCTGACAAGTATGAATTTGATGGTATGTATAAGTACACTAATGCATTCTATTATTATAAAAAATACCTTTTGTTGAGTAACAATTAGCTGCCCAAATATGCAGTTGAGGTTGACGTTTGTGGTCATTTTTATTAACAGAAAATTAATGTGAAAATGTTTTGATATACTTTGGTTCAGATTAATTACTTGGGTCTTGGTTATCTCTTTGTAGCTCCAAAAACTATATAAACAGTTACATATTTTACAATTTTTGACTTTTAGATTTGTAAATCCTTGAATGAGTCTTATATGTAAACATTCTTTTTATTACATGACAATTATAAATACTGGGTGCAGGTCAGTTGTGTTTGTCCAGGAACTCCACCTTTCCTCTACTTCCTAAATTTGGCATGTCCTGTTAAAAAAAGTCAAGCAACAATAAACTAAACTGAACAATCATATTTATGTTTCATGGGTCTTTCTGTTTCAAAATGTCCACAAGCTCTCCTTTCTTTAATAGTGGCAAATACACATTTTCTCGCAGGACCTGGGTTTGTCTTAAACCTTCCATTGTTAACTTAATATACACCTTTGTCCCATTTACATTCAGTCATATTTTTGATATGTTTGTATTATTTCAGGGTTTTCAAGAGGTGAAATTACTGAGGAGAAGTATCGTCAATTTGTTGAAAATATCCGCGAGAAACTTGTTACGATGGTAGAAGAAGGGAAACAACTCAAAGTATATCACATCAATGCTTATTTCAGATCAGGATCTTTATAAACACTGCCCTCATTAACAATCATTATTTTGAATTTGTATATTTTATGCATGTGTGGTAATTGAAACTAATACCATTTATTGAAAATAATTAGCTTGTCAGTGAGAACTGAAAATACATATACTTTCATATCTCTCATATCCTCCTTGAAGTAATAGGGAGTGTCAAGGGAGAATTTTTTGGTTTTTTTTTTTTTTTTGTTGATAAAATATATATCACCAAAATTGATATTCAGAATTTAAAGAAATTAGTGAAGAAAGGTTATAGTATTTCATTAATGTTGTATTTTAGGATTCTAGAATTTCAGAAGCATATTGAAAATACAACTTTGAGATAAGTTTCACTGAGTATCAGAAATTTTTGTTAAAAAAATGTGTCATGGCATTTATAGTGTATCAGTTTTTTATCAGTTGGTGGAATGTGGGCCTAAGTAACATCAGGTGAACACTTGTGGTGTGTGGTTCGGTTGTGGTTTCACAGGAAGTTGAGAAACAAACTGTGCTGGCATGATTGTCTTCTTTGTCTAGAAACATGACTCTAATTGTACTTGATGGCATGTGATGTTCCTCCTGTATGTTGTTCATTGAGGTAGCTACCAGCTTCTATAAGGAGATCCTGTCTGTTCATGGAGCAATTACCCAACAAACCAACCATAATGGGAACACTTTAATGTGGGCAAAGTTTGTTCTCAGTTTCACTTCGATAAACTCTGTCCTGATCATAGGTGTTGATAGAGTGTTCAGACAGGAAAAACAAACCTTGATTAATTACGACAATGCTAGACATAGTCACAACTATATGTGTGCCACTTTCAACTAAAATATGACATTTTACTGAATTGAAATTATACTTTTTAACTGATTTAATTGAAGGCAGACTTTGAAAAACAAGAAGCAGAGCTACAACAGAAGATGGATGATTTGAGAGAGAGTAAAACCAAACTGGAACAAAATGAACGCATCAAGAAAAACATGATGGTGAGCACTTTCATTTTTTTTTATTTTCGATATGTTAGATTGATAAATACAATATACTGTAAAATTATTAATTTTTTGGGGATTCATTTTTGTTTAAATTGTGAGTACTCTAAATCCATGCATCTATATGTCCACAAAATAATCATCTGATGAAAATTGAAGTACTATTGAAATTTATCTGTGAAATCAAAGGCCGACGAAAATGTACATTTTTGGAAAACCACAAATATTAGCCCCGAGAAACTATATGATGTTACAGAATTGTTTGATGTTTCATCGAAGTTGTATACACTGTTGAGCATGTACATGACATCTATTGTATCTCCCTTATATAAGTTGGTATAAATTGGTCAGAAATAACTGTGTTTTGCTAACGGTTCCTTGATGTGTGGTTATGCCCTCGTCATTTTATAAAGAGGCATAAAGCAGGCCTTGAATTTAACATTTTTTGTCACTTGCTGAAAACAGCAAGTGCCGTAAATTTGTATTTGCTAAAATGACTTTTTACTTGCTATTATTGCAAATCTCTATGTTCAAATAATGTGTTTTATGTTGTGATTTATAATGTATTACCTTGCTTCATCCAATATTTATCAACAATATAGAAGAACTGGTTTGTCCTAATATTTTTACACTTTGAAAATCAAAACTCAAAACAATTCTGTGAAATGTTAGGAATAGACAGGCACTCACAGTTTGCATCTGATGAATCCACTTGCTGAAAACAAGTCATTATTTTTTCTTCTTGCAATTCTTTGATTTCTTCTTGCAAATAGCCAGTAAAAAGCCTTAAATTTGAGGCCTGTAAAGTGCTTTTCATGTCTGTCCGTTTATCCGTCCATCCATCCTGTCCATAGGCCAAATTTGATAACTTCTAAAATAAATGCCTTGTTTTTAAGTTTTCAAAAGTGTTTGTATCCCCCTGCATGGGGATATTTTTCATGCAAACATTTCCTGGCCTTATGGAACCAGTTGATTACTTTTTAATTAGTCCTATTCATGGTTGTTTTTGGCTAAATTCATAGTTATAGTCCTTTTCATGGTTATTAAAGAATGAGTGAAATGAAATAACCAGGAAACATTTTTATAATGAATCTCAGAAAAATGGCTGTATAATGTGAAATTAGATGTGCACTAATTAGCCCACACTGTAACAGTTGCAGAATATTAGTCTGATAAATTAAACAACTATACTGGAAGTGTAAACGAGCACAAAGATATGCTTTGTTACAGTGATTTGCAAATCACAGTTAGGAAAGTATTATATATCTGATATATAATACCTGATTTATCTTGAGTTATTGCCAGATAACACAGATGACAATGGTTTTGTTGACAGGCAGACAACACAGACAAGATGAAGCAGATAAACAGGAAGTTAAGTCAGGTAGAGGCCTCAGCGGGTAAACGGGACCAGCTGACTCGGGAACTCAAGCGTGCTGTACGTACAATGTCCTGTAATTCTGATAAAGATAATATTTTCTATATCTATGGATTCAAATATCCAAACTTTCAGTCAGGGAAAATCTTGTCTTCCTTCTGGGGATGGGTATTGATTAAGCACTATTTTAACATGTGCTAAACAAGATTTAAGAGACAGGTCAGCAGAACAAAAACAATTACATATAAATAGATACAGAATGGCATACCACAAATATGTGTTTATGTTTGTTTTCTGTTGAGTATTATATAGTATATACAGTTATTTGGACACTGTATGTGAAAAAAATCAATTTTTTTTGTTGTTGAAGATAAAAGAGTTTCTAGAATTCCCTGTATTTAAATGTAGATAGTCTAGATCCAAAATTCTATATAAGAAGTGGATGCACAAAACCATTGAACAATTTTTGATGTCCCTATACATAATTTGAATATTACAATATTTTTTGGTTGTGTTTAGGACCATGACCTGCAGATGGTAGAAGAAAGCCTAGACGTTGAAAAGACCAAACAAGAAATCTCACAGCTTATCAAGGACAAGACAAAACTAGATGAACAGATAGGGGCACTAAGGTAACAAGTCAGACTGGTCACACAGATAGGGGCACTGAGGTAACAAGTCAGACTGGTCACACAGATAGGGGCACTGAGGTAACAAGTCAGACTGGTCACACAGATAGGGGCACTGAGGTAACAAGTCAGACTGGTCACACAGATAGGGGCACTGAGGTAGTCAACAGATAGACTGGTCACACAGATAGGGGCACTGAGGTAACAAGTCAGACTGGTCACACAGATAGGGGCACTGAGGTAACAAGTTAGACTGGTCACACAGATAGGGGGACTGAGGTAACAAGTCAGACTGGTCACACAGATAGGGGGACTGAGGTAACAAGTCAGACTGGTCACACAGATAGGGGCACTGAGGTAACAAGTCAGACTGGTCACACAGATAGGGGGACTGAGGTAACAAGTCAGACTGGTCACACAGATAGGGGCACTGAGGTAACAAGTCAGACTGGTCACACAGATAGGGGCACTGAGGTAACAAGTCAGACTGGTCACACAGATAGGGGCACTGAGGTAACAAGTCTCACATTATTTTCTTGGAAGAGAAAAATGTACTTTTCATGTTAAAATTAGTCTGTCTTGTAAGGTAATTAACTTGAAATTTTTGCTTATTTTTCAGAAATACAAATTTTATGATAAATAGATTCTTACACTCAGAACGATGTGATATGGAATTTATTAACCTTGTTAAATGATTGATCTGTCACTTATCTGAAGGCTCCTTATTGAATTTGTTTCGCGAATTCCATATTAACATTGATACTCATTGGTGATTCTCTGTTTTATCTGCGATTCAATTTATTTCTTATCCAGTTGTCAAACTGATGAGTTGTAAATATCTTGACTTGATTTCATATCATTAAATATCCTGAACTCAAAGACAATTTTGGGTTTTTATAAAATTACAGTTTAGATATTTCAAAGAATACACAAACAAAAGACAAGGAAAATCACCATTCTTACCGGAAAATCAGATCAAATTTCAAATCTATTGTCTTAAAACAATTTCTTTGAGAAAAAGGTCAGGTTAGCGCATCTGAAAATTAACTGCCGGGTTTAGACATCTGGGAAAATGTGTCAACTGTTAATGTCATGTTCCACTTTGTATCACATTTTTCTCTGACAAATAGAACATGATATTACGCGGATTTCACTGTAGAAGATGGTGATTGCTCTACCTGAGTTTTGCAATCTGTAGCATCAAGTGATAATGTGAATTGAATTTCTACTGGATTCCTATAAATCAATGCTGTCCATGTTATTTTCAGTTCAGAGATGAACCGCCTGCATCTCCAGTCGAGTGCCCAAGCACAATTAGATGTGCTGAAGAAAGACAAGATATCTAAAGAAGAGACAATACGACGTCTGTATGTTGTCCAGTTGATAACCACTTTTACATAATAGATAATTCAAAGTTCTTATTTAGTGTTTTGTTGATGATCTATTATTATTTTAATTAAAACTAATTGAAAATCATCAGATTTTGATTAATTTATTTGATATGAAAAATCATAATCCATAATTGCTATATATGTAAATTAAATGCAAGTGAGTAGTGTATTTCCATTTCCATTCATTTTAATGACAAAAATACATGTACAAGAACTCAGATAGGAATGTTTTCAACACTGACCAGCTTCACATCACAAGTAAGTAGTGTACTTTATTCCTTGCCAGCTCACCAGGGCAAAGTTACAAGTTTCAGCCCCTGAAGCACCCTTAAAGTTGTACCCTTATCACATGACATTATATTGTTATACAGGTACCACATGTTGGCACAAAAATTTGCCCTTATGAATCGTAACACAGTGAAACAGGTCGACAAGGAATAGAATATACAACCTATGTAAGATGTGAAGCTGGTTACTGTTGAGAACACTCCTACCAGATGTCTTGTTATTGTGCCTACTGAGTCACTCCCTCCTTACCTTGTGGTATCCTTTTTCCAGCGATTTACCTGAGGACCTTATAAGGGCTGTTGTTTACCCACTAAATCAATGAAAATAAAACAATTCTAAGATTGATAATTTACAGTAGAAGAAAATCACACTTATTTACTACATGAAAGGTATGCTGGATGATTTGGTTTTGGCTGTACAAGTTTTCAGTTTTATCCTGAAGACTGCGATATTTTACTTCTAGGCGAACCAAACATGAAGACACGTTATCCTACTTGATGGGGGACGTACCAAAGAGTAACATCCGCGGCCAGCTGGACAGCTATATCACGTAAGCTGTTTTGTGTTCTTGTTATGTCTTGTATGTTCTGTTGTTTTTCCATCAGTAATGATAATAAACATTCATTTTACAAAAAGTGCGAAGCAAGTTTTTCCAACTTATATTAATCACTCTTGTTGGCTCGGATGGAAGCATGCAAGGAGTCTTAGTGCAGGAGGAAACCTGAGTACTTTGGGAAAACCCACGTGGTCGGGCAGGTGACCCCATACCTTCGAGCTAAAAGGCAGTTGTGAAAATTTCAAATACAGTTAGAGAAAGAAGTATCATTGAAACAATGTAAAAAAGTTGATAAAGTTTGAAATTTAAGATGAAAAATAAATTTAAAATAAACGACTTGAAATTACAGGAGTCAGAATGAATCTGTGAAGAAACTCTCACAAGATCTTCGGAAATCTCAGACATCGCTGTCATCTAAAGAAGCAGAGAAAAAGATGATGAGGTCAGTATTAGTTAACATACGGAAACTTGATGTTTGTAAATAATATTTCAACAAACTGTTAACACTGTCACATTTAAACATAATGACGTACCAGGAAACCTCTATACACCTTTGATATTGTGGACAGTGGTCAATGTTAAATGGCCATTGGTCACTTTTGACCATTTTCATGATAAAAATTGTGTACAAGATGAGTCCAATGAACCTATCAACAAATTTATTTCCTATCCACACCATTGTATTGTAGCATGACGTTTAACACCAGAGTAGATTTTAGTGGTCGTTTGTAGAAGTTAAAGGGTCAAAGTTAATATTTGTGGAACATCTAGATGATTTTGAAATACAAAAGGCATATGAAATTTTTTTTTCTGTATTATCAAATTCCACTTACCTGTTGGAAACTCATATTTTTTTCAGTGAACAGCTGCGAAAGAAAGAAGATGACTTAAAAAGTAAGTATGATTTCCTGATAACAAAATAGTTCTAACAAAGTTCTTAACTCTGATTAGGAAGAAGTCATCCCCTGGAACATCGAACAAGTAAGAAAAACTGCCAGTGTATTATCTTACTGTAAAACCATTAATTTTTGTGGGAGTTTATTTTTGTGGTTTTTATGGGTACTTAACTTGTGTCCACAGTTTACTGAGCTCTGTTCATCCACTAAATCAATTGTCCATGAAGTTTAGAAATTTTTCATGAAAAGCAGTGAAAATTGGGTCACATGAAAATCTATGATTTTGTAGTTACAATTTCTAGTCGACCCATTGATAAGATAGTATTTTTATGTCAATTTCAGTTTTATCCTGTTATAAACTGCTTATCAAAAATACCTGGGATCATGAAACAATCTGAAGTTTTTGTTTACTCAATTACGTACTAGTACTTTTTTTTTGTGATGTTTTCTGTAATTGGTGAAATCAAATCTGAAAACAGTTGAAGACTTTGAATCATTTTGTATGATCCTGTGGTCAGAATTTCTTCAAGAATTAAAAAAAAAAAAATTATGTTTTGTTACATCTGAAACTTCACTAAATGTTTTTGCTGTAGACATGGAAGAGAAGATATTTTCTGTGTGTGGGAGTCAAAACTTTGAGGATGGGATGGCAGTTCTGCAGAATAAAAAGGCTCAATGTCAAGAGTAAGTGCAATGAACATGTTGTTGGTAGAGTCAAGTCTAAAAGTTCACACCTGTATCAAGATGTTTATATCATACAGTGAACTTGCTAATAAGTTCACCTTGCAGTTTTAGTGTTGAGCTGACTCACTGACTGTGAGTTGCAGGTAATGATTTAGTCCCAGAACTTACCACAGGATGAATGTAACATTCAGAAAATTAATTAATTCCATACAGATGGACTTTGTAGAGGGCAAGTAGTTCTATTCCTTTAACAGAAAGTGATTGCAGGTCTTATGGTATCATTTTGTGTATCTACAGTTCCAAGGGATCTCTGTTGGGTGCTGAACATTTCTATAAGAAATATGTAGAGAAATTGGAACAGGAAGAACCGTGCTGCCCTCTTTGTCGTCGTGAATTTGATACCGAACAGGAAACAAAAGAACTTGTCCTAGAGGTAATATGGAAAACGATTCATTAATTCAACATTCAATTCCAGGATATTCTGTTCGAATGAAAAGATGTTGTCACTCTAGAAATCATTATCTGGTAGACAAACCACTCCCTCATTGATCAAACTTTCCTTTTAATGTGCTTTCTTGATATTCTGTCTGTCGCAGAAATAGCTCCTGTCATAAAGTAACACATCTCTGATTTAGCAATGCTTTTATGGTGATTCACAGCTGAAGGAAAAGCTTCGACAAGTTCCTGCCAAACTGAGGAAGGCAGAAAAGGACTTATTGGAGTTTGAGAAGAAATATGACGCTATGATGCAACTTAAACCTCTCAAAGAAAATGTGAGAAAACAACCTTCGTAGGAACGTCCTCCTAAATTCATGATCACAATAATCATTCTATAATAGAGAAATAAAATACTATGGTTTTTTTTGCCAGTGTCTAATTTACTCAAATATTGCAAATATTAAACTGGTGAATTTTGAATAAGAAAATGTTGAATTATATATTTTAAGTTCCTCTGTTTTGACACCAAATGACAAGACTTGCACTGGACAAAATACTTTGTATGTTTGTTCTATGACATTGTTAAAGTATTGGAAGATTATTATCCTTTATTTATTTTACTTTACTATAAATAGAATTATTTGACAGATGTATTTATATCACTAATTAAGAATCATCTTTAAAAAAGCATGTAAGATGGATTCAAATTCCATGGTTTACCTAAATAAAGTGCATTTTTACTTGATGTTGGTTTGTAATTTAGAATTATAGAGCTGTTTTGATTTCTGTTGTAGATGAGTATACTGGAGGAAACGGAAATCCCAGAAATGAAGAGCAAAGTGAGAAAGACAAATGAAGAAATAGAAAAACTGAGGACAACAATAGCTGATGTAAGCTTCACCACAGTACCAATGTCATTATACAATTCTTAAATGTTAGAAAAATGATAACTCTGTTCTAAGAAGTGATATATGCATTGTCATTCTGTTGTATGTCAAGTCAGTAGGTATGTTAATCATGGAACTCATGCTCATATTTATGCTCAAGTAAAATGTATTCATAGGAAAACTGCAAGTCTCCACCTCAGCATAGGAAAAATAAAATACTTAAAAATACTGTTGAAAACACTGTATTATTAAATTTAGGGACAATCAATTGTAGGTCATTGATACTTTATGGATTTGAAGTCCATGCTCATGGAACTGATGACCTTTGACCTTGTGGATACATACAATTGTATTTTTTTATATAAGTTGTCGTATGATGACCTTTGACCTTGTCAGTACATAGTACTTTGTTGGGTTGATTTCAGCTGACTGATGATGACCTTTGACCTTGTTGATACAGCTGACTTCATTTGTTTGGTTTCAGCTGACTGATGATATCATTTGGCCTTTGACCTTGTTGATATGTTCAGGTTTCAGTTGACCGATCATGATCTTTGACCTTGTTGATACATCTGACTTCTTTGTATTTTTTTTTAGTTGACTGATGACCACGAGACAAAGGAGCAGGATGAGGACATGGCCAAACAGATCCAGCCGGACATTGTCCTCATGGATCGTTATAACGGTGAAGTCACGGAACTGGATAAAAAGATTGCCACACAAGCAGCTAATCTGTCAGGGGGAGGTAATTCTTTCAGTTAACACAGTTAATGTTCTATACTAAATTACAAACCAGCAATGTTTAAATTTATGGATGAAGATCATAAATTTATACATAGAGAGCGGGAAGTTGAGTGATAAAGTCACTCTACTGTAAATATACTTATTATGTTTATACATAGAGAGTGGGGAGTTGAGTGATAAAGTCACTCTACTGTAAATATACTTATTATGTTTATACATAGAGAGTGGGGAGTTGAGTGATAAACTCACTCTACTGTAAATATACTTATTATGTTTATACATAGAGAGTGGGGAGTTGAGTGATAAAGTCACTCTACTGTAAATATACTTATTATGTTTATAGAGAGTGAGGAGTTGAGTGATAAAGTCACTCTACTGTAAATATACTTATTATGTTTATACATAGAGAGTGGGAAGTTGAGTGATAAAGTCACTCTACTGTAAATATACTTATTATGTTTATAGAGAGTGGGGAGTTGAGTGATAAAGTCACTCTACTGTAAATATACTTATTATGTTTATACATAGAGAGTGAGGAGTTGAGTGATAAAGTCACTCTACTGTAAATATACTTATTATGTTTATAGAGAGTGGGGAGTTGAGTGATAAAGTCACTCTACTGTAAATATACTTATTATGTTTATAGAGAGTGGGGAGTTGAGTGATAAAGTCACTCTACTGTAAATATACTTATTATGTTTATAGAGAGTGGAGAGTTGAGTGATAAAGTCACTCTACTGTAAATATACTTATTATGTTTATAGAGAGTGGGGAGTTGAGTGATAAAGTCACTCTACTGTAAATATACTTATTATGTTTATACATAGAGAGTGGGGAGTTGAGTGATAAAGTCACTCTACTGTAAATATACTTATTATGTTTATACATAGAGAGTGGGGAGTTGAGTGATAAAGTCACTCTGCTGTAAATATACTTATTATGTTTATACATAGAGAGTGGGAAGTTGAGTGATAAAGTCACTCTACTGTAAATATACTTATTATGTTTATAGAGAGTGGGGAGTTGAGTGATAAAGTCACTCTACTGTAAATATACTTATTATGTTTATACATAGAGAGTGGGGAGTTGAGTGATAAAGTCACTCTACTGTAAATATACTTATTATGTTTATACATAGAGAGTGGGGAGTTGAGTGATAAAGTCACTCTACTGTAAATATACTTATTATGTTTATACATAGAGAGTGGGGAGTTGAGTGATAAAGTCACTCTACTGTAAATATACTTATTATGTTTATACATAGAGAGTGGGGAGTTGAGTGATAAAGTCACTCTACTGTAAATATACTTATTATGTTTATACATAGAGAGTGGGGAGTTGAGTGATAAAGTCACTCTACTGTAAATACACTTATTATGTTTATACATAGAGAGTGGGGAGTTGAGTGATAAAGTCACTCTGCTGTAAATATACTTATTATGTTTATACATAGAGAGTGGGGAGTTGAGTGATAAAGTCACTCTACTGTAAATATACTTATTATGTTTATACATAGAGAGTGGGGAGTTGAGTGATAAAGTCACTCTACTGTAAATATACTTATTATGTTTATACATAGAGAGTGGGGAGTTGAGTGATAAAGTCACTCTACTGTAAATATACTTATTATGTTTATAGAGAGTGGGGAGTTGAGTGATTAAGTCACTCTACTGTAAATACACTTATTATGTTTATACATAGAGAGTGGGGAGTTGAGTGATAAAGTCACTCTACTGTAAATATACTTATTATGTTGATAGAGAGTGGGGAGTTGAGTGATAAAGTCACTCTACTGTAAATATACTTATTATGTTTATAGAGAGTGGGGAGTTGAGTGATAAAGTCACTCTACTGTAAATATACTTATTATGTTTATACATAGAGAGTGGGGAGTTGAGTGATAAAGTCACTCTACTGTAAATATACTTATTATGTTTATAGAGAGTGGGGAGTTGAGTGATAAAGTCACTGTAAATATCTAAAGTCACTCTGTAAATATACTTATTATGTTTATACATAGAGAGTGGGGAGTTGAGTGATAAAGTCACTCTACTGTAAAGATACTTATTATGTGCAGTGCTGTTATTTTAGTGCAAAAATTGTTAAAATGTGATAACCACTCAAACATGTGTGCTTATACTATGTTGAAATATAATTATATCATCTTTTGAACTTTAAAAACCATACAATATTTCAAGATTAGATACAGGTGCAATGCACCATAGTACCCATGTGGATGGAACTTGAACAGTATGGAGACCTTTGCATTGTTTTCTCACTGAAGATAATAAAATAATTAACTGTTATGAATTTCTCATCAAATATGAAATTTTATATTAAATTTCAAACAGACCAAATATTGTAAGAATGACTGACCGGATTTTAATCAAATTTGGTCTGGAGAGTGGCGGGGCCTCAATAGGTAAAATCTATCAATTTCTTTAAGAATTATAGAATAAGGTCCAAATTTGGTCTGACGCATGCTTGGGTGTTTGGAAATCAGTTTTGTGTAAACGGTGTGTCCAACCCCCTTTTGGAGGAGGAGCTTACTGCGGGAAACTAGATATAAGTGTCTTGAATACTTCTCCCTCTAGTGAAATAAATCAATTTCAGCAAACTAAACCAAGTGAGCAATACAGGCCAAATGGGCCTCCTGTTCAGAAAAAATATCTTCTGGAAAAAAATTATTAGTATTTGAATAACAGCCATTTTATCTTGAAACTTTAAAAAGTTTGTTCACCATGTGAAGTAGATATTCATGAAATTGATTTCCAAACACAGCTTGTGATCTAAAAATAATGTTGAATAACAGATGTATTTATGTATTTATTCTCTTTAAACTTTTTTCAGACTCAGGAAGAACTCTTCAAAATGTCATTAATGAAAAGGAAGATGTACAGATGAAAGTGTGAGTGGATGTGAAACATTGACTGCCAGTAGAACATCTACCCTATCACTGGACTTCAGATTTTGCTTAGTGGTTTCACCCATAGAATCTGATTGATAGTGTGTTTTGAAGTAATAAGTAGGAAATTGAACTAATGATAGAAGTTATTTATTTTGGAGTCCAGGGGTCAAGTAGATGTTTAACTGGATTAATCCTCTAAGATAGGCTGTAGTTCAAGTTATAAAGAGAGGAATTTGAAAACTGAATCAATGAATGAATTAATGCAGTCATCTTTTCAGAATTAAGGAAAAAAAGAGCAATATAAAAACAAAAAATGGAAAGTCCACTTAACCCATACAAGCACAAATACAAATATTCATCTTATAGAGATACAATTACAAGGAAATTGGACCACAAGAGACAAAAAGTAAATGATCATTCTGAGGAGGTGCAGCGTTTGAAGAGCAACATTAACTCTTTGAGAGAAGAAAAGCTTCAGATTGATAATGATCTCCAGCAGAGGTACAAATTAGAGGAAGACAAAGCACATCTTCTCAGTGAGAATGAGATCTATGAGAAAGATATCAAGGTTTGTGTTTTGAATTTTTTGGAAGTGTTATAATATTCTTGATATGAAAAAATGAAGGTGATCTTCATCAAAAAAGATTTGAAATAATTTAGAAAGTGGATTTTTAAACAAATTACAGCAAGATATAAACAGCAGTTGTAAAAAGTCTTATGTGAATTTTAATGAGTGGTGTTAATTTGCATTATTTATCAGCTCTTTGTGCTTGTGTTCTACGGTAACAGAAAAAATGTCTAACCACAACGACATCATCTATTGCGTATAAAATCATCTTAGTTGGAAATGGATGAAGGAAAGTTCCTCAGGTCGCGCTAAATACCTACAATCCTTCCAACTGCTTTAATAGAAATTATTGAGATAAAATGATTAAAACATTGAGGTCATTTTCTAAGAAAAAAGATTCTTTATTATAAATGTTGCTTTGTGTAGATATATAAGGGAAATGAAAACAATGTAAAATACTAAGTAAACCAGAAGTGTAACTTTGGTTCAGGATTGTAACTGGTACAGTGGTAACTTTAACTGTTATGTCACTGTTCGGCGTTTCAGGAGGCAGCCACACAGATACGACCACTTCAGGTATGTTTTTCTACATATACATATTTTATGTGAATGAAATCTGATTTCTGATGTTGAAATAAGTAATTCTGTACCAAATTTTTAGAGTAAAATTACAGATCATTGATTTGCTACCAGTTATAAAGGATTACTGTACATATTTGTTTGTTTCAGAGAAATAAAATTTCTTTTATTTGTGATGTAATATATAACATATTTGCAAGATTTTGAACGAAAAACAGAATATTGTACTTTATATGTATATAATGTTTTATAAATGATTTATGATATATACATTACTAACCCAAGTAGTCAGAACAGTCAAGAAGAAACAGAATCTGGTATTGTATCATGTTACATAACCAGATATATAGAGCTGTGGGAGAGAAACAGAATATGGTATTGTGTTACATTACTAAACCAAATAGTCAGAACAGTGAAGGAGAAACAGAATGTTGTATCACATTACAGAACCAGATAGACAGAACTGCAAGAGAGAAACAGAATATTGTATTGTTGTGTTGCATTACAGAACCAGATAGACAGAACTGTGAAAGAGAAGCAGGATGTTGTAGAAGCTAAAGAAGACCAGATGGAACAAACCAAAGTCATGGTAAACTTTAATTTATACTTTACATTTTATCATCACTTATGATTTTAGGAGGCATATGTCTTGATTTGTTGAAGTACAGGTGGTGTTAACTAATTTTAAAATCAAAAGTTGTATGGTTACACAATCAGATTCATGTACAAGTACAGTATACAAATTGAAGCTTTTGTATACTTAAGAATGTTTAAATACTTTATGTTTAAATAGTCTTAAATAAAATTCTTTATTTTTCATAGATTGACAAGGTCAAAAACGATGCTACAAAGGTGAAGAATGTGAACCAAGATATGAAGGCGTAAGTTTAATGTATGAAATGTTACACAATTTTGTACCTCTCTTTCAGAACCAAACAGAACCATGAATGGTGCTAGAATCCTTGAATATCATTTTTTATTTTTCAGATACATTCAGTCTGGTAAAGAAGAGACACTTGAGCAAAAGAGAGAAGACCTCAAAAAGATTGAAAAACGACTTGAAAAGAAAGAGGATGAACAGGAAAAAGTGAATTCTGGAATTGAAAAACTCAACAAGGACCTTGCTACACAACAGGTATATACTCTTCTGTATATATAACACTGTACTACTGCTAGTATTGACAAGTATTGCTAGTGTTTGTCAGGAAGCTAAGAAACAGACCAGTCTATACTGTAGTTGTGTGCTTGGGCAAGACGCCTTAACATAATTGTTCTGTATGGCATGTAACAACCTCCTGTATGTTGTTCAGTGAGGTAGCCACTAGCTTTAAAGGGACACCCACCTGAAAATGCCCATGACTGTTCATGTGGTGTTAAATCCAGCTAACCAACTAACAAACATGTAATGGGTTGATGATTCTAATTTCTGGCGCTAGACTCCATCATCCCACCCCTACCTCCTCCAAAATAAAATGAAATTGATTAAAAGTGTGTGATATGTGTACCATATTGTGGTAAAAAGTAAAATCTGATTGTTTTTTTAACATCTGTAGGTACGGGAGAGGGAATTACTAGACAACTTAGCCCTGAGGAAGAAACAGCAAGAAATAGAGAAAATGGTGAAAGATCTGACTGAACTCCGAAAACAATTGGGAGGAGTTGACGCTTACGATCTTGAACGAGATCGCAAACGTCTGATTAATCAACAAGAGGACCTTATCAAAGAGGTACAAATGTCCTTTGATTTTCAGTATTCTTCCTTCTGACCTCTAGTCCTCATTATTTAGTTTTGAAGGTGTGCTATACAATGTAGCTGAATGAAAGCTTGAAATTGAAAGAAATTTTCTACTGAATATCTCTGGCTAGCACTCAATAGGATAAATTTTATATTATAGTTTATTCCAGACTTCATGTTTTTCTAGAAAACACAATAAAACTCTAGTCATTATTCACAAGAGGTTAATACAGTATATCTAGATAGACTGATATTTTCATATGATGTCTGGATTATCAGTAAATCCTAAATACATAAAGTGTAGTTAAGCTGACAGTGCCATGATATCAGTTCATGACATGTCTTGAAATGATTTTGTGGTATGCTGTTTCCATAGAAACACTTGGTAGTTGGACGACAGCGAGGTTTTGAAGACCAGATTCGAGCACTCAAGAGAGAACTTCAGGACGATATGTACAAAGACGCCTCACAGAAATACCGTGACAAGATGATTCTGCTCAGGGTATTTATTCCACGAGACAAAGAAAGGATTGTCCCATTTTGACAAATGATTTGTTTAAATTATTCTGATCAGAGATGACTTTATTTTCTCTGCTTAAAAGCCAAATTTTTAGCATGGAAAATTAAAGAATTATTAGTTCTCTAAGAGACTGATCAGCATGGCTGTTTTGTGTTAACGCTGGCTCATTCTTGTAGCTCTTACATAAAAATGAAGATGAAAAATCAAAGAGGTAAAAAAGTGGCTATTTCAAGTATGAATTCCGAAAAGTTCTTAATTTGGTGCAGTCAAAGTTTAGCACATCATTAACTTGGCATTTTAGTGGAATGATAAATTTGTGTATCCACTTAATTACATTTATAAGTAGCATTAATTTAATCGCAGTTAATGCAATCATACAATTCTTTCAGTTGGAAAAGCACTCATTTAAGATTACCTCTTAAATATTTACATTGTATGGAGTGGCTGTATCAGTTAATGGATTTGGGTCATACTCATTGATGTTAATGTATATCGTAGAAACAGAAATAAAATATGTACAGTAGATATCATAATTGAAGGAGATTATGTCACAGAAATCATGCTGCACCTCCTTCGTGAAATAGCTGATGAATTTGATCATGAGTACAGAAATTGTTACATTTTATTGAAGTCAAGAAAGGATGGCCCTACATATTCATATTTTTCATACTTCAGAGTTTATTAGAAAGTGCAAATAGAATAAAATTGTTCTTGTTATAAAGTCCTATATTTGTCTCAACTGAACAATATCTGTTTTGAATTTGCAATGAATAAGGGATTATGTATGACTCCATTATGATTTGATTTTCACAGACAACTGAGCTAGCTAACAGTGACCTGGAGAAGTATTACAAGGCCCTCGATAAGTATGTCTATTACACATTGTTACACTGTTCTCTGGCAATAAGCCTATGCCTGGTAATAAGCCCACCAAAAAGTAAAACAGTTTTTTATGAAAATTCTAACTTTAATTCTAGATCATTGTCCTGTAATAAGCCCACCTGTTACTGAAACATATTACAAAAAATTTAAAGTATAATGCTATATCATTGTCCTGTAATAAGCCCACCTGTTACTGAAACATATTACAAAAAATTTAAAGTATAATGCTATATCATTGTCCTGTAATAAGCCCACCTGTTACTGAAACATATTACAAAAAATTCTAACTTTAATTCTAGATCATTGTCCTGTAATAAGCCCATCTGTTACTGAAACATATTACAAAAAATTTAAAGTATAATGCTATATCATTGTCCTGTAATAAGCCCACCTGTTACTGAAACATATTACAAAAAATTTAAAGTATAATGCTATATCATTGTCCTGTAATAAGCCCACCTGTTACTGAAACATATTACAAAAAATTCTAACTTTAATTCTAGATCATTGTCCTGTAATAAATCTGTTACTGAAACATATTACAAAAAATTTAAAGTATAATGCTATATCATTGTCCTGTAATAAGCCCACCTGTTACTGAAACATATTTTTAAAAAATGCTAACTATAATACTGTATCATTGTCCTGTAATAAGCCCACCTGTCATTAAAATATTTTCTATGAAAAATCTAACTTTAATTCTAGATCATGGTCCTGTAATAAGCCCATCTGTTACTAAAATATATTTTAAAAAAATGCTAACTATAATACTGTATCATTGTCCTGTAATAAGCCCACCTGTCATTAAAATACCTTTTACAAGAATCCTAACCATAATGCTGTATCATTGTCCTGTAATAAGCCTATATTCTTGTCCTTGAGTCAGGGTTAAGATAAGGCTCCAATGACTTATTTCAAGGTAGAAAATCTTTCCTTGAAAAATCCTGAAAATATCTGCATCATTTCCTGTCCTGATTATCGTCAGGAGTAACTGTGCCATGTGGAGTATAAAGTGCATTTCTTTACTTTAAGTTAGAATTTTTCATAATTAAGATAAATGCAAAAAATACCTGATATACATTACATCATAATGATACACCTGGTCATTATAACTGGCAGATCACATGTAAAATTTGTATATGCTGTGAAACATTTTGATGATCTGTGAGTAAATTTTCAGGGCTATTATGAGTTATCATAGTCTGAAGATGGATGAAATCAACAAAATAATCTGCGAACTTTGGAGGAACACATACCGCGGTAACGGTAAGTATGGTCTGTCACAACTTTGGAGGAACACATACCGCGGTAACGGTAAGTATGGTCTGTCACAACTTTGGAGGAACACATACCGCGGTAACGGTAAGTATGGTCTGTCACAACTTTGGAGGAACACATACCGCGGTAACGGTAAGTATTGTCTGTCACAACTTTGGAGGAACACATACCGCGGTAACGGTAAGTATGGTCTGTGACAACTTTGGAGGAACACATACCGCGGTAACGGTAAGTATGGTCTGTGACAACTTTGGAGGAACACATACTGCGGTAACGGTAAGTATGGTCTGTCACAACTTTGGAGGAACACATACCGCGGTAACGGTAAGTATGGTCTGTCACAACTTTGGAGGAACACATACCGCAGTAACGGTAAGTATGGTCTGTGACAACTTTGGAGGAACACATAGCACGGTAACGGTAAGTATGGTCTGTCACATTTTTGGAGGAACACATTCTGCGGTAATGGTAAGTATGGTCTGTCACAACTTGGTGGAACACATACCGTGGTAATGGTAAGTATGGTCTGTCACAACTTTGGAGGAACACATTCTGCGGTAATGGTAAGTATGGACTGTCACAACTTTGGAGGAACACATACCGCAGTAATGGTAAGTATGGTCTGTCACAACTTTGGAGGAACACATACCGCGGTAATGGTAAGTATGGTCTGTGACAACTTTGGAGGAACACATACCGCAGTAACAGTAAGTATGGTCTGTCACAAGTTTGGAGGAACACATACCACAGTAACGGTAAGTATGGTCTGTGACAACTTTGGAGGAACACATACGGCAGTAACAGTAAGTATGGTCTGTCACAACTTTGGAGGAACACATGCCGCGGTAGTGGTAAGTATGGTCTGTGACAACTTTGGAGGAACACATACCGCGGTAATGGTAAGTATGGTCTGTGACAGCTTTGGAAGAACACATACCGCAGTAATGGTAAGTATGGTCTGTCACAAGTTTGGAGGAACACATACTGCGGTAATGGTAAGTATGGTCTGTGACAGCTTTGGAGGAACACATACCGCGGTAATGGTAAGTATGGTCTGTCACAACTTTGGAGGAACACATACCACCGTAGTGGTAAGTATGGTCTGTCACAACTTTGGAGGAACACATACCACAGTAACAGTAAGTAGGTGATGTAAGATCGTATTGTGGGGCTCAATTTTCCTGTTCCTTTTTAATTATTATTTCAGGAACAATTGATTTCATGGATTAGTATATCTCGATGAATAAACTTCGATTGATTATAACAATTCATGGACATATGAATACAAAATCAACTACAGTAATTCCGTCACAAAAGGATTCCACACCCTGATACTGGGCATGCAACATGCTGAAAAGAAGGGCTTCCAAGTTTGTTTTACTGAATGAACTCAACCCTCTTTCAAGGGATCAAATGTATTCAAATCTTCTAATGAATTTTCAATGACATTTAAACCCAGTGTCATGGTGTTTGTATGGAAGTATTCAGGGGCAATGGGCTTTCAGATTTGCACTTTGTAAGCTGTAGAACAGATGAGCAGTTAATGCCCATTGGGCCTTTTGGTTAGTGGTTTACGATACAAAGTTATTGTTAAATAATTAGTGTATAATGAATATTAACTCAGTGGTATTTTACATTTGTCTCTGACACAAGATCAGTGTGTTGCATCAGCTGTTCTTCAACGATGTTGCTATTAGGAGTTATCATGGAATCAAACAGTTTATCTGTAGGGACATTAAGGAATAAACAACACAGAACTTACCACATGTTTTTTTCAGGTCCACTTTACAATTAAAACTTCAACTGTATTTGTAGATATTGACACGATTGAGATCAGGTCAGACGAAGATGATGCAGGAATCATGAAGACGAGGCGAACATACAACTACAGAGTTGTTATGGTGAAAAGTGGGGCTGTGCTGGATATGAGAGGGCGTTGTAGTGCTGGTCAAAAGGTGAGACAGACCTTCATTGTAGTATACATGTACAGGCTAATTAGGTGTGTTACATATTCAGTATTGTGGGTTTTGAATGAAAAATATTTCATAAAGGTGATTGATTGCTGGTGTGTATACTAAGGTAGCAGATACCTTATAATACACATTTGTATTAGGGAAGCATGATATGCTTGAGGTATTACGTTCTTGCATAATCATATGAATTTGTGTCTGCAGATAATTGGGACACTGACAGAAGTTTTTATAGTGCTGTCACACTGAAATGTCATTACCTGGACACTGCAGCATAACACTCCACCTGGCCCTGCCATTGGGTTTTAAACTGTTGTTGTAATAAAAAAAATGAATTTATCAGTTTAGTCAATAACTGTCAGTGATATGGACACTTGCAAGGGGTTTCCTCCGTCATCAGCCTTTCCCCTCAAACTATAGTAGGATGCTAGGATTTTTTTTTCAAACGAATGACCTTGGCCCACTTTAAGGTCACAGGGTTAAATGTGTTAAAATCATTAAAACAAGTGTTTTGAAATTTGAAATTCTTCTTTCCAAAGACAAATTTGCCCTGGGTCAAAGTATTTATGTAGTATATTGCTTGCGGAATGCATGTAAAAGTGGGCAGAAATTTATGTAACAAACTGATGCAGTCTTGTTTGTAAGCTATTGAACAGGTTAGCCAATGCTGACCCATGCAAGATTTACGAAAATTTTATGTTTTTATATAGAGTGAAATTCGGACATAAACCAGGACCAAGAAAAAAAATGCATTTAAGCAAATTAAATGTGTTAATTCCATGGTCAAAACAATCTACTACTTCAAAAATGTAAACAGATTTGTATAGTATAATCAAATTTGATTATTCATTACTGAGAGATTAATCAGCAAATTTGCAAAAAGATGGAATGGAGCTTGAGTGACATTCATAGGTCAGAGAAATAATTAAGTGGTTTGTTTTCTTTCTCTTTATAACAGTTTAATGACTTTTAATGGTTTAGAGAAGTATTGCAAGCTCAAAGTCATTTGTATTTATATCAATGACCAGACACTGTAAATATTCATTATATTTGTCACCCAGGTACTCGCCTCACTAATAATCCGCCTTGCTCTAGCCGAAACATTCTGCCTGAACTGTGGAGTGCTGGCACTAGACGAACCGACCACAAACCTGGACAGAGAAAACATTGAGAGCTTGGCTTATGCACTTGTTGAGTAAGGATGCTGTATAAATACTGAACTTTTACCACTCTACAGAGACCTGAAATTATCTGTAAATATGTTTCAAGTTCTGGATAATTTTCTCGCAGTAATTGTGGTTTGGATTAGGTGTGTTTTTAGCAATCAAATTCCTTGTTGAAATAAGGTTGTGGTAATTTCTGTAGAGGAGATTTCTTAGTTGGAGCATAAAGTTGTAATGTTGTATATAATCTGCCATAATTTTGTTTCCACTCGCTTGTTCTGTAACTGATACTTATATACACCTGTAATTTGGTATGTAGTTGTGTAATACTTATATACACCTGTAATTTGGTATGTAGTTGTGTAATACTTATATACACCTGTAATTTGGTATGTAGTTGTGTAATACTTATATACACCTGTAATTTGGTATGTAGTTGTGTAATCGTGATATGAAGTTTTGGATGGTTATGTACAGTTTATTATCACAAGTGTTATGTCCTTTTTGTTTCCAAAAAAATTCTAGCAAAATTTTCACAAAAATCATTTATGGTAAGAACAGTATGGGAGAGCTTTGCTTTACTCCAGTAAGAATTATAATTAAAACAAAATGTAAAGACAGAACTTCAGTTTTAGATTCTTTACTATAGATTCAGCAGGGAGAGAGTCAGTTTTATTTTAGATTAATCAGGCAGGACTTTCATTCCATTTCATGAGTCATGAGTACACCACTTAAGATAGCTTCAACGTATCTGGCTATAAATAGTGTTTTATAAAAATGATACATTTTTTGAAAACTCAGTTTCCTTGATCAGTGCATCCAGATTATTTTTTCTGTAATTAGTAACCTTCTTGCTAATTTGTACTTGAGGAACAATTATCTTTTGATGACAGGATCATAAAGAGCAGGAAGGAGCAGAGAAACTTTCAGCTGGTTGTTATTACACACGACGAGGACTTCGTAGAACTGCTAGGGCGGTCTGACTATGTCGACTGGTTCTTCAAAGTCCGCAAAGATCAAAAGTAGGTATCTTAGAGCTTGTATGAAACAAAGATTTTTATCACATGAAGTGAAATAGAGTTTAAATGATGAATTATAAGAGTAAGGGCTATTCAACTAAAACATCTTTCCCACCCTAGGACTTCAGATTTTGTTTAGGGGTACCACCTGTAACAATTCATTGATAATAATTAGATAGGAAATAAAACATTGAGATAAGTGATTTATCTCAGTTTAAGGGTCAGGTAGATGTTTCATTCAATATACTGTATAATAGATTTATGGAAACTTTCTAGATATGATCTTTGTTTCTATACAAAACAACAATATTTGTAAAAGTTTTCTATTAGTTTGCTTGGTGAAGAAAGTATGTCAGTCCTGGTTGCGTAATTCAATTTCTCTCATTTTGATTTTTTTTTTTTTTTTTTTTGACAGTGGATGTTCACGGCTGGTCAAGGCTAAAGTACAAGACTTGCATGCTCGTTGAACACATTGATCAGAGCATCTTTAACATCACCCCATGTAATGATAACTGGTACCTTCATGAAGAATGTTGTAATCTGACCAGTGTTGCACAGAGTCTGTGAACTAGGAGAACTAAAAGGTCCAGGGTCTATTGGAAGTTGAAAGCCCTACTAGAGTCATAGACCTGTGTATGTCGGTTCACCGATAGAGAACAAAGATATCAGCAGAGGGTATGGAAGAGTTTCGGTTCGTTCCACAAATGTAGGACCTTGTTATAGCGCAAAAATGGGAGTGACTGACTTATTTTAATGTACTATGGACAATAAGTGCTCTAAAATTGTTTAAGAATTACTTACAATGTGTGTGTGGATGATTTGAAAAGGTTGTGAAATTATGTACTGATAGTCTTAACCAATGTGGCCATGTCAGATCATGACTTCCATTGCATGTATGAATTGAAGACGTAAGATTGTGCATCTGTCAATTTTTATGTCATTTTGAGGAACAGTGTGTTTTTTCTTTGTGATAAACTGAGAGTGCAAATATTATTTATGGGGTTTATCTAAAGAATGTTACTTTACACTGGTTACTTATCGCAAAGTAACTGTGAATTAGTGCTTTAGTAGTGTAACTTCTTAAGAACTGCAGACATAGAGATGATAATGTTTTGTTTGTAACAGCCTAGAAAGAAGGATTGTCAGGTGCCCTTGTTAAGACAGTCAGGTGCGCTTGTTAAGACAGTCAGGTGTACCTGTTAAGACAGTCAGGTGCCCTTGTTAAGACAGTCAGGTGCCCATGTTTAGACAGCCAGGTGTCCTTGTTTAGACAGTCGGGTGTCCTTGTTAAGACAGTCAGGTGCTCTTGTTAAGACAGTCAGGTGTACCTGTTAAGACAGTCAGGTGCCCTTGTTAAGACAGTCAGGTGCCCATGTTTAGACAGCCAGGTGTCCTTGTTTAGACAGTCAGAGGCCCTTGTTTAGACAGTCAGAGGCCCTTGTTTAGACAGTCGGGTGCCCTTGTTCAGACAGTCGGGTGCCCATGTTTAGACAGCCAGGTGTCCTTGTTTAGACAGTCAGAGGCCCTTGTTTAGACAGTCGGGTGCCCTTGTTAAGAAATGTTTCAGATATTTCGGATGTTTCAGAAAAGCATTATTTATAAGTGAATATAGGAAATTTGGATGAATTTGACATGTGCTTCATTTTGTTTATTGTTTGTTACTGAAAAATAAACTATTAATGAATTATTGTTTTCTTTCCTTTAAAAATTTCAAGTAGACATATTTTCATGTGCCTTGGAGAAAAGAAACTTTTCATTTTCTTCAGAAAACAGACAATGGTGAGAGATGACAAATACTTTGTTTGCTGGTTTTATCGCCTGTGAACAGCCAGAGTAATTTTGGAGTGGAGTTTTTTGAAGAAGCTAAAGACTACCTCCATTAACAACATACAGGAGGCCTGTCATATACTATTAGTATTACTATTAGTGTGAACTGTTTTACCTAAGGACACCGCTTTGTCCGTCTGTGTGTGTGCGTATTTTGACCGGAGCATAACACAAAAACTGAATGAGGTATCAACATAAAACATAGATTGATCTGAACGAGAAGGAGGGCTGTGTACAAGAATCATATCTCTCTTATTGCTCTTTGTTTTTTTATACTTAAATTTTCTCCCATATGACTAGCATAACCTATTCCAAACAAATAGAAGAACAAGAGGAACTGTCCTCTCCTCAACAGAGGAGCTGACCTTTGTGTAACAGAGGAGCTGACCTTTATGTAACAGAGGAGCTGACCTTTGTGTAACAGAGGAGCTGACCTTTGTGTAACAGAGGAGCTGACCTTTGTGTAACAGAGGAGCTGACCTTTGTGTAACAGAGGAGCTGACCTTTGTGTAACAGTGGATCTGCCTTCTGTGTAACAGAGGAGCTGACCTTTGTGTAACAGAGGAGCTGACCTTTATGTAACAGAGGAGCTGACCTTTGTGTAACAGAGGAGCTGACCTTTGTGTAACAGAGGAGCTGACCTTTATGTAACAGAGGAGCTGATCTTTGTGTAACAGAGGAGCTGCATTCTGTGTAACAGGAGCTGCTCAGGGACAGCTGGTGACATGACAACGTCCTCAGAGAGCTTGGTGACAATCTACAAAGGGATATACCAAAGACAAGAAATATAGCAGTTAATGGTCAACCATCAATCATTTTGTATGTTCTTGAGAGGAAGGGTAGTCAACACACAAAGCTAGAATCTTTGAACATGCACAATACTGGAAAGGAGGGAGGATTTGTATCAACGTAACTATATTCAATATCTGTTTAAATCTAAGTCAAACCCTGCCATACATTTAGGCATCCAACTCTTAAAAACCTTGACCTGCATAAGGACATAAACTATTTCGGTACAACATGGACGCAGAATAATGATTCATGATATTCTGATAAGCTAAATTTGTTACATGTTCACCAGTTGATTGCCAAGCAGATGAATGGTGAGATGGCTTAAAGAACAAAACATAAGTACTCATCTTAGTACTGAATCTGAACAAATTTATAGTATATCGTGACAATTACATAATGTATGTATTCTATTGACTGAAAATTTGACTTGTTGATATGCCAATCGATTTTTCATTAATTGGATAATCTTTGTTTCCAAACAACATACGAAATTGTATAGAGTACGAGTAAACGATACAAAGTAAACTGACCTTTGACCTGTTGACATTGACCTTTGAATAATAAGTTTATATATTTCGATTGCAACCAACTTAATTTCAAAATGTTTCAATGGGATGTTAACTGTATTTAACATTAACAGTGCGCCGTTAAACATTTTATCTGAAAAAACCCCGAAATTTGAGGTTTGAACCCAGAACAATGAGGAAAAAACCCGGGTATTTTATTACACCGGATTCCTGCTCGAGGACTGATCAAACTGTGTGTAACAGTTACTTCCCTTGCATCGCAGATAGCTGATATTCAGTGTATACTCGTAATTTTTTGTTCGAATTCCACGTGTAATATACATGTATTTATTGCGACGTTAAGTTTGATAATCAAATGACGTCACACATTCACACACAGATATCAGTGGAAATCATGTATATATGCAGAGGGGACATCACTTGGAGTTTGACATAGAAATGTCCATTTTTCTACCGTATTTGCTAGGAAAAATTGATCATGTGATACATCAAATTGAAACTCATGAAAGATCCTATATTTATCATGATAAAAGTTTTATGTTTACGTGTAAGGCTTTCTGGTTATTTTGACTGGTAATATGATTCTCAAAAAGGTTGCTTTTCTCGAGTACGTAAAATACACTCATCTGAACTAAAGCACATAACCGGAAATAGTAGGCATTAGTTCGGCTGAATTATTCAAATTATAACGGAGTTCTGTATTAATTATCACACAGAGAAAACGACAGTCCAGATAAAAAATTAGTAAAAGGACAAAAAAAAAATGAAAAAAAGCACGAAAAAAAAAAGAAAAATAACGACATTGTAAAAAACACGTCAAACGAATTAACGTCATTGTGAAATAATGCACAGCGAGAAGACAACAAAAATTTCAGATTTCACAATAGAACCAATGAAAATTTGTACGAAGCAATGAAAAGATTAAAACGACCCATATTCGCTACCATACATACCCCCTTTGACACGTTAGGAAATTAGTAATTACCGATATTCTATCACACTGATAACAGAGTGAATTTCAACCAGGAAGTTTTTTTCTGTAAACTTGAGATAACGTTTTATCGAAATCAAATAAAACCAGATAAGAGATTGGTCTTTATATAGAAGTGTATTCAAGAGTATTTAATTACATATCACGTGATCTACCAAAGTCACGTAGTACAACAAGAAATGCTCAGAACCTGAAACACCACAAAACACTTAAATACTTGATATCTGGAAGGGATTTTACCGTTTGTTTTGAAATGGAAATCAATATCAGAGTTGAACATTATCCAACACTTTAAAGGTCATGATGTATGAGAATTTTTAATACGTATCAAATCAAAGGTGAAGGAGATTGCTCATTTATTTGTCGGGTTAAGTGTCGTTAACGATATCTAGAAATCGAATCGAAACGAAAATCAATAGTTTATCTACTTCGTATATTTACTTGAGTCATACCTTTTACCAGACGTGAAACTTAAGAGCTTAAACTGAAACATTTGAAACTTTTTTTTATCTTTTAGGATATAAAACCAGATTACTTGCTTCGTTTTTCTTTAGTTCGGAGGAAATGATTTAGTGGTTCAAAATGCACGACGGAGTAGCAAAGATTTTATTCACCTTAATACTGTGTTTCTCTACTGGGAGAACTAAGGCAATCAAAAAAGGTATGTAATATCCGAAAATCTTCTATTTTATTTTTTAAGTTTTCAACGCTAATTATTATATAGATATACTATTTCTTCTTTTCTTCTTCTTCTTCTTCTTCTTCTTCTTCTTCTTCTTCTTCTTCTTCACATGGCAAATGATTAGAGCATATGGCCAGAGGAATTTTATAATCGTATGAATAGTAACGAATGCAATATTCTATTTATCATATGATCAAGATTTCCTGCAAGTGTTGATATTAGAACTTATATGCAATATAATTTCATGAATTCATATAAAACCCAAACATTTCGAGTACATTGAGAATATTTATGCATGTCTCCTTCTTAACCCAAACTTGAAATTTAATGGGCAGTCATGATTTTAAAAAAAAATAATTAAAGTTAATCAATTTTAACGACAATAACTCTGGAAAAATAATTGACCATAACCTGATTAGAGTTTGACCTTCATATTATTATTTTACAAGAAGATGGTAAATTACAGTTTTATATTTGTATCCGTTAGACAGTAAATAAGTGAAAACTAAACATGACGAAATGATGGATAAGGGTTAAAACGCCCTAGACCGTAGCGCGGACGTAGAAACAGTTATGCATGTTTTCAAAGTTGCGGTGATACAAGTTGGGAAATCACGTGAACCGCAACGGTATACTTCACGGAAAAATGGCGACAGAGAAGGCAACCTTGCCGGACACAATCAGGTGGTATATCCTTGTTAGATTGTCGCAAACATACGAGGACATATCACAAAGTGTATAAAATCATGTGTAAATTGCAGCCATAGACCATATATTGTACTTTATCCTACAACTGGCACTGCCTTTCACATATATTTTTGCTGTATTCGGCAGTGACGGAAAACAGATGTATTCAGAAAATCAGTGTTCTATCCGACGAAGTTTTGAACTTTGGTTTTTGCGCGGAATGATTATTTTGGTGTCCGTCGTCAGACAAAATTCAGCCTAACGTCAATGTAAGGTAAACACAGATTGAACAACAAAACTGTCCAAGTTTCAATAGTCTGATTTTCAATTAATGTTGCAGGATAAATAGAATACATGGCCAGTGTCTTAAAATATAAGCCATATTTTGGCTCGGGACAGAAAGATCAGCGTGGCTCGGCTTTGTGTTTCTTCACCCTTGCCAAAATACAGCTTATATTTCAAGTCACTGACCATGTTTTCTCTATATATTTCAATAGAATCCCAATTAACCCCTATGCCCGCTTTTCTTACAGTATCTACGTCCCAAAAAGCTGAAATCGTCAGCGACAGTTCATTGTCAGTTGATGGTAGAGATCGGAATTTCTTTGACGGGACTGTTTCAGTGAGTTCCAATGCATGTAATCATTTTTGTTAGTTTCTGCGTCCCATAGAGGAACCAATGTTTCATTTTCAGAAATTGAGAAATGTTATTTCGCAAATGAGTTTCCGATGTGGCTGTAGCCTTCGGAAGCCATCTTCGATATTACGAAAACAGTGTGATATATATTCTACCATAACCATTCTGATACTTATAAAATTTCTTACTCTTTGTTTGTAGATATCGTTTTTCTGGTTGACTCTTCTGGAAGCATTTTTAGCCGGGATGAGAAGCAAGCTGTCGATTTTATCTATAACGTCACAAAATGGCTGACAATTGGACCAGATGATATCCAGATATCAGTTGTGACATTCAATACAGAGATCGACGAGAAATTCAAACTGAAAAAATTCAATTCCAGTGCCGAACTCCTTCCAAATTTGAAGCGTTTGATCTACAACAGTCCACATGGAGGTACAGAAACCGCTGAAGCTTTAGAATTTGTGCGCGAGACTTCCTTTCTTCCAAGCCATGGCGGAAGACCCGACGCTAATAAGACTGTGGTGTTATTGACGGATGGACAGTCAGATAATTCTTACAATACACTGAGACAAGCAGAATTGTTAAAGGCATTGAACAATACCGAAATATTTACCATCGGGATTGGTAGTGCGGTGTCAACAAGTAATGATGAAATTGGAGGGATATCAAGTGATCCAGATTCTTACTATGTACAGCAGGTGGACTCGTTCATTTACTTGTGTAACCTAGTACCTGCTTTAGTGCCCAAACTTGGTAAGTTTTGAAATGGTTTTTTGTTTGATTGTTTTTAGAGTTATATCTCAGCTCGTACTAAATGACGTTTTTAAGCCAATGGTTCTATATCAAATGTACTGTAAACACAAGGAAACTAATTGATATCCTACGATATTTTTTGTACCTATCGACTGAAATACTAGAAACTTATGTCGACAATATCTTTAAATATCAAGTGTATTTTTCTCATAGATAATTAGATATTTTGATATTATTAAAATAGTAACAACTACATGTATTTTTTTTGCCTATTTTTCGACTTTTTTCACCACCGACCCTGATTTTTTTTTACATTTTGGGGTAAAAAACTAATCCAAAATCTCCGTGTAGATTTTGTTTATGTTTTATTTGCTGATAAGCCCCAGTACATTGTTAAACATTCTCTCTATCTGAGATGATATGTAGCTATCACCCTATCACTGATTATCCATATGTGCAGAACCTTGTAAGCTCAGCTCCTACACTGTTGGACGGAGTTTAATTGAAACTCACTACATTGTGATAAAGGAAAGACAATCATTGTCAAAACTCAAACACCATCGTGGTTTGTGATATTCAGCGTGTGATATTTTTATACCTAAAACATGGATATGCGATACATCAGGTGACAAAGTCGCGCAAAAACAAACCTATTTTCCCCCTTACCAGTAAGTTATCGAACACTTAGTTACACATTTCAACTGTTCTTAAATGTTATTACTTCCTTCCAAAAATATTTGATAGTTTCACCTTAAACTTGTCTGAAATATAAAACAATTCACACTCTACTTCAAGAATGGTTATGTCGCGAACGTCTCAGATATATCCCTATCATGTAACCATGTAATTTACTTCCTTCACTACCTGTTCCGCCTGATAATCTAGATAACACAGCACGGATATCTTATTCAGGATATGGATGTGATAAAGACTGAAATGCAATTACACAGATTACGAAACTTGTAATAATACCCAATAAAAGATCACTGTCTCATCTGACATACATCATACAAAACAGGAGTTCATTGCTGAATTTAGTTGCGTAGGTTTTTGAAAAAAAAAAGAAACCTACAGATGACGTGTGGGAAGTATTTCAGGTAAGGTCATCAGTCTACATGAAGAAGAAAATGATTATTGTAACTTTTGTTGTTATATTACGAGTTACTTGTTAAATTTTTTTTTTTTTTTTTTTTTTTTTTGTATTTACATATTATCTTATAATTGACTGAGAAAATGGAATGTCCTTTAACGTTTAATGGGAATGATTTCTTGATAATATTATAATGTTCGTTTCAAACATATCTTGATCTCATAATAATCATTAACAGGACTGTGCACAAGGTATTGCAATATTACATTACCCTTTCCCAACACAAAATAACAATTATAGCAATTTGGCAAACAAAACTCCTTCAATCTATAGGTATAAATACATACCGGATAGTTGATATCCGAAATCAGAAAACAAATTTATTTGTCTGTTATTTATAATCAATGGCTAAATTTGATCTAAATGTGCACATTTTAAAATATCATTTTATTGTTACTTAAAATATAATTCAATGTAATATCTATAATTTGTTTCTCAAACTATAACACCGAATCTTTGGCTTACTTTATCGGACTTTCTTTTTCGAGAAAATCACTACGTCACCCTAACATCCTTGTTGTCGACAGATCCAATGTCTCGAGCTACTTCAATACTAAACTGTCCTACGCCTCCTCCTACCACCGATTGGCACACTTCCAGAGACCACGGTGTCTATTTGTCGTCCACTTCACAAGAAGTCACACTCTCACGGACGCGAACAACACGCGCAACAACAATGCTGCAGAAAATGACTACGACCAGCATTGGAAGCTTGGCGAATCAGGAAGTGATGAATAATCAGAAGGGCGAGAAAGGTATCGTTACTTACTGTAAAATAATATTTGTTCGCGGACTCAATAATTTTCATTCTTTTAGCTCAATAAATCTACTTATGCTTATTTTAACTTTCCTTATCATTCTTTCTTGTTTTTAAACTTGACCTCGTTTCAACAATTTAGACGTTGCTGTGTCGGATCATTCACTTTTTATTGATTAGTTTTCTTTTATAGACAACCTCCTCAATTTGTACGCCATTACGTTATTCAATTAATGAAACACTTCTTATCCACTTACGACACTAAGTATTTAAGCTTCACTGTAATACATGTTTCTTATTCTCCGAAAAACTAACAACATTGTAACAGGCTGCAATTAACATTAACAGTGTTCCGTATATTACTTTATCCAAATCGAAATTGGAGGTTTGTTCCAAAAACAATGAGAAAAGCCCCAAATATTTATCACACCATATATATGTATTGTCACCATAATATATATGGTGTTAATGTATATGGACCGTGAATCGGGAATTTGTGCCAAATCCCTGTGTCATCAACCAACAGTAGCATACGTCATAAGCGGCTGAACTCTTTAACGATGATACTTTGATGGTAGAGACAGAAATTTGTTTGGGGCCGAACGAGGGAATACCATTGCATATACTCTTTTTTGTTTTTTCTGGATCCCATATATGAATAAATAATTCCTTTTCAGAAACTGGAAAAGCTTAATGGGTTATCATTTTGCAAATGAGTTTCCGATGTGGTGAAGCCTACGAAAGCCATCTTCAACATTACGAAAACATTTTTCATAAATATTTTATCATAACGATTCTGATACTTATATAATTTCTTACACCTTCTTTCTAGATATCGTCTTTCTGGTTGACACTTCTGGAAGCATATCAAACCAGAGTGAGGTGCAGGCTGTTGATTTTATCTATAACGTCACAAAATGGCTGACAATTGGACCAGATGATATCCAGATATCAGTTGTGACATTCAATACAGAAATTGACGAGAAATTCAAACTGAAAAAATTCAATTCCAGTGCCGAACTCCTTCCAAATTTGAAACGTTTGATCTACAACAGTCCACATGGAAGTACAGAAACCGCTGAAGCTTTAGAATTTGTGCGCAAGACGTCCTTTCTTCCAAGCCATGGTGGGAGACCCGACGCTAATAAGACTGTGGTGTTATTGACGGATGGACAGTCAGATAATCCTCACAATACACTGAGACAAGCAGAATTGTTAAAGGCATTGAACAATACCGAAATATTTACCATCGGGATTGGTAGTGCTGTGTCAACAAGTAATGATGAAATTAGAGGGATATCGAGTGATCCAGATTCTTACTATGTACAGCAGGTGGACTCGTTCATTTACTTGTGTAACCTAGTACCTGCTTTAGTGCCCAAACTTGGTAAGTTTTGAAATGGTCTTTTGTTTGATTGTTTTAGAGTTCTATCCCAGCTCGTGCTAAGTGATATTTGTAAGCCATTAGGTCTATATCCAATGTATTGTAAACACAAGGAAAGCAATTGATATCCTACGATGTTTTTTGTACCTATCAGCTGAAATACTAGAAAGTTATGTCGACAATATCTTTAAATATCAAGTGTATATTTCTCATAGATAATTAGATATTTTGATATTATTTAAATAGTAACAACTACATGTAGATTTCTTGCCTATTTTTCTACTTTTTTTTTTCACCACCGACCCTGGTTTTTTTACCATTTTGAAAAAAAACTAATCCAAAATCTCCGTGTACATTTTGCTTAATGTTTTATTTGCTGATAAGCCCCAGTACATTGTTAAACATTCTCTCTATCTGGGAAAATAGCGGACGCCATGACATTTCCGAGGGCTATGTAGCCATCACCATATCTGATTATCCATATGTGCAGAACCTTGTAAGCTCAACTCCTACACTGTTGGACGGAGTTTAATTGAAACTCACTACATTATGATACAGAGAAGACCATCATTGTCAAAACTCAAACACCATCGTGGTTTGTGATATTCAGCGTGTGATATTTTTATACCTAAAAACATGGGTATGAATCAGTCACTATGCGGTTCATCAGGTGACAAAGTCGCGCAAGAACAAACCTATTTTCCCCTTACCAGTAAGTTATCGAACACTTAGTTATACATTTCAACTGTTCTTAAATGTTATAACTTCCTCCAAAAAACATTTGATAGTTTCACCTTAAACTTGTCTGAAATATAAAACAATTCACACTCTACTTCATGAATGGTTATGTCGCGAACGTCTCAGATATATCCCTATCATGTAACCATGCAATTTACTTCCTTCACTACCTGTTCCGCCTGATAATCTAGATCACACAGCACGGATATCTTATTTGTAATAATACCCAATATTAGATTACTGTCTCATATGAGATACATCTTAAAAAACAGGAGTTCATTGCTGAATTTAGTTGCGTAGGTTTTGAAAAAATAGAAACCTATAGATGATATTTGGGAAGAAGAAAATGATTATTGTAACTTTTGTTGTTATATTACGAGTTACTTGTTAAAAATTTTTTTTTCTTTTTTTTTTTTTTTGTATTTACATATTATCTTATAATTGACGGAGAAAATGGAGTGTCCTTTAACGTTTAATGGGAATGATTTCTTGATAATATTATAATGTTCGTTTCAAACATATCTTGATCTCATAATAATCATTAACAGGACTGTGCACAAGGTATTGCAATATTACATTACCCTTTCCCAACACAAAATAACAATTATAGTAATTTGGCAAACAAAACTCCTTCAATCTATAGGTATAAATACATACCGGATAGTTGATATCCGAAATCAGAAAACAAATTTATTTGTCTGTTATTTATAATCAATGGCTAAATGTGATCTAAATGTGCACATTTTAAAATATCATTTTATTGTTACTTAAAATATAATTCAATGTAATATCTATAATTTGTTTCTCGGACTATAACACCGAATCTTTGGCTTACTTTATCGGACTTTCTTTTTCGAGAAAATCACTACGTCACCCTAACATCCTTGTTGTCGACAGATCCAATGTCTCGAGCTACTTCAATACTAAACTGTCCTACGCCTCCTCCTACCACCGATTGGCACACTTCCAGAGACCACGGTGTCTATTTGTCGTCCACTTCACAAGAAGTCACACTCTCACGAATGCGAACAACACGCGCAACAACAATGCTGCAGAAAATGACTACGACCAGCATTGGAAGCTTGGCGAATCAGGAAGTGATGAATAATCAGAAGGGCGAGAAAGGTATCGTTACTTACTGTAAAATAATATTTGTTCGCAGACTCAATAATGTTCATTCTTTTAGCTCAATAAATCTACTTATGCTTATTTTAACTTTCGATATGAATCTTCTTGTTTTTAAGCTTGACCTCGATTCATCAATTTAGACGTTGCTGTGTCGAATCGCTCACATTTTGTCGGGGAAAATAAACGCTTGATTAGTTATCTTTTATAGATAACCCCCTCAATTTGTACGCCATTACGTTATTCAATTAATGTAACACTTCTGATTCACTTACGACACTAAGTATTTAAACTTCACTGTAATACATGTTTCTTATTCTCCGAAAAACTAACAACATTGTAACAGGCTGCAATTAACATTAACAGTGTTCCGTATATTACTTTATCCAAATCGAAATTGGAGGTTTGTTCCAAAAACAATGAGAAAAGCCCCAAATATTTATCACACCATATATATGTATTGTAACCATAATATATGTGGTGTTAATGTATATGGACCGTGAGTCGGGAATTTGTGCCAAACCCTGTGTCCTCAACCAACAGTAGCATACGTCATAGGCGGCTGAACTCTTTAACGATGATACTTTGATGGGAGAGACAGAAATTTGTTTGGGGCTGAACAAGGGAATACCATTGCATATACTCATTTTTGTTGGTTTCTGGGTCCCATATATGAACCAATGATTATTTTTTTCAACAAAAAAAATAGGTTGTCATTTTGCAACTGAGTTTCCGATGTGGCTGAAGCCTTCGGTGGCCATAAAGAACTTTTCGAAAACAGTGTGATATATATTTTACAATAGGTATTCTGATACTTATATAATTTCTTACACCTTCTTTCTAGATATCATCTTTCTGATTGACTCTTCTGGAAGCATATCAAACCAGAGTGAGGTGCAGGCTGTTGATTTTATCTATAACGTCACAAAATGGCTGACAATTGGACCAGATGATATCCAGATATCAGTTGTGACATTCAATACAGAAATTGACGAGAAATTCAAACTGAAAAAATTCAATTCCAGTGCCGAACTCCTTCCAAATTTGAAACGTTTGATCTACAACAGTCCACATGGAAGTACAGAAACCGCTGAAGCTTTAGAATTTGTGCGCGAGACTTCCTTTCTTCCAAGCCATGGTGGGAGACCCGACGCTAATAAGACTGTGGTGTTATTGACGGATGGACAGTCAGATAATCCTCACAATACACTGAGACAAGCAGAATTGTTAAAGGCATTGAACAATACCGAAATATTTACCATCGGGATTGGTAGTGCTGTGTCAACAAGTAATGATGAAATTAGAGGGATATCGAGTGATCCAGATTCTTACTATGTACAGCAGGTGGACTCGTTCATTTACTTGTGTAACCTAGTACCTGCTTTAGTGCCCAAACTTGGTAAGTATTGAAATGGTCCTTTGTTTGATTGTTTTAGAGTTCTATCCCAGCTCGTGCTAAGTAATATTTGTAAGCCATTAGGTCTATATCCAATGTATTGTAAACACAAGGAAAGCAATTGATATCCTACGATGTTTTTTGTACCTATCAACTGAAATACTAGAAACTTATGTCGACAATATCTTTAAATATCAAGTGTATATTTCTCATAGATAATTAGATATTTTGATATTATTTAAATAGTAACAACTACATGTAGATTTCTTGCCTATTTTTCTACTTTTTTTCACCACCGACCCTGGTTTTTTTACCATTTTGAAAAAAACTAATCCAAAATCTCCGTGTACATTTTGCTTAATGTTTTATTTGCTGATAAGCCCCAGTACATTGTTAAACATTCTATCTGGGAAAATAGCGGACGCCATGACATTTCCGAGGGCTATGTAGCCATCACCATATCTGATTATCCATATGTGCAGAACCTTGTAAGCTCAACTCCTACACTGTTGGACGGAGTTTAATTGAAACTCACTACATTATGATACAGAGAAGACCATCATTGTCAAAACTCAAACACCATCGTGGTTTGTGATATTCAGCGTGTGATATTTTTATACCTAAAAACATGGGTATGAATCAGTCACTATGCGGTTCATCAGGTGACAAAGTCGCGCAAGAACAAACCTATTTTCCCCTTACCAGTAAGTTATCGAACACTTAGTTATACATTTCAACTGTTCTTAAATGTTATAACTTCCTCCAAAAAACATTTGATAGTTTCACCTTAAACTTGTCTGAAATATAAAACAATTCACACTCTACTTCATGAATGGTTATGTCGCGAACGTCTCAGATATATCCCTATCATGTAACCATGCAATTTACTTCCTTCACTACCTGTTCCGCCTGATAATCTAGATCACACAGCACGGATATCTTATTTGTAATAATACCCAATATTAGATTACTGTCTCATATGAGATACATCTTAAAAAACAGGAGTTCATTGCTGAATTTAGTTGCGTAGGTTTTGAAAAAATAGAAACCTATAGATGATATTTGGGAAGAAGAAAATGATTATTGTAACTTTTGGTGTTATATTACGAGTTACTTGTTAAAAAATTTTTTTTTTTTTTTTGTATTTACATATTATCTTATAATTGACGGAGAAAATGGAGTGTCCTTTAACGTTTAATGGGAATGATTTCTTGATAATATTATAATGTTCGTTTCAAACATATCTTGATCTCATAATAATCATTAACAGGACTGTGCACAAGGTATTGCAATATTACATTACCCTTTCCCAACACAAAATAACAATTATAGTAATTTGGCAAACAAAACTCCTTCAATCTATAGGTATAAATACATACCGGATAGTTGATATCCGAAATCAGAAAACAAATTTATTTGTCTGTTATTTATAATCAATGGCTAAATGTGATCTAAATGTGCACATTTTAAAATATCATTTTATTGTTACTTAAAATATAATTCAATGTAATATCTATAATTTGTTTCTCGGACTATAACACCGAATCTTTGGCTTACTTTATCGGACTTTCTTTTTCGAGAAAATCACTACGTCACCCTAACATCCTTGTTGTCGACAGATCCAATGTCTCGAGCTACTTCAATACTAAACTGTCCTACGCCTCCTCCTACCACCGATTGGCACACTTCCAGAGACCACGGTGTCTATTTGTCGTCCACTTCACAAGAAGTCACACTCTCACGAATGCGAACAACACGCGCAACAACAATGCTGCAGAAAATGACTACGACCAGCATTGGAAGCTTGGCGAATCAGGAAGTGATGAATAATCAGAAGGGCGAGAAAGGTATCGTTACTTACTGTAAAATAATATTTGTTCGCAGACTCAATAATGTTCATTCTTTTAGCTCAATAAATCTACTTATGCTTATTTTAACTTTCGATATGAATCTTCTTGTTTTTAAGCTTGACCTCGATTCATCAATTTAGACGTTGCTGTGTCGAATCGCTCACATTTTGTCGGGGAAAATAAACGCTTGATTAGTTATCTTTTATAGATAACCCCCTCAATTTGTACGCCATTACGTTATTCAATTAATGTAACACTTCTGATTCACTTACGACACTAAGTATTTAAACTTCACTGTAATACATGTTTCTTATTCTCCGAAAAACTAACAACATTGTAACAGGCTGCAATTAACATTAACAGTGTTCCGTATATTACTTTATCCAAATCGAAATTGGAGGTTTGTTCCAAAAACAATGAGAAAAGCCCCAAATATTTATCACACCATATATATGTATTGTAACCATAATATATGTGGTGTTAATGTATATGGACCGTGAGTCGGGAATTTGTGCCAAACCCTGTGTCCTCAACCAACAGTAGCATACGTCATAGGCGGCTGAACTCTTTAACGATGATACTTTGATGGGAGAGACAGAAATTTGTTTGGGGCTGAACAAGGGAATACCATTGCATATACTCATTTTTGTTGGTTTCTGGGTCCCATATATGAACCAATGATTATTTTTTTCAACAAAAAAAGTAGGTTGTCATTTTGCAACTGAGTTTCCGATGTGGCTGAAGCCTTCGGTGGCCATAAAGAACTTTTCGAAAACAGTGTGATATATATTTTACAATAGGTATTCTGATACTTATATAATTTCTTACACCTTCTTTCTAGATATCATCTTTCTGATTGACTCTTCTGGAAGCATATCAAACCAGAGTGAGGTGCAGGCTGTTGATTTTATCTATAACGTCACAAAATGGCTGACAATTGGACCAGATGATATCCAGATATCAGTTGTGACATTCAATACAGAAATTGACGAGAAATTCAAACTGAAAAAATTCAATTCAGGTGCCGAACTCCTTCCAAATTTGAAACGTTTGATCTACAACAGTCCACATGGAAGTACAGAAACCGCTGAAGCTTTAGAATTTGTGCGCGAGACTTCCTTTCTTCCAAGTCATGGCGGAAGACCCGACGCTAATAAGACTGTGGTGTTATTGACGGATGGACAGTCAGATAATCCTCACAATACACTGAGACAAGCAGAATTGTTAAAGGCATTGAACAATACCGAAATATTTACCATCGGGATTGGTAGTGCTGTGTCAACAAGTAATGATGAAATTAGAGGGATATCGAGTGATCCAGATTCTTACTATGTACAGCAGGTGGACTCGTTCATTTACTTGTGTAACCTAGTACCTGCTTTAGTGCCCAAACTTGGTAAGTTTTGAAATGGTCCTTTGTTTGATTGTTTTAGAGTTCTATCCCAGCTCGTGCTAAGTAATATTTGTAAGCCATTAGGTCTATATCCAATGTATTGTAAACACAAGGAAAGCAATTGATATCCTACGATGTTTTTTGTACCTATCAACTGAAATACTAGAAACTTATGTCGACAATATCTTTAAATATCAAGTGTATATTTCTCATAGATAATTAGATATTTTGATATTATTTAAATAGTAACAACTACATGTAGATTTCTTGCCTATTTTTCTACTTTTTTTCACCACCGACCCTGGTTTTTTTACCATTTTGAAAAAAACTAATCCAAAATCTCCGTGTACATTTTGCTTAATGTTTTATTTGCTGATAAGCCCCAGTACATTGTTAAACATTCTATCTGGGAAAATAGCGGACGCCATGACATTTCCGAGGGCTATGTAGCCATCACCATATCTGATTATCCATATGTGCAGAACCTTGTAAGCTCAACTCCTACACTGTTGGACGGAGTTTAATTGAAACTCACTACATTATGATACAGAGAAGACCATCATTGTCAAAACTCAAACACCATCGTGGTTTGTGATATTCAGCGTGTGATATTTTTATACCTAAAAACATGGGTATGAATCAGTCACGATGCGGTTCATCAGGTGACAAAGTCGCGCAAGAACAAACCTATTTTCCCCTTACCAGTAAGTTATCGAACACTTAGTTATACATTTCAACTGTTCTTAAATGTTATAACTTCCTCCAAAAAACATTTGATAGTTTCACCTTAAACTTGTCTGAAATATAAAACAATTCACACTCTACTTCATGAATGGTTATGTCGCGAACGTCTCAGATATATCCCTATCATGTAACCATGCAATTTACTTCCTTCACTACCTGTTCCGCCTGATAATCTAGATCACACAGCACGGATATCTTATTTGTAATAATACCCAATATTAGATTACTGTCTCATATGAGATACATCTTAAAAAACAGGAGTTCATTGCTGAATTTAGTTGCGTAGGTTTTGAAAAAATAGAAACCTATAGATGATATTTGGGAAGAAGAAAATGATTATTGTAACTTTTGTTGTTATATTACGAGTTACTTGTTAAAAAATTTTTTTTCTTTTTTTTTTTTTTTGTATTTACATATTATCTTATAATTGACGGAGAAAATGGAGTGTCCTTTAACGTTTAATGGGAATGATTTCTTGATAATATTATAATGTTCGTTTCAAACATATCTTGATCTCATAATAATCATTAACAGGACTGTGCACAAGGTATTGCAATATTACATTACCCTTTCCCAACACAAAATAACAATTATAGTAATTTGGCAAACAAAACTCCTTCAATCTATAGGTATAAATACATACCGGATAGTTGATATCCGAAATCAGAAAACAAATTTATTTGTCTGTTATTTATAATCAATGGCTAAATGTGATCTAAATGTGCACATTTTAAAATATCATTTTATTGTTACTTAAAATATAATTCAATGTAATATCTATAATTTGTTTCTCGGACTATAACACCGAATCTTTGGCTTACTTTATCGGACTTTCTTTTTCGAGAAAATCACTACGTCACCCTAACATCCTTGTTGTCGACAGATCCAATGTCTCGAGCTACTTCAATACTAAACTGTCCTACGCCTCCTCCTACCACCGATTGGCACACTTCCAGAGACCACGGTGTCTATTTGTCGTCCACTTCACAAGAAGTCACACTCTCACGAATGCGAACAACACGCGCAACAACAATGCTGCAGAAAATGACTACGACCAGCATTGGAAGCTTGGCGAATCAGGAAGTGATGAATAATCAGAAGGGCGAGAAAGGTATCGTTACTTACTGTAAAATAATATTTGTTCGCAGACTCAATAATGTTCATTCTTTTAGCTCAATAAATCTACTTATGCTTATTTTAACTTTCGATATGAATCTTCTTGTTTTTAAGCTTGACCTCGATTCATCAATTTAGACGTTGCTGTGTCGAATCGCTCACATTTTGTCGGGGAAAATAAACGCTTGATTAGTTATCTTTTATAGATAACCCCCTCAATTTGTACGCCATTACGTTATTCAATTAATGTAACACTTCTGATTCACTTACGACACTAAGTATTTAAACTTCACTGTAATACATGTTTCTTATTCTCCGAAAAACTAACAACATTGTAACAGGCTGCAATTAACATTAACAGTGTTCCGTATATTACTTTATCCAAATCGAAATTGGAGGTTTGTTCCAAAAACAATGAGAAAAGCCCCAAATATTTATCACACCATATATATGTATTGTAACCATAATATATGTGGTGTTAATGTATATGGACCGTGAGTCGGGAATTTGTGCCAAACCCTGTGTCCTCAACCAACAGTAGCATACGTCATAGGCGGCTGAACTCTTTAACGATGATACTTTGATGGGAGAGACAGAAATTTGTTTGGGGCTGAACAAGGGAATACCATTGCATATACTCATTTTTGTTGGTTTCTGGGTCCCATATATGAACCAATGATTATTTTTTTCAACAAAAAAAGTAGGTTGTCATTTTGCAACTGAGTTTCCGATGTGGCTGAAGCCTTCGGTGGCCATAAAGAACTTTTCGAAAACAGTGTGATATATATTTTACAATAGGTATTCTGATACTTATATAATTTCTTACACCTTCTTTCTAGATATCATCTTTCTGATTGACTCTTCTGGAAGCATATCAAACCAGAGTGAGGTGCAGGCTGTTGATTTTATCTATAACGTCACAAAATGGCTGACAATTGGACCAGATGATATCCAGATATCAGTTGTGACATTCAATACAGAAATCGACGAGAAATTCAAACTGAAAAAATTCAATTCAGGTGCCGAACTCCTTCCAAATTTGAAACGTTTGATCTACAACAGTCCACATGGAAGTACAGAAACCGCTGAAGCTTTAGAATTTGTGCGCGAGACTTCCTTTCTTCCAAGTCATGGCGGAAGACCCGACGCTAATAAGACTGTGGTGTTATTGACGGATGGACAGTCAGATAATCCTCACAATACACTGAGACAAGCAGAATTGTTAAAGGCATTGAACAATACCGAAATATTTACCATCGGGATTGGTAGTGCTGTGTCAACAAGTAATGATGAAATTAGAGGGATATCGAGTGATCCAGATTCTTACTATGTACAGCAGGTGGACTCGTTCATTTACTTGTGTAATCTAGTACCTGCTCTAGTGCCCAAACTTGGTAAGTTTTGAAATGTGTGGGTTTTGCTTTCAAGAGTTCTATCTCAGCTCGTACTAAGTGATATTTGTAAGCCATTAGGTCTATCTCCAATTTATTGTAAACACAATGGAACTTATAGGTATTCTATGTTATCATTTATACTAATTCAAAAAGTTAACATACCAAATATTCAAATATTTAATTTATCTGTTGTCATAAATACCGAAACATTTTGAAATTGCATTTAAACAACATATTTCTTCCCTAATTCCAGACTTTTATTATTTCCGCTACTGAGCTTGATTTTTAAAAATTATTTTTAGGTCATCTGACTCGAAGGGTCACGATGACCAATTGCTATTGTGCATCGCCCCTCGTCGTGCATTGTCATCCGTCCTTAACCTTTTCCTTAAAATACTTCTGCTGCTGGTTTGAAATATCATTGAGAGTCAGGAATCATTTCTGAAATTGTTCAGTTCTGTAAGTTGATTCGATACCTAGGGACTTGGGGGCGGGGGCCCCAAAAGGGGAAATGAGAAATATTTTGCTTCAAAAAGTTACTCCTTCTTCTTGATATAAGTTGAGTGGGAAATCAGATTTACCAGAAAGTTAATTTGACCACAACGGACCTGGAGGCATGGACCCAAAAGGGGAAGTCAGACGATATATTGTATGAAAATGCTATTCTTTCTTAAAGCTTGGGTATATTTCAACCGAATTTAGTCTGATGCATTATTGCAGAATGGTTATCATTTCTAAAATTCTGAAAGTTGATACCGTCCCTAGGGCCCTAGGACCTTATCGGCGGGCTCCATATTTGAAAATTAGTGAATAATTTTCTTCAAAACGCTAATATTTTTTAAGGCTTGAATGAATTTATACCAAATGTGGTACAAAGCATCATCGTGGGTGGAGAATCATTTCTGATAATTCAAAAAATTAATTTGATTCCTATTGACTTGTAGGCGGGGCCCCAACAAGGAAAATTAGACAATATTTTGCTCCAAAACACCACTCCTTCTTAACGCCTGAGTAGATTTCAACCAAAGGACCTGTTTCAAGGTGCATGAAATTTTGCCCACATCCAAATTTGATTTTTTTTGTGTGTTATTTGTAAGAATGTATGTTTAAAAAATCCAAAAGGCACCTGTGGCCTGTACTATCACCTATTTTATTATCCTTGTCAGGATGGGAGACAGGGTGCACATCATTACCAAAAACCTATAATAAATGATTAAATTGGGTCAAATCCTCTTCATTAAAGTCTGTTGCATGTTTTGAACTCAGATATAAAAGCGACATATTACAAATTAAAATTTTAAAAAATTCAAGAAGCTTTGGAAAACTTTGACAAATTTACAGTTGTTTTTCACCTAAAATATTTACCAATTTCTTGGCCACATATATGTACTTAAAGTACCGAAAAGTTTCTTTCACACCAATGAGAAAAATTGAAGTTTGATTTATTACGGAAAAGAAAGAGAAACTTAATCATGGTATCTACAGTAGCCCATTTTGTAACATGGTTGTGAAACTGTTTTTCATAAACAGAACCTACCATTCATGACTTTCACGAAATGTTCAGAATCTGAATTATTCAGTAAATTCTGTAGTTGTCCACCCATTTGTGGATTGTTAGATGACCGTTAAGGGCCATGGCCCTCTTTGCTTGCTGGCGATCCCCAGCAACACTAGTAACCCCGTACAACAGAATGTGATAACTCCATTAATTTGACATATATTGACCAACCTTCTTTTTATCTTATTAATTGTTATTTACTCAGTTTCTTATGATCTTATAATAACCCCTGCAAAGAAGCTGGAGGGGGTGGGGGTAGGTTTTACAGGAATCACCTTCTCGGCTTGCTGCCCATCTGTCCAGAACATAACAAGCACAAAACGACGGAGTTCCATTGAAACACAGCATTTTATAGCACAACTATCATGTTACAAAACCCAACAGCATCACGAATTGTGATATTCAACTTGTGACACTAATATATACCTGACACCTGAGTATGTGACATTCCCTAATCATGTGCTGTTCTTCAGATGTCTGAGTCATAAGCAAGCAAACAATATTGCCCTACCAACCCGAACTGAAGGTTTTAAAATGTTGTTAGTTCCCTTCCAAAATTTTAAAACAGTTTCTTCTTGTGCTTGTCTGAAATACCAAACAATTCGCACTCTCTATATCCATTAATAGTTATGTATACGCGACAACACGACCGCGTCAGATATCTTCGTATTGTAAAACATTGCAATTTACTTGTTTCAATACCAGTTTATCGTTATCATAACTCAGCTCTGATCCTTTACTGAGGATATTGAGCAGATTGGGACCGAAATCAAATTTCACAATTTACGAATCCGAAGTTAAAACCCAATATAGAATCCCTGTCTTATAGGACATACGTATTGTAAGACATAAGTTTATAATGTTTAATTTGTTTTGCTTTATTTATTTATTTTTGTTAACTTTATTTTCTTATACTTAATAGAGAAAAAATGTAGTGTCCTTTCACACTTTATGAGAAGGACTTCATGGGATAATTAGAATGCTTGATGCAGACATATATTGTTGTCATAATAATCATGAATAGGATTGTGCACAAGATATTACAACATTACGTTGTCCCTTCCCAAAACAAAATGACAATTACGGCAAACACAGAAATTATAAATCAATAATCATATACATAGTAGATTGTCACATTGATATCTGAAATTAAAAAAAAAAAACAAATTGATGTGACTGTAATTTTAAATCTACTGCTAGATTTAATTAGAATGTGCACATTTCTAAATATCATATCATTTAAGTCTACTGGCAAATAGATAAAATCAATTTAATATTTATTATTTTTGTAACTGTAACACCCATTTCTTGGGTAACTGTATCGGACTTTTGCGAAATCACTACGTCACCCTAACATCCTTGTTGTCAACAGATCCAATGTCTCGCGCGGCAGCAATACTTAACTGCCCTACGCCTCCACCTACCACCAGCATCGGAAGCCTGGCGAATCATGTATTGATGAAAAATGAGGACGAGCAAGGTACCATATACTTATTGTAAAAGTATATACATATATAAGGTAGCTATTCTAACAGTTCTTGATTTTTTTCAGGGATTTCCATGTAATTTTTTGTTCATAACTTTACTGCAATACATTCCAGTTATGTTAAGGAAACATCTCGTTCAAGAAAAACGTTAAATTTGATACACTGAAATTAACCTATCATGTCATTTAAATGTACCTACAGATAATATTCCACTGATAGTTGGTGTGGTAGTAGCAGGAGTAGTGGTCCTGGGTGCTGTAGCAGGCGGCTTGATTTTGCGGAAAAGCTGGTACGTATACGTTTTCATACTTACATTAATATTTTCTGCACACGCAGCATTTTGTCCTTTGGCACCGTTTAAAGAGAGATAACTCGTAGAAAGTATCGTTTTTAGACACAAATTGTATGCACGTTAATAAAGGTTTTAGTCTTGTTTGTTTGCTCAGGTATTGAAGGATGTTATTTGGGTCGTATATAAAATTAAAATCAAAATTTGGAAATATTCTACGACGGATGAGCGCCAAATCCGTCGGCATCATCAATATCCTAACCTTGATATCGTCATATATTTCATTGTTTTATTTGAAAAAAAAAATCAGACTATATTTAGTGATTAATATCACGATTGTAATTTCTAAAGCAAAAAGATTTTGGAACGATTTTCTACGTCATTGATTTTTCAAAATCGACGAGTCGGACGATAATCCCGAGACGCACGTGGCGCTTGTGACAAACGGCATTCAGTCATATCACTGTGCTAAGTGACTTTAAAATTCCATTTTGGTTATATAACTTTTATGTGTAAATAAAGCAATATGGCAGAAGCAAATATTTGTAGAAGATTTCTGTGCTGTGTCTGGTCGACGAAACGGGGCAGGGACTTTCATACACGCCTATAGCGAGACGTTTTCTGCATGCTCATCCGGTGCGTCTGTTGGACTGGGCATCTTCCTGAAACAGAGTACCGCGCGACAGTTAGTTGGGTTAAGGTCTCAGATTGTTCCCTGTTAAGGTGCACAAGGAAATAAGTCTAATTTTTTGGGAGATTTTCTGTAAAAACATACGATTATATGACATTGACCTTTAAAACACTAGCTTATATCAACTTTGATCTAAATTCTTACAGTTGATTAGAATGATGAAAGAAGACACTATAGGATGTGAACGGACGGATGGACGGATGGACATAGTTTACGCGGTGCTATGAATATGCCACTTTATTGCTTATCCCTGCTTTCGCGTGGTCCTAAAGGCATTGTGGACTCCTCGAATTTGTATAGCTTCCACACGTGGGATTTCACTTGGATAGACTTCACCACTTGATACGGCCATTTATATTTGGAATTAGCCGTTCTGACAGTGACAGTGTTTACAAACAGACGGAAGCGATAACGACTGCGGTTCTTACCCGGTATTTCGCTACATCAACTGGTCCTCTCAGAGGCTGAAAAACCCTTCTCACCCCCTTTTGTGATAGACTGTGGACAACATAGCCCTTCATATTAAATCCATCTCCCTTTCCAATAGAGCTTGTCTGTGTATATTATTATATGTATTTATGAATTCTGACAAACAACATGTTTTATACAATTACATTGTCACAGTATTTAGTTGGTCTGCTTAGTTCGTTGTCCGTAATCAACCATTTTGTGGTGAAGTCTCCTTGAAGTAGTTGGTCTCTACCTCACTGGACATCATGCGGGAGACTTGTCTAAGATCGTTCTTAATGCGAATGAATTCTGAATTAGCATGCTACTGAATTAACACTGTACCATCACAACCCGGTATCAGTTTCGGTCAACTTATCGTTTCCAAAGTTACTGCGCATAAACTCTAAGAAAAAAAATAAGAAATCGTCAGTTTAAACTTATTTTCTCGGTGCTAGACGGATTAAGAAAACAAAGAGAAAAGCAAATGAATAAAATTTAGTATCATGCTGATGCTTAACCGAGAGAATTGCGAAAAACCAAACGAAGCTGCCGTATATAAGATACCAAAAAGCCATACCGTTAAATGTGGTGATTAGTTAGTGTCGGTATGATATAGTGTTGTCTGCTCATTTGTTTATATTGTAGACACATGTTTACCACATGCACCATGTTAATTAAAGAAATGAAATACTGGTGTTGTTCAAACAAACATTCAATTAAGAGTGATACACAACCACAGATTGGCGCTATTGTCAAAACAAAACGGAAACCATAAACCAACTCTGCGATCCTGACAAGCATCTTTTGATTGACGCTGTATAGAGGTTCCACCCACTCTTGTTAATTTTTGAGCATCTGGTTGTGTCTTCCGACCGTTTTCGGTTTCGTGAATGTCCTGGGTTCACACCAGAATCCTAATCAAACCAGATAGGAGTTTCTTTCCAATGCCTGACGAATTTTCCCATGTCTTAGTGTCCCTTAATAACGGTATTTATGTCGTTGACGAGCTGTTCGGATCACCTATTCTATATATCTCTATTTCCCAGCAGTCGGTATTGGAGTCACAATTTGTCTCCCACTGCTTATATTCTCACCAGGTGGCGTTAAAGACACTGACGACATTTTGATGCCTGTTAATTCCACAAGGTGGCGATCGAGCCACTGCCCCCATTTTCCCCACAAGGTAGAGTTTGAGTCACGGTTTGTCTCTCTATGAAACTTTTCCCACTAAGTAGAGTTTGAGTCACTGTTTGTCTCTATGAATCTTTTCCCACTAAGTAGAGTTTGAGTCACTGTTTGTCTCTCTATGAATCTTTTCCCACTAAGTAGAGTTTTAGTCACTGTTTGTCTCTCTATGAATCTTTTCCACTAGGTAGAGTTGGAGCCGATGCTGGTATTAGTATGACTATTTTCCCACTAAGAAGAGTTTGAGTCACTGTTTGTCTCTATGAATCTTTTCCCACTAAGTAGAGTTTGAGTCACTGTTTGTCTATCTATGAATCTTTTCCACTAGGTAGAGTTAGAGCCGATGCTGGTATAAGTATGACTCTTTTCCTACTAAGTAGAGTTTGAGTCACTGTTTGTCTCTCTATGCATCTTGGTCCCACCTGTTAGTATTCGAGTCACCGTTGGTCTCTGTGACTCATTTTCCCACTAAGTTGAAGTCGCCATATGTCTTTGAATGCCCCATGCTACCACCAGGTAACGTTCGGTTCAGTGCTGTCTTCTCTGTCAATCTTTTCCCCACTCGGTGGAGCTAGTGTCACCAGTGTCAGCGTTTATCTCGTCTCCTTCCACTAGGTGAAGTAAGTGTCACCAGTGTCAGCGTCTATCTCCTCTTCTTCCACTAGGTGGAGTAAGTGTCACAAGTGTCAGCGTCTATCTCGTCTTCTTCCACTAGGTGGAGTAAGTGTCACCAGTGTCGGCGTTGGAGTAAGTGTCACCAGTGTCAGCGTCTATCTCGTCTTCTTCCACTAGGTGGAGTTAGTGTCACCAGTGTCAGCGTCTTTCTCGTCTTCTTCCATTAGGTGGAGTTAGTGTCACTAATGTCAGCGTCTATCTCGTCTCCTTCCACTAGGTGGAGTTAGTGTCACCAGTGTCAGCGTCTATCTCGTCTCCTTCCACTAGGTGGAGTTAGTGTCACCAGTGTCAGCGTCTATCTCGTCTCCTTCCACTAGGTGGAGTAAGTGTCACCAGTGTCAGCGTCTATCTCGTCTCCTTCCATTAGGTGGAGTTAGTGTCACTGTCTATCTCACATGTTTCCATCTGGTAAAGTTTGAATATCTGTCGATCCTCAGTGTATTTGCGTCTAACCTACTTGAGATCTGGTGGCTAAAATATCTCCTTGATCTTGTTAAAAGCCTGACGGAGGTCAATCCTTGACGCTGTATATAAACCATACGTACCTCTAAAGTCCTCTTTGGTCTAAAAACACATTAGAACATAAAACCACAAAGAGTACTCTTAAAGTTCGCCTGTGTTTATTGAAATACGAACCTGGAGCAAAGGTCGGACTATAAATGTTTTGGTTTCATGAGCCCTGACTGAGGCCGTAACATCACAGTTTACAAATGAAAAAAACCCCGACCCTGTGGCGGCATCATTAAATCTAATGTAGAGATGATTAACATTATTTAATTCCCATTTGTAGTTTTATCTGAGGGGAACGACAGGTGGAGCACTCGTCAGAGTGTTGGTTAATCATCTTCACTACAGTTACTAATCTACAAAAAAATGCCATCTTTCCCGTAATAAAAAGATTAGTCTCCCGAAGATACTAACAAATTATATGTCATTACGAACGCTAACGATACTAAAAATAAACTCGACATTTGTTAAATACTCTCTAGGTGTTTCTGTCAGAGGCGAGACTGCTATTCATAGAAGGGATCAGCAAAAAATTCTATGTTTATTCGAAATGGCAGTAATAACTAAATACTAACCAAATACAACATCTGCTGCGCCGTTGTTTATGGCTGGCGTGACGTCACTTCCGCCCGACGGCGAATAAGATAATTGTTCCTCATTTAATTCTTCGGTGTCAAGCTGTTTTTATGTAGGGACCACTTGACACGTATAGACTGTTTCGAATCACATATGATATGTTATATTATTCATGATGTATATAATTTCATATTTTGGTCTTGTTTCTCCCTAGGTTCAAAGTGTCGCCCGAAAAGGCTGGACAGTCCGATGTTCCTTGGATGAAGCAGTATAATGAGGCACCAGAGGGGCAATTCAACACAAAATTCAACCCAGCGTCCCTCTGATGACGTCACGTGGGATGTATATATATTGAAGCTTTTTATAGTAACATTAATATGCGACAGAGATATTATTATGTCTCTCAATATCTTATAAACTTGACTTTGTTTTGATATAAATATGCATGTACGATCGCGAAAGATTTCTTGAAAAAATAATTGCATGGACTTCCGGTTAGAGCAGGTGTATAATACAAGGATAGGGCAAAACTGTTAAACTTTATTTATTCAAATCAGCAACATAAATCAGTTGCAAATTGTAACAAATATAGAAAAAACGAATTAGATATCCCAAAAATGTGATAAACACACATTCTCTTTTGCTCTGTCTCCAAATTCGATACCGCCAATAAGTACAATCCCTCCTCATGTGCTGGTACTATGCCTCTCCTCATGTACTGGTACTATCCCTCCTCATGTGCTGGTAATATCCCTCCTAATGTACTGGTACTATCCCTCCCCATGTACTGGTACTATCCCTCCAATGTACTGGTACAATCCCTCCCCATGTACTGGTGCTATCCCTCCTTATGTACAGGTACTATCCGTCCCATGTTCTAGTACTATCCGTCCCATGTTCTAGTACTATCCCTCCCATGCACTGGTACTATCCGTCCCATGTTCTAGTACTATCCCTCCCATGTACTGGTACTATCCCTCCTCATGTACTGGTACCATCCATCCCTCCACATGTACTGGTACTATCCCTCCTCATGTACTGGTACTATCCCTCCCCATGTACTGGTACTATCCCTCCAATGTACTGGTACTATCCCTCCCCATGTACTGGTACCATCCCTCCTTCCAATATACTGGTACTATCCCTCCTCATGTACTGGTACTATCCCTCCCATGTACTGATACTATCCCTCCAATGTACTGGTACTATCCCTCATGTACTGGTACTATCCCTCCCATGTAGTGGTATCATCCCTCCCCATGTACTGGTACTATCCCTCCTCATGTACTGGTACTATCCCTCCTCATGTACTGGTACCATCCATCCCTCCACATGTACTGGTACTATCCCTCCTCACGTACTGGTACTATCCCTCCTCATGTACTGGTACTATCCCTCCTCATGTACTGGTACTATCCCTCCCCATGTACTGGTACTATCCCTCCTTATGTACAGGTACTATCCCTCTCCATGTACTGGTACTTTCCTTCCCCATGTACTGGTACTATCCCTCCCCATGTACTGGTACTATCCCTCCTTCTGTACTGGTACTATCCCTCCTCATGTACTGGTACTATCCCTCCAATGTACTGGTACTATCCCTGCTCATGTACTGGTACTATCCCTGCTCATGTACTGGTACTATCCATCCCATGTTCTGATGCAATCTTCCCCGTGTTCTGGTTCTATACCTCCTCATGTTCGGAGACTATCCCTCCCCACTTACTAGTACAATCCCATCCCATCTACTCCATCTACAGTTGACGCACTGGATGGGAACATGTACTATATTCCATTTACAGTATACAGCTGACACAGGTGATTGTGGAATAAATTATAATCCATCTATACTCCATTTACAGTATATAGTTGACACAGGGGACTGTAATATATACTATAGTCCATTTACAGTATATAGCTGACACAGGGGACTGTAATATATACTATACTCCATTTACAGTGTATAGCTGACACAGGTGATTGTGGAATAAATTATAATCCATCTATAGTACACAGCTGACACAGGGGACTGTAATATATACTATACTCCATTTACAGTATATAGCTGACACAGGGGACTGTAATATATACTATACTCCTTTTATAGTATATAGCTGACACAGGGGACTGTAATATATACTATACTCCATTTACAGTATATAGCTGACACAGGGGACTGTAATATATACTATAGTCCATTTACAGTATATAGCTGACACAGGGGACTGTAATATATACTATACTCCTTTTACAGTATATAGCTGACACAGGGGACTGTAATATATACTATACTCCATTTACAATAAATAGTTGACACAGGGGACTGTAATATATACTATACTCCATTTACAGTATATAGCTGATACAGGGGACTGTAATATATACTATACTCCATTTACAGTATATAGCTGACACAGGGGACTGTAATATATACTATACTCCTTTTACAGTATATAGCTGACACAGGGGACTGTAATATATACTATACTCCATTTACAGTATATAGCTGACACAGGGGACTGTAATATATACTATACTCCATTTACAGTATATAGCTGACACAGGGGACTGTAATATATACTATACTCCATTTACAGTATATAGCTGACACAGGGGACTGTAATATATACTATAGTCTATGTTACATATGAATGATCATAATCGACCATTTTCGTACACTGTCGCCACATAAAACTTTAAAATTGCTAATGACATAATTTCTGTTACAGAGTAGACTGTAGCATGGTCATAACCTCTCTTCTTGTTTATGACTAGCAGCATAGGGGCATTTAACATTGTTAATGGATCGGGGAGGGGGAAGTGGGGGTGGGGGATGGGGTGGGGGGTTGTAACATGTCCCAGTGGCTTGCCCATGAAACAACACCGATATCATTGTCTCCCCTACAACAATCCAATGACGTGACGCCATTAATATCATGCAATAACCCTTTTGTAAATAAGTGATAATATTGGTAATAAAAATCCCTAATACATGCAGTTCCAGGTGGGTAAGAGAATAATAATCATTCAACTCCATGTTGGTGAAATGGAGGGTCTCAACCCGTCAGGATATGATGATTAAAATTACTAACTCAATCATCTTTCGTCTTGGTTTGAGATCCCCCTATCTCATCTTCAACGGGTGAAAGATTATATTTCTCCCTCGACATATGGTTTGCTTCCTTACAATGATAATGTATATCAAATTCAACAACTCCATTCGTTTGGTATCTGACTAACTACTTGAACATTTTCCCGAATAAGCACCACGTACTTTACAATTATCTTAGGAACGCTTAATAACTAAAGTGATTAAAATTTCAGAGAATACCATACGTGTGAAATGCTTGTATTTGAATTTATAGCATGAAATTATTTAAATAGATCTGTGTCGTCGTGTTGTCTAAGAAAGATGAAAACTTTATTTGATACCAGACAATTCCGATAACCTATTTCATTCAACATTTTGTTTGAATTTTCAACTTCTGATTTGAACGCATAGGCAAGAAGATATTACACAAATCAACAAATTTCAATTGACCTGGTATACTGGTTTAGCTCGAAATTACAAACAGCCACAGTCCTTTTGACGTGGCTTTTCACTTGCGGCAGATGGTGGCTACCTCACTGAACATCGTACGGAAGACCCGTCGCATATTACTGTGAGCAATTGAAATGCACAGCTCTTGGTTCGACATCTGTAAGGAATCACAAGGCAATACAACAGGGTTCCGAATTTCATAAAAAAATATATACAATGTTTTACAGAGGGACAATTACTTACACTTATCATGAATGACGTCAGAGAGACTCAATAAGGGTTTTTTTACTTCCTACAGTATTTTAATATGTCCCTTTTTAAAGACACAATGATATTTATAGCATGTCAAAAAATAAAGTAAACTGAAGATATGTGAAATGCGTTAGTCTTCGAGACTTTGCCGGTGTTTTAGTAAATGGGAAAAATGTTATTCCTGTACATGTATATGCGGGGTGCGTGTATCAATAAGTTTTGCTCGTGTATTTTCTTTTACTTATTTGCTTGAAACAGAGTCTTGTTTTCAGACTTTATTGCAAAAGTGTTTACACGACTTTTAATTTCCAGATAGCGGAAATAACCATAGATGTGAAAGGTTGTGAGAAAAAAAAATCAACTCCGGAAATAGGTTATGAAGGACCAAGGGAGGTAACTTTTGATACTCAGGTCCGTCAGTAAACATTGGCCAACAGGATTGTTGATATATGTCTATATAGTTAATCACAACTGCAGCAGGAGTACGTTTTTGGATAAATTTAGAATTTCTTGTGTGTTATCCAGTTTTCAGTTTTGCACTCCAATCACCTCACCAACAAGACATGGTTTCTTGCAGAACCAACGGTGACTCATTTCCATTGATTTGTATTTCATTTAGAATTTGGGAATCAAATTCGCCGGGATTGGAACATTGTTTGATGGGACAACGAGCGGTATATACAATAACACGCCGACTAGATGGAAGGATCGATTCAAACTAATTTTATATACCCGATTGGATCAAATGTTGGTGTCTACTTAACATGAATACAATTTTTCTGTAGTTATAGTGTTGTGTCTGGAGGCGTGACACCATGGCTGAGGATATCGAGTTCGGTATAACCAATGTCTCGTTCATGTTTTTGAATAAACGAAAAAGGGAGAGAAAGTTGACTTTGATATTGTAATTATCTCATTGATAATTCAAGTAAACAGAGACAAAGAACAACCTCTCTCTCTCTCTCCCCCCCCACCCCCCCAAAAAAAAAGAAGTAATTACACAGACAAGAACAAGAAGCTTTAGGGCTTTAACGATCACCTACAATGTTAATTTTATGAAGCTATCGTTTTTGATGTCCATCGTGTAATTACATGTAAGAATGTCCCGAAGTAAATTTTACATGTAATGTAAATGTAAAATAACATAAAAGAATCATCCTAGAATAATCATTCTTATAAAGTTTGAATTTATATTTTCAATAAAATTTCATCACCATTATGCCGGAACAATATCAGTTTTCCACATGGAATTCAGCAAAGTTTACCCTATCATCATGGAAAATACGATTGCTTGGCGTCATAGAACATACAATTTGGTAAAGCACTGACCATCTCGGACGACTCAAGACGACAGACAAAACAGATTTCTTCTCGGGTGATTTAAAAAGTGTCAGAAGAATAAGGTGATGTGTTCCAGAAGGGCAAGCGTCTTCTGCTTTATCGACGACACTCGCCAGGTTCTGTTCCGTTGTAGACGTTTCCTCATTGAATAGGAACACCCAACAAGTCGATTTCATCAATATTCAATTCTTTATTAATCCCTTACAAGTAAACGCGAGATGAGTTAGTTTGAGGTGTTTTTAGTGGGGTGCTGTAAAATTCCGTACAATCCTGCACGAGTTACCAATCTTTCCAGTTCACAACAGTGTCCTGATCGTTTATGTGGGCAAACCGCTTCGGAGCTTGAAATATAACATTTTAGGCATAAATCTGGACGGACTTGTAAATGTTGATATAGCCCTTGACAGGCTTAGCTTAGTATCGTCAGAAAGCAATATAAGATCAGTATGTCCATCCTTATCAGACCTAAATGCATTGTCACGAATTGACGTAGGCTGGAGATGGTTAGGACGAAACTGACAGCAAGAAAGCAGGACCGTATAATTCATTATGAACGTATTACCTACATGATATTTTTCTGTATAACCTCCATAATCTATTATACGTCACTAATTTGGTGGTGAATATCATTCACTTCTCAACTGTGGATACAGGCAAACGTCTGGATGATTTTGATCTTGGAGAAGCTGATAGTAATTGATGGAGTGTCGCTGTTTTCGAGTATTTGGTTTCGGTAAATTAAACGAAGTGTGTGATAGATATCGCTTCAAAATGAAGTCAGTTATGTCCTTGTGGTCTGAGAAATACATGATTCATAGAATATTGTAAGACTAAATGATTCTTATAACATCTTAGAAGTGAATACTTTTTAAAACATTTCGGAAGTGCATATTTTTTAAAACAACTGATTGAAGTGTCACAGCATCTGTAGAATACCACTAAGGCATGAACGGCGCGTGAGAAAGACATGTAGATGTCAAAACAATGCATAATATCATTCTCGTTTACCGAGATTCACACAAGGAAGCCATAAAAGTCCCCGGATGGAATATCGTAAGATTAATACGAATGATCACTTAAAAGAACACCAAGGTCAACAAGATATCGCCTGGCTTTTCATTGGCCGAGGTACGAGTCCCGCGATTTCTGTTCAAGGGCAAAATTTCGACAATTAAGTACTTCTCCCTCGGTGCTTTAGGGGTTCCGATCACGATCGGTCTCTGCTACCCCGGACATGTGATGGCAAAATTGAAGATTCCATGTGCGAAATCTTGTGGACAAGACGAAGAGACTAGTTTGATCCTTTGATGAACATCAAACGAATCTCAAGGTCGCATAGAGTAATGGTTTTGAATTGGGTGTCGCTCATTTGGTATCTTAAAAAGAGCGTATCGGCCTTGTGATTAACAGTTTTTTCTACTGGAACCAATCAAATTATTTCGATTGTGCCTTCAATTATGCCATGACATGTTCCAGGGGTGCACAGGACGAAAGTGACCTTAACCCCTGGAGTATCGAGGAAGGGAGTACTTTAGCAGGTCACACCATTAGAAAAAGATACATGTAGTATTTAGGTGTGGAACTGTTTATTGAGAACTATAAAAAGAAGTTAGCACATATGTTTTCTGAAACCACGACATCGCTGATCCACGAGGGCGTTGAATTGTCCAGACTTTCAAACCTTACAACAAATGAGCGGAAACAATCTCGAACGCTTTGATGTACATTGGAATGCCAAACACAATTAAATTCGACTTTTCCCGTAGTCTGGAGACACGAAATACCGCCCCATTCTTAGAACGGATCGAACCTGCTGTCGTCCACGGCGTATTGCTATCCGCCCTGTCCAACACCAACGTTACCGTGCTGTACGTCTTGTCAGGGTCAGACGTATTCTCTGTTCTATTAGATCAGACGGAACGCTTCAGATTAGAGGGATATCAAGACAATTACGTTGTATGATATCGTCCTTCGGTGAAGATGAACAAATGAGATGTCATATGCTACCTGTTGTTTTTCGGGTCCTTGGCACGTCATGAGATCTTAGATTGTGTGACATCAATATCAGCTGCCCCTGGAAACACCTTCCACTGTGCTTGAACTTTCTACCATTCACAAACCAAAATTGCGGTCACGTTGAACTAGACGTGTATTTATTGTGGTTATCATAGGGTATGTTGGATCTGTGTTCTATATTCACATAAACAATAAATAGGCTATTGTTGAAGACATTGTTTGTTATAAACTGGCCTGATTTTTCAGTACACATGTACCATGTTTTTGTCATCATTTTTGAATTGTTTAAAGTTATCGAAATAACGCATTAAGTAAACATTATGTAAGAGCTAACTTTGTTTTCATTACAATGCTAATAACGTCGTTAACACGCTACCAATAATATACAGATGTTCCATTGCGTTCACGTCACCTTAAACGCAATAAAGATGAAGCTCAATCTCTATATTCTAAATATTGATTACACCGTATCTTATACTTGCCTGAGTTTGTGTTACTTGTACAAACATTTTTTATAGCTGACATCTACGTAACATTGAGTTATATATCATTATGCGTCACGGCATTATATTAAGGCGGCACCAATCAGTACCAATAATGAATTTTCTAGCTGACGTCACAAGCGTTTGAAGAGTTCTTATGCCAGATAAATTAAAGTCGCGGTTAAAGTGTACGGTTTATCGAGTTAGGGTTACTATAAGATTAAAAAGCACAAATATCAGGTACTATCATTCGATAATACGGGATTAATGTATTGCATATTAAAGATATTAGTATGGCACCAATAGAGCTCCGTACGTAAATAATTAGAAACACCAGGATGTATACACGCTAGACATTGCTGGTGGACGCATTGACAACAAATGTATTGCGTCCTTGTATTGTAAATAGAGCGGAGGGAAGGATTTACTTATAGGAAATGTGGGAGGGGAGGCGGGGGAAGGGGGAGGGGTAAACCTGTGATGAGCTGTTCGCTTGTAGGGACAGAGAAGGGAACAGGAAGTGACGTCAACGAACTGTTTTTTAGTGTTTGAAAAAAATATCACATGATGGGCTAGTTAGCTGATGCATCATGCCCTCTACTCTCTAAGTGCCTAATATGTACCCTGAAGGTACCCAGTCGTGTACCCGCATTCCGTATCCACAGACTGCAATGTTCCCTAAGTATAAACGTCCGATTTTCTAAAACAAGAAAATAAGTACAGTAAAAAGAAAATTTACGAAAATGATCAAGTGAAATTACAAAACGTCGAACAAAAAGTTGGGTCTATTGTACTCTGTCACATTCGGTAAGGACATGTGCTTTAAAAGTTAATGAGAACCAGATATTATCAAGGTATGAGACGCTTGAAAGATAGGGGTCTAAACTGTAGGAAGGGAGCCCGAGGGTCGGGCTTCATGAGAACCAACACGCATTATGATTTGGCGTCCTAACACTCCGATACCCACTGCGTTACTTTACGCTAAACTCCAGTATCGGATGCCGACCAGCTAGAACTGAAATATCAATAACGGCGCGAATAGTCCCAAAAGACGGATCTGGTTAGTGTCTTTATACGATAGATATTGATGTTTCGATATGCATTGTTTTAAGTAAACACACGTAGACTACACGTGGTGTACTGATACACCCAGAAATAGTGTACTGTTTTAATTGTCTGTGCACACAAAAGTATTGATAGTTAATTTTCTGCAGAACCTGTTGGATACGTCAACTTTTTGTCACTCTGTCATTCCGGTGAATTCCTAGCTACAGTTCAACAGGAAGTGTTCAAAAAGCAATAATAGAGCTACAAAGTGATCGAGACGATTTATATCGGCTTCTGTAGGATTCCATCCATTTTATACGAACAGACTCGCAGCCAGAGAGCCACACAGCGGCGCGCTACAGCTCGCCTTCCTTCACTGCGGTACAGTCTTAAAATCACGTGACACGCAACATGTATTCGGTGTGGAATACATCGGCGTATTACAGTTTTTGACTACCGGCTGTATATAATTATTTATCATTTATTTATCTTATGCATTACACATAATATGTAATACATATGCGTGTGCATTTGTATGTGTAAAGTGCGCGTGTGTTCTAAAATAGATGGTAATTTCTGTATTAATTACAGATAGTTATATATACATAATCAAACTAATTGATCTGTCTCTCTTTGATGCACGTGTGGATTTCGCCATGTGTTCCCCAGAGTAGAAATGGTACTTGTACCATTGTGCGGACAGAGGGGGATATTCCATTGCTGGACATTTTCTGTCTTTCTTTCTTGTGAATTTCTCTTGGGATAAGTGTCCGTGGATTTCCACGGGAAACATCTACTTCTAAGTCTGGGCCAAGTTTCAACATCTCACAAGGATGCAAATCTGGATTATACAAAGAAAGTTATTTCTACACGTAACAGTGATGATGTTATTTCATTACCGGGTATGGACCAGCGCCGAGGAAGAAAAAGATTTGTAAGTTTTGACCTTTTATTTATTTATTCGATTTCATAATGCAATGTTCTTTTTTTATTCAAATAAATATGTTTGTATTTAGTTTAAGGTCACAACAGGTGCCATTGAGAAAGAAATCCAATTTTCACGGCTCAATAAATCCTTTACTTTATTCAGAACCATCAAAAGATTAACAGCTGTTGTCAATGTGTTGTCTCGAGCGCGCGCGGTCATGGTCTCACTGAACCGCGCACGTGTAACAAAAACTACAGGTACGCATGTATATACATCTATTTGGTATACATTGTGGCTCAGATTTTTTCCCTAGCATTGGTAAGAAATTCCTACCATAGAGACAAATGGTTGCGATAAAAAGCCGTGAAGTTCCAGTAACTATCGGTATTCGGGTAGGGATGGGTTCCTTGTAACTAGGGGTATATTCAGGTCGGGATGACTGTCCATGTAGCTATGGGTATTCGGGTAGGGAAGGGTGTCCTTGTAACTAGGGGTATATGCCGGTCGGGATGAATGTCCATGTAGCTATGGGTATTCGGGTAGGGATAGATTCCTTGTAACTAGGGGTATATTCAGGCCGGGATGAATGTCCATGTAGCTATGGGTATTCGGGTAGGGATGGGTTCCTTGTAACTAGGGGTGTATGCCGGTCGGAATGAATGTCCATGTAGCTATGGGTATTCAGTTATTGATGGGTATACATTCGGGTAATGATATCTGTCTGTTTAGTTAGGGACATTTGAATGCGGATAGATATCTGGTGTTACTATGGATATTCAGGAAGTTATGAATGTCAGCACAGCTATGGGTATTCGGGTAGGGTTAAATATCGGTGCAGCATCATGGTGATATGAGTAATTGCGTACGGAAAGATGCCTATCACAGCTTAAGGGAATCCCGATATCTTTTCTGTCTGAATTTTTCAGCAGCCTCTGCCTGGATAATAAATTTAGGAAACACGGTAGTGTTTTCTGTAAAATTGGGAAGATATTTTTGATTTATTTTTATTTTTGGAAAATTGCACAGTTTATTGCATGGAAGAAACAACGTGTTATCGGATGTGAAACAGGAGAGATATAAACAAAAACTGAAAATCCCCTCTGTATTCGAGTAGCTGTTGCTCTCCAGGTCGCGGTGGTCGAGTGTGTAAGGCCTCTGGCTGTTTTTATCACTAGCCCTCCACCTCTGAGTCGCAGGTTCGATGTCTACGCAGGGCAGTTGCCAGGATCTCCGGCTTTCCTTCTCCTCTCCGAAACGTCCGAAAGTGACCCTGACTGTTGATAGGCCGTAAAGTAAAGTAAAACTAAACCTTTACTGGATTGTATGCTGGTGTATTCGGAAAGGAATGGATTAAGGATTGGATATAGGGTTAGGTAGCGAATAACTAGTGCCCAAATAATTGATGGATGTTCTGAGTAAGTCCAGGCAATTTTTGATGAATTTGTATCAGACATATTTGTCCTGTTGTAAAGATAGTTTACAGCCAGGGTATTTGGGTATGCCTCGGAGTATGGCGTTAAAAGAAAGATTGGTTATCCTACAATACATTTGTTTGCCTAGGAGTTCGATAACATGAACCAGATTTATCAAGTGGTTTAGAACCCTCTCTGATCACCTGATTGGGAACTAGTCCGATCACGTGGTTGGTACCAATGTGATCATGTGATCTAGAGCTTGTCGACATTTATACAGCATGATCACGTGGAAGGGTACTTGAACCTAGATAATTTGGAGAAAAAACTACATTTCGCTTGAAAGTTAAGCGTACACAATAATTTTATCATCTTTTCGAAATATTTCAAGACTTTCAAATGACATTGTTGATATTTTTTTGCTTTTTATTTAAACGAAAAGAAATTATTCGTTATCGGCTGTATAAACCGTTCAGTTGAACAGCCACTTCGTCAGAGAATCACATCCGTGCCTATAAATTGTAGCAAAATACATCGCGAGGTTCTCGCGAGCAATGACATTTAATTGCTAATTAATGCCATTTTTAATAAACGAGACTCTCTTAAGTCATTATCCAATTTGCATGAACTGCAGCCCATAAATTTTGTTGAATTATTTTTACGTAATTCCTTTTAATTGGAATAAAAACCATGTTACATTTTCGAACAATAGAATGTATATTCTGGAGTCATAGCACGTGTGGTCGAAAATTAAAAACACGCAGCATTAAAATGATATTTTTCTACCACTGGTTATAGCAAATATTAACACGCGGATAATTTTTATTTTCTTTCAAATTGGTAGCAGAAAGAGGAAAGCAAATGTTTTAAATCCTGCTTATGCATCAACATGAGATACGTTCATGATACAAAGAGTGTGGGCTGAACGATGAGTATACCATATTCTACAATAATTGTCAAAAACAATGCAGACGACACAAGATACATTACACAGTTACTGACGGTGAGATATATAATCAACGACCAAGGCAAGGGCGGAGATATGGGGCGGTGATTAACGGTATCTGTAGACATTATGGCAATATCTAATTGTCGGTGTAGTGATATTTAGTAGTGATGTAGGGGACAGCAAGATTGGAAACATTTTGTAGTGATGTAACAGAAAGTAATGTATAACATGTTTCTGTAGAGATGTGACGCCTTTGTGTAGTAAAGTAGCGTGATCAGTAACGTAACGTGTTTGTGTAGTGACGGAACGTGTGTGTAATGATGTAGCGTGTTTGTGTAGTGCTGGAACGTGTGTGCGTAGTGATGTAACGTGTGTGTGTAGTGATGCAGCGTGTGTGTGTAGGGATGGAACGTGTGTTTATAGTGATGAAACGTGTATGTATAGTGATGTAGCGTGTGTGTGTGTAGTGATGTAACGTGTGTGTATAGTGATGTAGCGTGTTTGTGTAGTGATGGAACGTGTGTGTAGTGATGTAGCGCGCGTGTGTGTAGTGATGTAGCGTGTGTGTGTTGTATTATAGCGTGTGTGTTTGTAGTGACGTAGCGTGTTTGTGTAATGATGTAACGTGTGTGTGTAGTGATGCAGCGTGTGTGTGAAGGGATGTAACGCGAGTTTATAGTGATGTAACGTGTATGTATAGTGATGTAGCGTGTGTGTGTAGCGATGTAGCGTGTGTTTAGTGATGTAGCGTTTGTGTGTAGTGATGTAACGTGTGTGTGTAGTGATGAAACGTGTGTGTGTAGTGATGTAACGTGTGTGTAGTGATGAAACGTGTTTGTTTAGTGATGTAACGTGTATGTGTAGTGATGTAACATATGTGTGTAGTGATGTAACATCTGTGTGTAGTGATGTATCGTGTGTGTGTAGTGATGTAACGTGTTTGTGTAGTGATGTAACGTGTGTGTGTAGTGATGTAGCGTGTGTGTGTAGTGATGTAACGTGTGTGTTTAGTGATGTAGCGTTTGTGTGTAGTGATGTATCGTGTATGTGTGTAGTGATGTAGCGTGCGTGTGTAGTGATGTAACGTGTGTGTGTGTAGTGATGTAACATGTGTGTGTAGTGATGTAACGTGTGTGTAGTGATGTAACGTGTGTGTAGTGATGTAATGTGTTTGTGTATTAACGATCACCCGTTTGTATGGCGATATTTACACGTTTTTTGAAAAGGCGAAAGGATGGTCGTGTTGTTGAATGTTATGTTTTTGTAATATTGTCTACAAATATAGGATTCATATGGTTTCAACAATAAGACATATTGTTGTGATATGTAAGAAGTGTACACGATTTTTATATCTGAAGAACCAGCGTATATTTTGTTTGTGTATGGACCTAAGTAGATCAACCGCACAAATTTGGGCCTCCCCGCCAAGCGTGAAAAGCTTTCATAATGTATATCTTAAATAACATTTGAAGGAAACTGCAAATTACATCCAAAAACTACTGGAACATTATACAGGTAGGCTAAGCAAATTAAAAGTATACTTTGACCTGTATGACCTTCAGATCGAACTTTTACAGTATTCCCTGGCGAGGACGAATTCGATAATATGGTAGCTACGTGTAACTTTTATTGGATCGTTTTCTACAGATAACGATGGTATATTCTCACTGGCGTAATGTATGTATTCTTTCTAGTTTAATAGTTGTTTATTGTAGCACACATCACATAAAACACGGTGCATATATTTTGGTGGCATCTTCACAGATATGCCGTTCATCGTCCCATGAATTATATAACCCAGATGTGTTTATCGAACACATATATACTCTGTCGTCGTACGAATTTCCGGTACATTGCCTGATAAACATTTTGGTAGTTCATTGCAGTGTAATAACATAACACATATTGATTGCGGGGTGTTACAGTTTCAACAATTCAAACCGGGAGTACAATTCACACCGGAAGTAAAGTTCAAAGCAATTTCCTTTGCAGTAACTTAATACAACCTCATCCATTGCACAAAACACCCCATAAAGACAAAATTCTTCATTTCTTTGTGTTATTACTCATTAAATCTATTTATAGAATAATAAAACTGAAAGGTTTTGACCGGGACTTCATATTTTTATATCTTTATCATCCCGTTATCCTGTGTATTTGTCACTTGAGTAATATACACGTGAACGTTTTTGATTGGCTGCGCCAATTAATACGATATTTTGATGTCATGATGTAGATAATGAAATTACGTCATGAACAGAACATGGTGCAACAAAATGGCTGAATTCGTTTGATTTTGTCCTCCACATATTTACAAATTATTAAAATGTACCTTCTACGTTATATGAACAAAAAAGCCTTTTTAATCTGTTTTGATTATCTCTTAAATTTGATGAAACTTGGGCAGTTTTAATCTTTGCTCTCCAAAACTTGTGTGTGCATCTTTTTATCCACAACATCAGGTGTTAACGAAAAAGTAGTAAAAAATCAGCTCACACAATTCTAGAAGATTACAGTGGAGTAACAAACGTACCCTTGTCCCGACTGGCCCATCTGGGAGACAAACGAAACTAGTTTCGGTATTTTAGCGATACACATAATCAGCTTCATGGTGTGCAATGTTTTAGAAAGAGACACGTTGGCAACAATTTCTGAAAACAAAACACAGTTGTCTTGTTCAAGATCATTTTCCGCCTATAATTTAGACTACAATTTCTCGACTAGAATACACTTACTGGGTGTTGGAGTTTAACAAAATTGTTGGTGAAATTGATGTAAGTGATTTGTGTAAACAGTCGAGTACCATTTCGTGTAATCAATCTATCGTTAGCAGGAAGTACCATTAACGCTACAGAGTGAATCTTCACTTTGGTACGGGTTCTGTGTTAGTACGGGCTTTGTGATACCTCCTAAACGTACAGGAAACACAATGTACTGGTAATCCTCCGTAACATAGACTAGTATTGTTGTCTACTTGTATGTAAACAGTCGTGTAGTCAGATAAACAGATCAAACATCAGTGTAGATTAGTTCCGTATACATAGCGAAGTAATTAAAAGAGGTACGTTATACCGTGGGTAATACACGTCATCGATACACAACAGTATGGAGAATGGGCGAAAACACTACTATAAGACCGGACATGAACTGGTTTACAGGCAAAACACAGGTTCAGCTGGTTCATACAATGGACAATGGACTCCAAACAAAAAAATGGTTCATGCACCAAACACAGGTTCCCAGATAAAACAAAAGTTCAATAACAAAATACTGATAAAATTCTAGTTCATACACCAAATATATGTTCACAGATAAAAATCTGGGATATAAAACGAAGATCGGACAATACACTTTTATATACACTTGTTATATACCGGACAGTGATAAAAACAGCACAAAGGCTCACAGACAAATAATTGGTCATTACACAGGCCGTTCATTCATACACAAAACACTGGTTCATATACCGGGCACTGGCTCACAGATAAGACACTGGTCCATATACCGGAAATCAGTTCACTGATATAACACTAGTGTATATACCGGACACCGGATCAAAGACAAAACGCTGGTCCATATACCGGAAATCGGCTCACAGACAAAACACTGGCTCATATACCGGGCACCGGCTCAAAGATAAGACACTGGTCCATATACCGGGCACCGGCTCACAGATAAGAAATGGTCATTATACCGGGCACTGGCTCACAGACAAAGCACTGGTCCATATACCGGGCACTGGCTCACAGATAAGACACTGGTCCATATACCGGATACCGGTTCACAGACAAAACATTGCCTCATATACCGGGCACCGGCTCACAGATAAGACACTGGTCCATATACCGGGCACCGGCTCACAGACAAAACACTGGTCCATATACCAGATAAGAAATGGTCATTATACCGGGCACCGGCTCACAGACAAAACACTGGTCCATATACCGGACATCGGCTCACAGACAAAACACTTGTCCATATACCGGGCACCGGCTCACAGACAAAACACTGGTCCATATACCGGAAATCGGCTCACAGACAAAACACTGGCTCATATACCGGGCACCGGCTCAAAGATAAGACACTGGTCCATATACCGGGCACCGGCTCACAAATAAGAAATGGTCATTATACCGGGCACTGGCTCACAGACGGATACCGGTTCACAGACAAAACATTGCCTCATATACCGGGCACTGGCTCACAGATAAGACACTGGTCCATATACCGGGCACCGGCTCACAGACAAAACACTGGTCCATATACCGGGCACCAGCTCACAGACAAAACACTTGTCCATATACCGGGCACCGGCTCACAGACAAAACACTGGTTCATATACCGGACATCGGCCATCAGGTGTTGAATGAGTTGGGATCCTTTTTGTCGCCTTTTTTCAATGTTGGTCAGTAAAACTCACAAGTAAAGAAACTGATATATATAATTTTCTACGACATTCCATTTCCGTATACTGGTTAAAGTCCAATGGCACATTAGTATAGTACCTAAACGTTCCAGTTTGGGTTAGCAATCATTTCATAAAAAGAATTGGTTAGCGATATTGTATACTGGTCGTAATGTGCAGAATTTATTAGATAAAAAATCGAGGTTTTTACATTAAAATGTCATGTCAGACAAGTCAATGTATCTATTGGTCTGACATTTGTGTGTTCATCCAATCAGAATTACGTAAGTGGTAAGGGTAATTCTTGGTGCACCAATAGAGTTGATGGTAGGGCTTGTCAAAACGAATCCAGTGTAGTTTTAATGGGTCTGTTCGAAAAGGAAAATATAGAATTTTATGTAAACAATATTGCGTTCTATCTGGTGCTGTGAGGATGTTTATTGGTTTGTGGCACGCTATATCGTCTATATGGTTAAACACGGGAGCACTATGAATGTTGACATCGCGGGGTCACATGGATGGGAGGACGTGCATTTGATAGATATTTTATATCGTAATATAATTCCTGAAGCAAACAAAGTGCAATTATCCATTTAAGATATAACCGTTGGGAACTATTTTCCAAAAATTTTAAGGCATGTATCGTAGCTGAGTCCAGAACGATGTGATCATTGTTGACATAACGTGTTTGTAATTTCACTGTGTGTGATGATAAAAGCACTGTTTATGGTGAATTATCAGTTTTATACATAAATGATATGACGTCATATGGATGGCAAAAATACAATTATGTAAGTATGGTGTGGTGAGGCGATGGGACATGGATACTTGTTTATCGCCTCGGGAGAGCAAGGGTCACTTTTGAGGAAGAATTTCCATGTAGAAGTTGATGACTTCTTCACTGAACAAAATGCTGGAGGCCCAACGCATACCACTCGGAGCAATTTCGACAAAGTGTCATGCCCATGGTCACATCAGCACCGACCGGTTCGTTCCTTAGCTTCCTGAGAAACACCGGTAGGGAGTACCGAACTACGAACATGGAATCTTCACCTAAGGTTATGTATGCTACCTGATAGCGACCATAGGGACATGGAGGTAAATTAAGATATATAAGGAATAGTGCGTTGGAACGCAGGTGCATAATTTGTCAAAAGGTTACAATAAGATTGACGATAGGACATGGAAGATAAATTAACAGATGACAAGAAATGGTGGTAGGACGTGTTCGTGAAGGCTTAAGACCACGATAACGGAGACGTAGTTTTACAAGAGTTGGAGCAACCTCAACCTACCGTTGAAAAAACAACACGCGGGACAAAAAATCCGGATTATCATAGACGGTCATAGGCAAATTTTTGGGCTGGATTATCTTCACTGTTTATACTCTCCGATAGACTTTGCTTCCGTATACAACGATAGGTCAGGACTGGTATTTTTATTCGCCCCATGGGGTATGTCGAATGCCAATTTTTAACAATCGCCACAATATAGTCAAATATTACTGGTGTATACATTGGAAATGTTCCACCTCCCGTTGTATGAACATTGACTGTTCAAATCGAATGTGATTGTTTCAAGCATACTCTCAACGAGTAAGTTATTTTTAACATTATATCAGCGATGAGAACCGGGCATGTTATTCGAAATTGCATTAGTACACAAGCAGGTAACTGCTGAATTATATTAACACGTTTTCAAAAGATTTTCAATATGGTGAAAAGTTCATGAAATCTGCCTACGATTCATGTCACTTACCATTGTAAACAAAAGGGCATTCCAATTCTCAAACCTAAACAACGATTCGTTGACTGAATTTACCAGTCGGTTTCGTTTTAGTCAAAAGTTTGATCAAGACGGCTGCTATGACCCGCCTTAGTTTCAACGAGCGCTATCTAGCGGAGAAAAAATGTACTTAGGCAGTTTATCCGACTTTGTTTATCGATAAAAAAAAGTGAGGAGTTCCGAGTGTTGGTCTGCGTCACTCATAACATTTAAGTTGCTGTAATACTTGACAATGACGTCAAACGTTTGTTAGATAGTTACTGAATCTTAAATGAACTGTGAAAAAAATCATGTTATTTTTTTGAGTGCTGTCATCGGGATAACGTGTTATGCTTTTTGTACAAGCAGATGTTTTAGCAGAGAACTAACTACATCAGAACTACAGTAACCGTATTCACGTATAAAATGCATCATACATACATGTAGCATTGTAAAGAAAATGATTAAGGAATTATCAGAATATTTGTATCCAATTAAATATTATTTTCAACCAATCGACAGACGCAGTTTTTTTCGTGGGACGAGATATTCTGAACATTACAATTACATATATTACAATTAGTGTGCAGATGTTTGAACAGGTTCACAACCATGAAAGTCACTCTAGTACAGGACGCTTAACAAGTCCTAAGAAGTTGTGTTTTTGAGGGGATCTATTTCTAGCCATTTCCATGGACGGCATATGGAATAAAACCGCGAAAAAATAGAAACATTGAAAATAAATCGAATAAAGTAAAAGTCCTGTTATGAGTATCACGATAAAAAATCCCTTTACACTAAGCTTTTGGTAATACCATGAAAATATGAACAACCGAAAAATAAAGTCTTTGCATAATGACGTGTGCAAAATTGACACTTAGGCATCGTGTTGTCACTATTGCGAGACTTTAGAGCCGATTTTGTCGGTTAAAAACACCGAAACATTCTGTCTGAAGTATTACACTATATACACGTTAAACTTGCTTTAAATACACTTGTTAAAATCTGACCTATCTCGATCTGAAGTCAAGTGTGTGCCGCCATCTTGTGTGTGGGATTTGTCGGAATCAGCGCCCACTTCAACAAGATGTAATGAGACACGAAGATGATTTTAATAGAATCTTTGTGGCTGGTTTACAAGTTTGGTAAGGTGTACCAGCCCACCCAGCTTTGGTTTAATAGACGCGTGTAGCAATAGGTCCGCTCTCTATGGTGCAAAGTGTTGCTCTAGAAGTCTTAACCACAGGCGTGCAAATGTTTCTGCGAATGTTTAGTCAGATGGTGAAATAATTTGTCTTACCCAATAACATATATTTATATCGCTGTACGGTTGATATGGAAAGTAAACCATGACTCTGTAAGACATAGAATCCTACTCTCAATGTACTCAGGACTACAGGTGATGATGTTCAGAAACTTGTTACTAAAAAAACAATCATTTCTTGAGTAAGCGAAACAACAGATTTTCTAAATTTCCTGCAATCGTTTCTGCAGCATAAAAAAACCCACTTACATTGTTTCAATAAGATCTATTAATTTTTTTCTTCTGAAGAGGTGTATAATACAATTTAAGCCATGGTTATTATTCTTATCAGCGTCAAAAATTTGATCGTACGATTTTCTACATAGCTGCAAACGTGGTTGTGCCTTAAGATAAAGATAACATGAATTGATGGTGTGATTGCAGTAAGTGTGAAAAACATGCAGATATTTCAGCACATTTTCAGCTAGTTTTATTTGATAAGGTTGATTAGAGTCTCCATTTTCGAAGGGTTAATCATAGCCGAATGTGACTGAACTGAAAAATGACGAATATATACACATGTCGGTACAATGACTGATAGCAGGAAATGTTAAACACGTCATTTTGAAACAATGGTGGATTGGGATTTAAAGACCGAAAATTCATTTTGTTTAAACGACATTGGTTAGCGAAAAAATTGCAAAAGGTGTAAATTAGTGGCAAAAATGTGGAAAACGGTAAACTACTTCTTAAAACCTAGCGGTTAGCGTAAAAGAGGTCGAAGGGCGCTGTTAGCATTTAGTAGAAAATATTCTCTGATGTTTGGTAGCAAATTTCAGGTTACGTGTATTTTTTTCAGAAACAAACTCCAAATTCCTACTGGTACATTCATATGTAGCACATTGTACCGATTTTCTTCTGATAAAAACTGTAACCACAAGCAGATACATACAAGTAGATATATTAGTTCTTTTCTTTATATATATAACATATTTATAGAGTGGCTACACGCTATTATACTCGTTTGTAATCAAAATAACGAGTACGTGATATGCACGCTCTAAGTGAATTTAGCGTTATCATAATTTACACTTGAATCCTATACTGGCTAATGTTGTTTGACCTTGAAGGAGCAGTGAAGATTTCTAAAATGATTTAGTCTAACACGTGCTTGATACCTCACAAGACATTATCTCTCTTTGCAGTGCGGGGACATTTACAACTTAAGATAAATATTCACGGAGATGCATTAGGATGATACCTTGTAGAACGGCGAGATTTCTTCACCAGAGAAGACAGAATGTAATACCGAACAAAGATCCGAGATGGTTTGACCGATAAAAAAGTACCATAGGTTTTTAAATAGGCAACGGATCTGCAGGGGACGGCGACACTGCACAATACAATACAATACAATACAATACAATACAATACAATACAATACAATACAATACAACTATAAAATACAACAAATACAATACAACAATACAATACAATACAACACAATACAAAACAATACAATACAATACCATGCAATACAATACAAAATTGTTTGTTAAAAATATCATATATATGTATTTACGTGTTAAATACAAAGGGTATGTGAAATAGAAGCCCACATCAATCATGGATATTAAAAGACGTGATTAATGATAATGAAATTTCCACTGCATCTTAGCCGAAAATGTGCAATAAGATATTCTGATAAATAACTCCCATCTACTTTAACCGAGTGGCACAAACGAGTTCTTCAAGGGTTGGGCCAGTCCATACCATCCAGCGAATCCGCTTTGAGATGTGGGATGTCGAAATGGTCGAAAGCGAGGCTAAAATATTTAAAATTTTCGAACGTTTTCAGATATCTGAAGTGTGATAATTTATATGGAACTAGCTGAAAAAAATAACAGGTGGGCCCTATAATGCGTTCATGTTTCGCGTAAAAAATGCAATTACATGTGTATTGTGAGTCTACACGTGCGTGCTACACTAAAACGTTTAACATAAATATATGTTCTATAGTACGTTACGTCAGGAATTCACGGAATTCTTTAGTTTTTCGTTGCTATCACATTGAACAATGCGTTTGATGTTCTCTAAGTTTGTGCATCTTCATGTATTTAAAATATTTCTATTACTTATATATCACTAAAAAGATGTTATTACCAGATAAATTCTAACTATTTCTTGCGTTTTATTCTAACTTACAGCTTCCCAAACGATGTAGATTTCACGGAGCAGCCGCGTCAATCAACGTAGTGGTGATTGACAAGTGCACATGCTGCTTTCATTTCACGGCTACAAATAACATACGCACGTTGATGCCCGTGCTTTACATGCATTTGCTGTGGACAACAATTTACAGGAAGTGGATATATTAAGAAGACCACACTATGAGTTGGAAGCGTGCAATAGTTTTTTGACATTAAATCTACATAAAATCTCAAGTATACCTCTTTGTAAACCCGATATGATTAAGGTAAAAATGTTTCATTTCATCAAAAATCTTACAAGGCATTAATGTAAGATTGCATGCTCGGGGGTGTTGATTTATGTCTTAAATACACTTTTACGATTAGGTATATTTATAGATCAGTCATTTTCATAAACAGACAGTATATGATTGCTTACACCGATGATCGTAACGCACGCGGAAACAATTGTCGTGATTTCATAAGACGATAGATGCACCGGTATCGAAGAATTGTCGTGATTCATTGAAATAATAAATTGACCGGTATAGAAGAGTTGATGCTGAGTTAATTTGTTTGATGTTTTTAAAAAGTCAACTTATGATAGTGTACGCCAATTGTGATGAAGCCATGATCACCTTATTGTATGAATGCCATTATACATTAAATAATAAAAGATATCACATCTTTGTAAAGTTCTAACCGTTGTATTTATGACTGGTAATTTCTAACTATTTGAAAAAAATGTCTGATTAAATTGATTTAAATAACACGTGTTTTCTTTGGCAGTCTTTATGTGGTCGTCGCTAGAAAAAATAGCCGTTTTCTGACAGCATCGAACAATGTACAAAGTTCTAAAAAAGGCCGAATTATTAAACTCTGAAGGAAATCGTTATCCGATTGTCAGACTGATAGATAACGTGTAAATGAGGCAGATATGTATAATAAGCCATCGATTTCCATTATACTTTGTGTTATTTACGATAAAATTGAATCAACCTCACCGTGTCACTACTGTCCCACATTTTGGCAAACTCTTCGTTCTGTTGATGTAGACTCGTTTTCAAAATACATCGTCAATGCATTAGAAAATACCAACACGTCAGCATAGTCATAATCCAAACTCAAATTCAGTAAAACTAGGGTAACATATGAACAAAAAGGAGACTTACACGGAGACTCATGAAAAAGTACAATAATAAGATCAGGTGTCCCGGAAGAGTAAGCATCCACTGTTTCATCGACGACACCCGCCAGGTTAACCTTGATCAATCCAAGTTAGTAATGCCAAGGTCTCAAAATGACAACAAAGTATGTAACAATGTAACCAACAGGCAAGCTTGCGAACTCCAAACAAATCACACAAAGAAAATGAATATATTTCAATTTGATTACTATGACGACCATAATACTTTTCATCAATCTGCATCTTTTCAAACCCTGTGTTACGAATTTGATCGTCAGTTGACGACTTCTTCCACGAAAATCGTGATAACTTGAACAGGCCCTTGAATATCGAGTCAACTGTGACACGTAAACACCATAGATTGGGGACGCAGGAATATTACTATTCAGAAATAGAAATTAACAATAGGGAAATTGCATCATCACGTTTATCATACAGCTGATGTAGAAAAATAAAGCTTGAGACCAGGCTCTTTATAGGAAATTATTTTCATGGTCAAGCTGGACACTCGATCATCAAATACGATTAGGAACACATGAATCGACATCCGAGAACGACGTCTATTTATATCTTATTATGTAGACGGTGACAACCTTAAACAAAGGGATGGAATGTTATTAGGACGAGAATATGTCATTAAGACGAGAATACGTATACCCGTGTAAGGAAAATGCAATTGTCATTAAGACGAGAATGCAATACACAGTTACTAATTATCATTCTTATCATTGTTTTTATCTGTACAACAATTTCTGTTTCATCATTTCCGGTAGGAATAAAAATGTCAGCATCATTGACATGTAGATCTCTTATGTGTCTCGTTGTCCTTTTCTATGTGACGGGCGCCATCGGCATTCCTGCATGCTGCAGCTCACGTGTTGATGAACGGTCGATGTGACGGTAGATATAAAACACATGCGCCAGAAAGATGTCGCAGAGTATGACTTAGTGATTAATTCTTGTGTAGAAAGTCCTTGAAATCTACGTTGTGATACATAAATCTTATTGCATGTTTCTTGTTCTGAAATCTTTTCTCGGCAGTATCTTAGCTGAGTTGATAATTTACATCACAATCTAAACAGTTGACAAATATTTTCCGAAGGTATTCAGGTGCTTCATTATCATAATATGACGTCAAAACAAACGTAGCAATTACCAAGGGATACTAATTGACGTTTCTCAGCTGACTGATTAGTTACCAATGAAGAAATGATTGTAATCGCACTTATGGTGGTTATATCGTTTACCAGAAATTGTTTTTTTTTTTTTACAAAGTGTCATAAATTGACAGAAAACATTCTGAAGGATCTAAGGCGCCGTTTATGACATTCAACGTTTTATTTTTTGAAGATTGAAATATATATTTCTAATATTGATGGTGGTCTACAGTTGCCTTATGTGTTACTGTAAATCGTAGAATATATGAAAGAAACGTTGTTGGTATAGGTATTCAATTATGTTAGTATGCCATTTATTGTACATATAAATGACACAGTTTGACAAGCCAACACCATATTGTACAATACAACCTTATATACCGTAATGAGACTGTTCAATACTTATGTTAATTTTCCGTAGGCGTCGAGCAATCTTTTGCCGATAACAATTTGCAGATTTAAACTAAATTTTAAATGATTTATCATCAAAAGTGAAATCCACCTGTGATTGCCATGAAAGAAATTTGAAAAGTGAGACGGCCAAGAATGTCAACGGTCCATAGTCAATTGCAAACATACATTGGTGATCAGGAAAAGAAAAAAGAAAGACTTTCATCTCGCCAAAATTGTATATCTACACCCATACTGTATAGAATGGTAAAAATTCAAAGGAGCTACCATCATATGAATCACAATAAATATTAAATATGAACAAAAGAAAGATTTATATAAAACGTACGAGAAAATTAAACCAGGTGTTCCGAAACAGTAAGCGCTCTCTTCTTCTTCCACAACACTCGCCATGTAAATCTAGGTCAATACAAGCAAGTGAGTTCATAATCCTATATGAGACACAGTAAAGCCTGTTTTACAAGTTATCTGTGAAATAAGTACCATGTATACATTGGTTAAAGAAAGACGAAGGGTAATAATTCTGTATTAAATTAGGAAACAAACAATAGCGAATCGGATACCAGCATTGTAAATCATTTATCTTCAGACATTTTCATCATTACATAATACACAGGTGATAGGTTACGGATTGAAGTATGTAATTTGATTGTTTTACATCTATATGTCGTGAGATGTCGGTCGATATAACGTAATGTCGCATGCACAAGGTGATAGCTATCTCAGCAGGAACAGAATATATCCAATTAATGGTCTCATTGATTGTTCTCCATTCGTGTATTCGTTCATTTGTTAGAATTCAAATGACGTAGTTGGATAACCGATGCTCATTGGTCAGAAATCTAGTGACGCATATCGATAACCGAAGTTCATTGGCTAGAAATCAAGTAACGTAGAACGTTAGCTGAAGTCCAGTGGTCAAAATCTAGTGACGTTGCTCGATAACGGTGAAAATACAAGTAAAATAAAAAGTGGCTTTCCATTTGTCATTCTCAATTAAACACTACAATTTTACAGAAAACTTATTTTGCAATTAATCAAATTACTAGCAATTAAATGATTAAGATCTAAGACTATATAAAAGTGCGCCGGGAATTTTAATAGATGAATACCGTTACTCTCATTAGGGTTTGTTTTTCTCTGTTATCTTATCTATTAGCCTTAAAAACAGACACTTTCATAGTAGGAAAGATATCTGCTGATCCTTTTTCATACATTTTCACATAAACTGCTAACATTTTGATTCTTATTTTCAGTAAAAACGAATAAATTTGCAACCTCGAAAAAACAGCCATTACAGTAAAATAAAAATATATGTCTCTCAGAACGCACAGAAGGTTATTGTCGTAGTATCTATTTGTCAGTTTGGATGCATTAGGGTTGTGAACGAGATGTCACGTGCTGTTTGCGTCATTACGGAGGTATAGGCCACACGATGTATAAATTGAGTGTCAAGGGACAGCCTAATGCAACGGGTATTAGGTGATTATACAAATTGATAAATTCTCTTCATAATTTTACACTCCGGCAACATCTATCTTGTATTGATTGCAGTGTTTGTTTTCCATTGCTAAATTAAAAACGTTTTCATGGAAACTCTAAACTCCCGGATGTTGTTCCGTCCCTAGACATTTTCATTATCAAACCATTGCATAATAACGTGATATTAATAACAACCATAATGCATTACAAAAGAGGTCGTATTATTTTGATGACATTCTGTGTAAGCGAGATTGTGTGTATTTGTACAAGATACAACTGTCGTGCTTGTGTCCTGGGGGAAGACATTTTATTCCAGTTGTTTTTAATAGCATGCGACGAATTCCGTACGTTGTTCAGTGATGTAGCCATTAACGACTACCAAAAGACCCTGCTTCATACTCACCATGGCTGTCCATGCGGCGAAAAACTCAGAAAACAAAAAAATGTTTTTTAACGGTCCACACATGTCACTGAAACACTTGGATGCAATGATATCGTCAAGTGTCACTATGCCTTTTAACAACATCAATATGGACAAGACAATTAAACCAGACCAGGACGAAATAAACACTGAGTTAAGCCGAAAAGTCAAGGGTCAATTAATTAATACAATTTGCGATAGGCTTCTATGAAACATTAAGCTACACAAGTCAAACTACCAACAAAAAAATGAGAAGGAGCAATAAAGTTTAAGGTCAAAGGTCAATATACAATATTAGTGAACAGCGAACGTGTGAAGTCGAATCTTTTAATGAGATTTGTTTGCTTTTGTTTACGGAATTTAACATCCTCGCAACAGCCATGGTCGTATGAGGACGAGCGTCGAGAGGGTTACTAAGAGGGGGAAACAGATCACAGAAATAAAGAGCAGACAGTAAAGAAAGGAAAATATGAAGATATCAAGTGTTGTAATGGTGGCAGTATATTTGACTTGGTCTCTTCAATGAGATGTTGACCCAAGTCAACATCCTAGGACAACAATTACGAAAAGAAAAAGTGAAATGAATATTCTTATTGGAACTACATGAGGTTAAGCCTAATGTTGAGACCTAGATATTTATAGTTTACATAGCACTTACTTAAAAAATGCACGCTGTAACCTCATAAGCCGATGGTATTACATCTAATCAGAGAGGAAGGAAGTCATCTTGGATTCCAAACAAGTCACGTGTAACAACACTCTGTGATACCTATTATCGTAAAATTTTGAATAAGGTGTAGCCATAAACTGTTGTTATTTATTTTTAAAATCGGGCAAAATTAAACAACTAAGGATAAAAAATAGAAATAGATCAATAAATACAATAAATAAATAGATAGATAAATAGATAAATAAATAGATATATAAATAAGAAAGTAAATAAAATCCTAAAACCATGATAAAATGTTTGGTATTGTGATGGAGTGAGGTGTACATGTAATTACGACCTGGAACCACTCAAATGGCCATACGTTGTGTCTGTGGTTTTAAGGATCGGGAGATCAGGGTTGTTGCAAAACGAATTTTAACTCCAAGAATCAGAATTAGTAGAACATAAAAAAAACATAACTTCTTCATAAAAATTATATTCCAATATAGTAAAATAGTGTAACAGCGTGCAGTTCCACATGGAAGTGAAATAGGCAGATGAAAGACGGCTGTTGGTCCTGACGCAGCACGGGACTATTAGTGTATTCACGTAAACACCAGTCCATGTATAAGGTTGGGTGCCAATATTAACACAGAACGTATAACACCACCTGGGTCTCTCACCTGTTCATATATACCTACTTGTTTCTGACAGTCGCTGGATATCAAAACTGAAAAAAAATGTCTTCAAAATATTTCTCACCAAATTAACTCGATCCGGCAGGATATTTTTAAAACATTAAAAAAAACCAGCAAGTCTGTGTAGGCTATCGTATGATTCAACTTACGTAAGTTTGCCCCTTCAAATTTCCATTAATTAATTTTCGTTGGGATGTTTTATCATGTTTGCCGGAAGTCAGGGGGAGATAATTAATGTAAATTCTGTGCTCATTATATTCAGAGATGAATAGTGACAGTGTTTCAAAGAAGTCTTTCGCAAAGCCAGCATGCTATCTTTACAGGTTTAAAAATATCTTCCTGAAGTATCAAGGTTATTTGCTGAAGAAAACCACAGGGAAGTTGTTATCTATAGTGATAGGTCGGGGAAAAGAAACGTGATATTTGGGTAGATCTTGCTTCTTATACCGCTACATTACTCGCTTCTAATACTATCACAACACACGCTTTTTAATCCACCACAGCACTCGCGTCTCATACCACCTAAATAAGTCCATTTGATCTGTTATGATGCATTTTAATTCAAACGGTGTTGTAAATTGTATCAAAAGGTGCTTATCACTTATTAATAGACAAATTTTGATTTTTCTTCAGTTACCTCTTAAGTTTCAACAAGCTCTGAACAGCTATTATCTACTTGAATGTCTTTTGTAAAATTTGATATATACGTTTTGGTTTGATACAATATGATCAAAGTCCATTAAATCTACTTAACACGTTGAAACATCTTCTATTGAAAATCTGTATTTCTTTTTCTTAATTTGGGACGACACCATTACACTCAGCACAAAGTCCATGATTAAGGAGGCGTAGCAGCAATGCAACAAGTGCTTACGAATTTAAAGTCATTCTCTATCGATTTCAGAAAGGACTGGATTTTAAGCAGTATTAATTAAACGACATGACGGTGTTCACGTGTTACAAGACATGTAATGTTCGACAGCGATTTTCACGTGTACGACTAGATTAATTTCATATCATGTTAATTGATATTTTTGCCGCAGTTTCTTCGAACTTGAGTTTGAATTTAAATTCTGTTTTCATGTCGATATTTTCTTTACATAACAGGATATATAAAAAGATTGTGTGACTTCGGGAAATTGTGAACTCACCTTTTATTGTCTTAAACTGCGCTGTCGTGGTTTTTTCTTTTTCGTTTTTGTTTTTTTGTTTTTTATTTTTTTGCAGAAAAAAAATCTCTATGTGTTAGTTTCCCGTCGACATCCTAAGTCATGATTAATTATTTTGTTTTATATTGTTAATAGTATTAATGCTATTTTTTTTGTCAATAAGGTTACAGTTCAAAATTGTCATTTGGCTTGTGTGTCTTAAAATGATATTGTCAATCTGCATGATAATGCCCAGTATGTCCATTTCAGAATAATACTGAAATGTGAAAATACGTGTTTCCCGTTATTGTTTTCTTCCTTTGGTCAGTAATATCAAAAATTTTGTGGAGTTGAATTTCTTAAGTCAATCGACAATTTTGCTGTGACACGTTGATGTAAATAACACGATTGATTTTGATACAGGTTTCTATTGAGGGACATGAGAAACGCTTCCGCCATCAGGTTCAAAGCAAGTATATCGTCTATCGTATTTAATGGGGTTTTAATTCATCCCGTCTTTAAAGCTTTAAATTGATTTGTTAGTACATGCATTTAGCTTCATCACTAAAGTTTCAAAATTCAATTGAATATTCCCGAAATTTCAGTTGTATGTTTTAATTTGGGGTAAGATCAGTTTTCTGAACAAGCAATGTTTTGATTACAAATCTTATTTGAGAGGACAACGCTTTTATTACGTTGTGTGTCTATATTTCCAGTTGGTCACACGCGAAACTAGGCTATATCTTGCTAAATTAAACCATAATGTGGTGAAAATCTCATTACAAGACCAAATGTTCATTATATATTATGGAAATTTAGATTAGCATTTTCGTTGAACCATGTATCATCAGATTCGTTCTCTAGGGTATTCCTAGTCTGTATGGAGCTGGCATTTATAGTTCTATAGAAGTCCGTCCTTTGTTGAAGCTTGAAAAAAGTTGCCTTGTCAGCCTTTGACATTTGGAGTGTAATACAATGACCCAGATAACACGAAAGCACACTTTAAAGATGTCTCCTGGTTTGTTAATCCATCAATCAAAGGCTCCAGTTTATTCCTTAATTCAACGCTAAATTCACAAAGCAATGTCTGATTGAACCAGTGCAAAATCCATAAGGCAATTTCATAATGAGTTATTTAATTTGACGATTCATTCTTATCGACAATCTTTGAAGGTCAAATATCAAACGTACAATTGAATATTTGATAAGATGTATATTTGCATTTTCGTGAAATCAATTTCCATTTAAATATTTAATTGAATATTAAACCAATATACGAAGTCCAATATCTAGTTACGTGTGGTTGTATATGGACAGTTGCCATTGTCAATGTTAGACTAAACGGCTTACATGTGGAGATTTCGCAGAGAAGTGATGAGCTAAGCAGATTATGAGTGCCAGATTAGTCGTACCATGATAAACTTGAAATGTCAGTAGGTCTACTGACTTAATCATACGATATTGATCGCAGGAGCGTATCAACAGAACTCCGTGACATTGAGATGAAGTTAGTAAATATATAGGATCCTAGGTTATCTCCATAGCTTGATGTAGACGTCCAGTGACGCTGTATAGATAGTCGAAATCAGACAGGAGTATCTTGTGGGCGATTTATTTAGTTAATTCTGTTGTTGAACTTTTCGATCAGACCCTATATCATCATGTTATCAGCTTGCTAAAATGTCAACTAATTACGTCAAAATCATCGATCTGATTTCCACATATATCGTATATTTTACAGGATGTGACACAGATTGTTCTAAGTACCAAAGATGAACAGTAGGTAACATGTAGCCTTGTAGGCGCCCGTATCATAACTATTTATTGGACAGTTTACTCTAACAAAAGATATATATGAAGAATCATGACACTTTTGTATTTTCTCCGCCAGTAATTAAACAAAAAAGCTTCAATTATCCTCCAACGATTTTGTTTTAACATGATATGTTGTTTCATAGACAAAGATACTGCTGATGCCAAAATTAGTTTCCCGAGATGATTTAGGAGTTATTCAACAAAATGTTTGCTTTCTTATTGAGCTACCTGTTTTCAAAGAAAAGGAAATTCTTGATATGCTTTCAGTTATTTTCCGCTTCAGTGAAAGAATGTACATTACGAGAAGAAACCTTGGTAGCTTTGAGGGCTACAAAACCGTTTCCATCATTTTGATTTGTGGAATATATCAAAAACGGCAATCATAATTTTATTTCACGAGGAATGGCAGCGGATAAGAATATAACATGTTTGTTGTTTGATTAAATATTGCTTATTTTTTTCTGATCCGACGGAACAAATTTTCCGAATTCTAAATCTATTATACGATATCTCATTGACCTAGTTTTAGCATTGCTTTGATGTTTTGTTGTTTCATCATAGAGCTGATGACCTTCACCTTGAGTTAGATACAAAGGACTCATTTATTTGACATGAAATGCGAACATGTTGAACAGCGCAGTAGATTTATAGATAGACTCGCCATTAACAACAGCCATGTACTTTTATCCGAATGGAAATGGACATGTAATTACTAATATCGAGTTCATATCAGAATCGTAACTATATTTTAATCGTAAAATGTTGAAACATGGAGCAAGAGAAGTTGTTTTTATCAGCCTTCTATTAGCTAAACAGGTTTCAATGCGATACCTTGCCTTCCCCGTGGAGGAGTACACATTGGGCCCGCCGTAGAATTTTTAACTGGCCTCGACTCGTTTTTCGCACAACCGTAATAATGGCAGCCAACTGAAACAGATGAAGCTAATTATGGTGAAATGTGGTTATTTGACTTTACTATCATATTTTTATTGACACCAGTGCTACTCTTTGGATTGTTAAAGTTTTAAAGTTTTAACCCCAGATGTGCCTTATCACCTGGATTGCGGGTTGTTTTATGTAATATTAACATCAGTTTAAATAACAATGCAAAATAGACCATAAGTTTTTAAAGATTATTATGTCTAGACAAAGTACAGAATACCGAACACTCCAACAAACGAAGATTCCTCGAGTTTTACATGCACTGCTGCTTTGCTTAAAATATTCAAAACATAGAAATATGTGACCGTCATGTTCTGAACTTCTGCCTAGTTAAGAGAATGTTTAACCCGAAGTTGCCTTACATAATTAGGAAAGTTCTCCTGTCCAAATCTGGTGTTAGCTATGAAACTGGAATGTTTCAAACTACGGTTGAATGTGACCGGCATGTTCTAGACTTCGCCAGTGTTAAGAGAATGCTTCAACCGGAAGTTGCCCTACTTAAGTTGGGAGGTTCTTATATCCAAAATTGTTGATCGTATTGTGACCGAAATGTTCTAGAATTCGGTAGAATGTGACTAGCATATTCTAGGCTTTGGTAGAGTTAGAAGCTTGCTTCAACCGGAAGTTGCCTTATTTAACGTTGGGTAGTTTCTGGGTCCTCAACTGACGATAACAATTTTTTCAATAATGTTTTTAGTTGGTGCTGTGCAACAGTTATGGCTCTCTCGTTCTCACCTTCACGTTTTGTTGATTTACACTTGTACTTTGTAGGAGTTTCGAGGGATTCGAGAATTAAACAGCAAGTCAAGACGTATGTAAGACATAATTACTGTCTCGCCCAGAGAGTTACTGCTTTCTTATTCCATCGTTACAGGATATATATAACAATATATACATTTACTACTTAAGTCTAGCCGTTAAATAGAGCATATAAAGATGATGCACTCCATGGATCTAGATAATTCCAGAGATATTTATTGTGGAGTAGTCTTTCATTTGAGAAACAGATGCTGAACACATGTTGAGATTAACAGAATTCCGTCAGATGTAAATATAAAAGCAACTAAACGTTGAAGGTTACAAATACGAAAACAAAATGCATAGCTTTACGAATCTGTCTATGAATTCCCAAACCGCGGCTGTAAATTTTAAGATAGCTTTCATTCTTTCAGCAGGTGAAGTTGAAATGTTTTATCAGTAGTGATTATACTTTTGTATACACCTCAAACAATTCGGCTTTAAGATCTGTTCCACGTGTTTACGTTTGTATAAGACCAATGCTAAAAGTGCGTTATTGGCGAGTAAGTAATCTGTATATTAACATCAACTGTCGGTGTAGGTTTTGTGTTTCACGTGCATAGAGTTGTAATTGTTGATCATCAAATTACTTATGTTAGGCAGAAGAAAGCACCCCCAAATACGTCGATTATTTGTTGGGGATTTGATCTTTAGATATTTCGTGGCCTTCATCGCCCAGATATATGGCCAAAGGAGAGGAATGGAGAACGTACGATGCGTCACGTGTAATCGTCTAAATCTGTAGAGCGCTTATCTTAAAAAGCAAGTATTACGAAAACGAGAAGAATTCCTGTGACCTCATAAAAATATTACAATTAAGATGTTAAAGAATCTTTAAATACGATATTTAAGCACGGACAACACTTGTTTTTTTATTAAAGCGACATGTTTTTTTTACCGAATTCGTTTTTGTTCTGGGAAAGTTCTGCTCACTTATGAAAACAAAGAAAAAATGGAGTAAGCTGTTGATTTAAAAGGAAATATACAAAGAAATTATAAATCACAATTCGACTGCGATTTCTTTATCTGTGGCATAAAATTTGATTGGGAGTTTAAACAAATGCATAACGTGATCCTTCTTGTTAGGTAAGGGCGCAGTATTATACCTGTTAGAAGATTGTACAAACGACAGGTTTTGAATTAGATAGAGTGGAGCAAAATAATTAAACCTCATCATTCATATGTTTTGATTTTCTCGGACTCGACAGTGGTACTTAGGGTCAAACTTTTATTGATTTGTCAATAAACGATTTGATCTGTTTTGACATATTTCCGTGTCGAAGAGCTACTGCGAAATCATATTTTTTTTGTGCGGGGTGTATTTTCATTCATGAACTGTTAAAATAAGTACAAGTGAATTTAATGAGCCATATTTTTTCATGAAATCAAGTGGCCGATAAATAGTAAAAAAAAAAAAAGACAAAAACAAAATTGCGCCCCACCAATTTTTTTTTCAATACTTGCAACTATTGCACACCAAAATAGGAATGATAAAAAAGGAGGGCAAAACATAAACAAAAGAAAGAATTACACACCTAGGAGAATAATATAGAAACATGTTCCAGAAGGTTAAGCGTCTTCTGCTTCATCGAAGACAACTCGTCATGTAAATACTGGTCAGTCAAAGAAAGTAATATGACGATCACAAATGAGAACAAGATAAACAAAATGAAAAAAACCCACCAAGAATGAGAATCAAACACGCCCCAAAATATACAGCATATGCATATTAATTGATTTTAACATTTTAATGGTATGTGATCTACACTGAAACATATAATCATACCTTTGTTAACTGTACTTATAATTCATATTCGAAATTTGAAATTACATGCAGTGGAGACTATAGAACACACAGTAACTTATAGATATTATCATCGTAACAAGCACGTGCGTATATTGGATAAAAAAAACCCTTGATCCTTGTTCTCAGTGTACTTGGGAACGCAGAAACACGTATCATTGATATATGATATGATTAAAGTTCAGAAGGTTAAGTCCGGAATATTATTACAACAGCTTCCCCGTGGTTTAGTTAATATCTATCACGTACGTAACATGTTACAGAGAACCCTATTGTAAGTATATTATATAAGCCACCCGACACCTATATCACAGCGCATGCTGTGACCCACTCACGTGCATGACGTCGACACGATATTAAGACTTTATCCAGGCATTTTATTTCTCATTTGTAGTTAAATATGATATCAACTACTTATCGAATATATACATTAATATCTTTTATATTCAAGTTTTGTAAGCAGTGAATGGGCTGGCATGTGATTAGTTTTGCGAGGGTACCAACGAGTACATCTGAGCTGACTTATCTAAAGACAAGAGCATCCTTTACTTATCGACAACAGAAAGCTCCCATCTAACCAGACGCCATGCAGATAAAAATGAACTAAGTATGAATAACTAGATAGTGTCTAGTTTAATAACTCCCGAGACTGTATCTAGAAAATTATCTCAATATTCCTTCTTATCAATATTTCAGGTTAGCACATAAATTGATTTATATATGAAGCTCACGAGATTTCGCTGGATGGCGGAGATTGCAATGTTGTATGCATCAGTTCGAAATGAGAATCGGAACCTTACAATGTAGTAATTTTCTCGAGATTCAATAACGATACAGACCAGAAACAGAGAGTTTTCGTTATAATTTCACCTATGCAATGTAATACCTATTCCTAGATGGCACCAAAACGACAAAAGAAGAGCTGCTGGAATAGGTTTTCAGTGAAAAATGGAAAAGAAAAAAAAAAACTTGATTATATGGTGGTTATTGTCATAGTTGGTTGTATTTGTGTTATGAATGAGATCTGCAGTCTGTAGACACAAGAGGGATGTATTTCATATCGTCTAGACGCAGCCACGCTATACTATATGAAACGGGAATATCCATTTTATTGTCTTTTTTTTCATTCGGTTTGTTATGCCAAATGTAGACTGTTCACTCTGTATTGCACCAAAACTAGATACAATCGAAATTTGACGGTCACATGACGCCGTGCCTTTCAGCTTTCTGGGCAGAGAGATATGACCATAGTCACGAGTGGTATAAGCACTACAGTCAAGATTTGTGATTTCATATCCTCCTTTGACAGTTCATCGCTATCTAAAAATAGAAAATAGACGACGTTAAAAAAGCACAGGAGAGATGGTAGCGAAGGGGGTGTCAGAAAACACCTTCTGCTTCATAAGTGACAACCGCTTGTAATTATACCACGCATGTATACATTAAATTTATTTTTAAGCTGGGTGGTCCAACGAGATGTTTGTTACTTATATGTTCATTCAAAAAAGAAAGCGAAAGTTAGTTAGCAAGAGCAATACTTGTAAGATATCTATGTTTTTTTTTCTAATTTCAGCTTGATTTTTGATACGATTTAATGTCTAAGAACGCGAGTAAAATCAGAATGAAATGGAACTATATCTTTACATTAAGAGGAATGTTCTGTAGTTAAAGTATATCCAGTCTGCTCCCTCTGATACACTCCACTGAAGGATGCTGGTTTTAAGATGGTATTTTATACTGTCGTATAGGAAGACAAAATGGACAAAATCATGTCGTTAAAATAAACTCCAGTCCGTTGGATATGAATTTTGCATAGTTAATCTGCCTTACATATTCCAAATTGTACCACAGCAATACAGGTTTTATTTTTTCATATGAAACTTACAAAGGGCGTGTTCAATTTCGATTTGAAGTATTGAAAAGGGACTTTAATCTAGAGTGTAGTATATCAAGACGTGGTTCTATTCTAAATCGGTAATACCTCGGGTCCGATTAACCTTATAATACCTTACATCAGCGAGAAACTTTATCAGGATGTCGATATGCATAATGATCTGAATGTCATGATTGATTAAATTAGGTGTCTTACTCGGTGCCCGTGAAAGGCAAGTCCGGAGCTTATAAATGTGTTGCTGGAACTTCAGAGGGACAAAAGATAGCTTTCTGTGACGTGGCATTCCTATTAAACTACAAAGTTAATTCTGGAATGTGATTAACAGCATTTTATTTCAGCTGATTGGGTGATATAGTTAAATGAAAGCTTGGTTGAGATATGACGTCACATCGTCTTGAGATAGAGTTAATGAAACAAATTGGCAATTGCATTCGATGGATATCTGCTATAATTTCCATTAAAGTCTTTAAGTGTACTAATTATTATCGCATAATTAAATTTATATGTATGCCGCGTGTGGGTCCCTTGATAACCATAACTTATACTGAGTATAGCTTAGTTCTGAGCTAAATGCAGATTATATTTGAATTTTAGGTGGCGTCTCAATAGGCAAACAACATAGCATTAATGTTCTGCGGTCCTTTACTGCTGCGGATGCTAGCATTATCTCTCCTCGGTCCCAAACTGTTGCGTATGCTAGCATTATCTCTCCTCGGTCTTTTACTGTTGCGGATGCTAGCATTATCTCTCCTCGGTCCTAAACTGCTGCGGATGCTAGCATTAGCTATCCTCGGTCCTAAACTGTTGAGGATGCTAGCATTATCTCTCCTCCGTCTTAAACTGTTGCGGATGCTAGCATTAGCTTCCCTCGATCCTAAAATATTGCGTATGCTAGGATTAGACCCCCTCGGTCCTAAACTGTTGCGGATGCTAGCATTAGCTTCCCTCGATCCTAAAATGTTGCGGATGCTAGAATTAGCATACATCGGTCCTAAAATTATGCGGATGCTAGCATTAGCTTCCTTTTGTTCGGTTCTAAGATGTTGAGGATGCTAACAATAGTGCGCTTGGTGCTAAAGTGTTGCGGATTCTATCATAAGCGCCCGTCTCTGCTAAAATGTTGCGGATTTGTTCCATGTTCGTGAACCTCCTAACTCCGAATTCTCGACGCTACGTGAAGGATTATTTTATTACACAAATTTTAATGATCTCATTAGAGGAATCAATCATATTTTTTATATGTAAAAACAAATTGTATTATAGAAAATATCAACCGAATCGATGGTGTAGAATACCAAGGTTAGTATCAGATGATATTTATCTCTGACATGTGAACTGGATTAAGATACCTCACATATGCACTATTCTGCCTGATCTTTCGCTTGATTCTTCTTGTCATTGCAGAGCATATACTTGTATACACACTGAATGTCCCTGACCTTTCACAGTGGAACGATTAAACATGCTTGATAACAAATAATCACCGGTTAGTAAATCAGATAAAGAGTTAAAACACAAAGAAAATATATCTTCTTGTACAGCTAGAATTTGTCACAACTCGACAACTCGACACTTCTAACGATTTTAGCAAAACAGTTATTCCTACCATATCTTTGCTTTTATTGACTGGTTAAGTTCAAACAGAATCATTAAATTATTAATAAATTATGAATATAGTAACAGAGACATGGTAAACATTAAATTTGACGTACGATCATTATGTTAAGTGGACTACATATCAACGCGGATGTATATTGAAGTTCGGCTCGCGGAAGTACATTACTGTTTGACGTACTGTAAAACGTATGGTAAACCGTGGTTGGGATATTTTACATAGTTCCACGTGTTCATGATAGATATTATGCCGAACTTTGTGATGTTTAATATGCCGAACTCCTGTCAAGGTTTGACTTTTATTTTCCGATAGACGTATTAGGATCACCATTAATTAGTTGGATCAAAAAGAGTAAAACTTATCTCACTGAAATTTGAACCGTTCGTTAGATTTATAACATCTCTCTGGTAATAATATCATTTTCTCATTTATATACTAACTACTACCAGAAACGTACTCTCCATTTATGTGAAAAATGTCGGTCATCGTAGAAATTTTTAAATACCACTGTGTGATTCTAATTTGTGGAATTTACGAAGAAACCACAACCAAGGTTATTACTTACCTTGATTTTGAACCCAAATTATTATTTTTTTTGTAATTCATATCATTCAAAAACATAACTACGAAAAATATATTTGTTAATTTTACTTCGCCTTGGGGGAAAAAAAGAAACAAAAATGTTGTTACATTTCAGAATGGACTCAAAGAGGACTGTGTTCTCTTAGCTCGTCACAACTACTTTCCACTAATCTCTCAATTATCACATCACAATTTCATTGTGCACCAATCACGCCATCTATAAAGTACAAATATACTTTGTAATTCTCAACTTCAATCTCTCCAATACCAAACCTTACATATACGTGTTTCAATGGTAAACACGCCGTGATGAAGACACACAAAACAAACTCTTTGAAACAATTTGTATTGCAGTTTTATAACTGCATGACCGAGAAATAAACTCGAATAACTGAACAGTAAATCTTGATTGACGTTTTACCTAGAACATCAGATCTCAAGAGATACAGGTTGTTAACGAAAGTGTGATATTTTAACTATAATTACCATCATGATCAATTAAGATAAGTCTGTCCCATTGTGTTTTATGAAGTCTGTTAATGAGATGGATGTTTTGCCATTTCGTACGCTCTTACATTCAGTCAATGACATTATTTGAGCTTGACTTACATTTGATGGTCCCTTAGCTTTCTAGAACACAGTCTTATGCTGCTTGTATGTTTCCATGGGTCATAGTGTATGTTTTTGGTCTACTTCTATTTCGCAGAGGGAAACATACAGGAATTTATCATTTTCTATAGTTAAATGTTTTTACAATTTTTGGATTCCACTGTACCATCGGACTGCTTTCAGTTGTCATTTATGGGCAATATGAATGCCAATTGGATAAGGGCAAATTCATTGAAGCGCTTCATGCTAAATTTGCGTCTATCCAGTAAGCAATCATAATGCCAGAGGTTGCCAACTATAAGCAGTTCATCGGTGATTTGCGTTCAATATTCTTCACGTTGGAAGGAAAGAAATTCCAATTTGTTCACAATACTTGCAACAGTCTTTCTCCGTTGGCATTTCATTTTTTTGTAATAACCAATTGACCTTGGTGACACTATATCGGTGCTATGCATACACTTGTTAATACTGTGTTATCAGGATAACACTTTAAGAAAAGGTATTTATAGTTCACTTTTTACAAAAAAAAAAAAGTTTTACAAAGTCGTATCTGTTGTTCATTGCAAAAGAAAACAAATGTTACAAGAACATGCCTGTTATGTGTAATTAAAGAACCGAGTCTACAAGTTAGAACTTCCTATCATATAAAACCATTACAATATTACCCGAACTTTTCCCTGTAGAAAAGATTGTGTACAACTTTGTATGTAGACTTCTTATGTCTACATAACACAGCTAAAATGCCTTCAAACCTGGTCAAAAAGAAGGCCCGCCATAACCATTAATTGGTTTACATATTATCACTTTTCACGAAACTGATTTGAAACCCTGCATGCAAAGCTGCATGAAGAGCACAAAGAAATATATGCTCCCTCGCATAATCATATTCATTGCCTCAAACACAGTTCCGTTTTAGCTCGACCTCCCATAGACATATATTCATTTTTTCTCTCGGTAGTCTCTGTGACTCAATCTTAAGGACCCATCTCTATTTAAAACTTCTCAAACGGTTTCTGATGCAGACAGCTGCATAAAGTACTTAACATTGCCAAACTCACGTCAAAACGCGTCCTGGCGGCTAACTTATTCATTTATTCTTGGCATTTCATGGGATCTTCATTCAAAGACAGGCAAGCTAACGGTATCGCGTTTTCGCCATCGATCGTGATATTCGACGTCGCACAGACTCGCAGTGTAATGTGGACACCCGCCATGTATCTATCACTGAAGATAGCGACCACCTTCTACTAAAGGCCAGTGACATTATGTCAGTGCCGACATCCCCGGTAATTAATCCCTGAAACGAAAGGGAAATTGAGCAAAACATTTTCTCGAAGCAATTGTGATTAAAATGTGACATTTAAAAAAAAAAAAAAAAAACACGAACCATATTAGGAAAACCTCAAAGCGGGAATTTAATAGCGAAGTCTGTTGGAGCTATTGATTTTTTAAAAGTTAACGACAAGTTTTGAAATTGAAACTAATCACCATAATTACGAACTAGACATTCACCATTGTTTTGTTGTTCTGAAATTGTATTGACCAGTATTGACTAAATGCGATTTAAACGGTTGGCGTAAACGGTTCTTATCTGTCTGGGAACACCACATGAGTGAAGAATGATTACAACAGCATGTTAACCTTTGCTTGCAAGTAAACTATATACGTTTTTATTCGGTACTTTTCAGACGTAACAGGCATCACTGATATTTGTGAAAGGCCACCTCTTGCCCAAACTATATGATTCGGACCAAATATTATTGACTATTTGTTCCTGCGTTTTTGTTTATTTTTTTTATAAAGTAAATAGTACTTAGGATAAACATCAATATCTTGTGCCACCAAAGTTTCACACATAACTCTCCTCTCTGTTTACACATGTATAATGTATATATTGTATCTCGTACGACGTACGAGCTTCATGGTTTATAGGTTCAGTGGGCTAAGGTACCACGCGGTATCCAATCTGCGTCGCGTACATTGATTCATTGCTATTAACTTTTTAAATTTTGGGTCGACATTCTCCTACGAGCAGATCCATGATGTGTATTGTACCATAGTCTAGTCAATGTTATGTTCAGTAAAACACTGTATAAAATAGCTGCTAATTCCTTTCCGATGCGCTGCGCACGGCGAAAATGTGTTATGAATTAACACATTCAGGAATGTACCTATTTGTATTCCATGCTGTTACTGGTGGTGAACGCACGTGCCGGTGTGTGAGAAACGCGTGAGGTGTTTTCTCCTTACACCTATCCTTCCTTCTGTTCTTACATGTTTAACAACCCATTAAAGTCAAGTTTCAGAGGTCAACGCTTGCGCGGCGACAGATGGTAAAACAGAACCCAAAGAAAAAAGTGGGAAAGTCGTGCATAGACCACGCGGATAATATAACTCGCACGCGGTACCTGAAATTTTGCCTATCGTGTGCTTCCTTAGGTCAATGTTACATTGTATAAGGCCAATGTAACAGAATCTTGGTAAGATGATCCTTTCCCTTTTGAATGGTCATTTAATAATTTTATAGATTTTCAGGAGTTTTAGAGCTAGAACCGTCACAGCTGTACAGAAGGACGAAACAGTTGTATGATAATGTAGAAGGACAAAACAGCTGTATGATAAAGTAGAATGACGAAATGGTTACATGATGAAGTAGAAGGACTAAACACCTGTATGATAAAGTAAAGGACGAAACAGCTGTATGATAAAGTAGAAGGACGAAACAGTTGTATGATAAAGTAAACAACGAAAGTTGTATGATAAAGTAGAAGGACGAAACAATTGTATGATAAAGTAGAAGGACGAAACAGTTTTATGATAAAGTAGAAGGACGAAACAGTTGTATGATAAAGTAGAAGGACGAAACAGTTTTATGATAAAGTAAACAACGAAAGTTGTATGATAAAGAAGAAGGACGAAACAGTTTTATGATAAGGTAGAACAACGAAACAGATGTATGATAAAGTAAAGGACGAAACAGCTGTATGATAAAGTAGAAGGACGAAACAGTCGTGTTTTACATTTTCACATGGTCTACCTTTAGTTTCGTCTACTAAATAGATGTAGTTTCTATATCGTCTAGGGTTGATGTTTCTATATCGTCTAGGGTTGATGTTTCTATATCGTCTAGCGCTGATGTTTCTATATCGTCTAGGGTTGATGTTTCTATATCGTCTAGGGCTGATGTTTCTATATCGTCTAGGGTTATTTGATGTTTCTATATCGTCTAGGGTTATTTGATGTTTCTATATCGTCTAGGGTTGATGTTTCTATATCGTCTAGGGCTGATGTTTCTATATCGTCTAGGGTTGATGTTTCTATATCGTCTAGGGTTATTTGATGTTTCTATATCGTCTAGGGTTATTTGATGTTTCTATATCGTCTAGGGTTGATGTTTCTATATCGTCTAGGGTTGATGTTTCTATATCGTCTAGGGTTATTTGATGTTTCTATATCGTCTAGGGTTATTTGATGTTTCTATATCGTCTAGGGTTATTTGATGTTTCTATATCGTCTAGGGTTATTTGATGTTTCTATATCGTCTAGGGTTGATGTTTCTATATCGTCTAGGGTTATTTGATGTTTCTATATCGTCTAGGGTTATTTGATGTTTCTATATCGTCTAGGGTTATTTGATGTTTCTATATCGTCTAGGGTTGATGTTTCTATATCGTCTAGGGTTGATGTTTCTATATCGTCTTGGGTTGATGTTTCTATATCGTCTAGGGTTATTTGATGTTTCTATATCGTCTAGGGTTGATGTTTCTATATCGTCTAGGGTTGATGTTTCTATATCGTCTAGGGTTATTTGATGTTTCTATATCGTCTAGGGTTATTTGATGTTTCTATATCGTCTAGGGTTGATGTTTCTATATCGTCTAGGGTTGATGTTTCTATATCGTCTAGGGTTATTTGATGTTTCTATATCGTCTAGGGTTATTTGATGTTTCTATATCGTCTAGGGTTATTTGATGTTTCTATATCGTCTAGGGTTGATGTTTCTATATCGTCTAGGGTTATTTGATGTTTCTATATCGTCTAGGGTTATTTGATGTTTCTATATCGTCTAGGGTTGATGTTTCTATATCGTCTAGGGTTGATGTTTCTATATCGTCTAGGGTTATTTGATGTTTCTATATCGTCTAAGGTTATTTGATGTTTCTATACTGTAAATTTTCTATTCTTACTAGTTTCTATTTTTGCTGATTACCTCTGTACTTTTAATCAACGGAGTAACAAACTATCAAGAAGTGCTTAAAATTGTATAATAATGGTGGATTTCAAGGATAATTGTTATCAACGAAATTAGGTTCCAACGGATAAACCTTTTTATGTTAAACAACGAGATAGAGTCCTAACACGAAAATTAATTTGATTTTTGTTTTAGCTTGGTTTCCATTAATTATGTTTTGTTGGAGTTTCAATTATTTTAGCGGATTTTTCTATATTGCCCGGATCAGTTGACATTTATGCATAACCATATGTACGTTTGTTTTGTTTTTGTTTACATCTGCTTTGATTGGCGTTTTGTTTGCTGAGATAAACCTATTCTCTTTTTTATCGGAAGGTTAAAAACATGTTTCTGCTGCAAAAATTATAGATGAATAATGTGTTTCCTACGCTGAACTATAGATAAAAACCAACTTCTCTCCTTTAACCAAATATTATGTCTTTATAGATAGAGGAAGTGAGACGATATATCAGAATTCGTTCTCAGATATGCCCAAGAAATGTCAGGTTTCGCGTGTTGATCTGGACAGATTATTTTCATACAAAATTGCACCCAGACGGAAATTCTTTTTACAGTATTTTTTTGTCTAGGAGTTTTGTCTTCTTGTTGGTTAATTCATCGGATCACTACAAACTCGGGGAAAACTAGAACCAAGACGTGCAATAAACCGCCACCACATGAAGCGTTTATTTTCTTTTCTAATAAGTTTAATCCTTCATAAATTACCGTAACCATTTTTGAATTACATGGTTCTATTAAGTCACAACTCTTAGATTTCAATGTTGGAACATGACAGACTACTATAAGTATTTCTATGAAGCCAAGTTTGGGTGGGTTATATCAGGGAAACAGACGCCACAACAATAGACGCTGTCAAATCGGACGTCTGGATTCATGTTCGTCTTCTCTGACTAATACACGGTTACGATGAAGAGATGTACTCGCATGTTTTATAAAACAGAAATGAAACATGGCACGAAGAGTCAAGGAATGAGGCTATCTTTGTACATACTCATGTTCAACAGCACTGCTTCTTCAAACATACATGATTTATACTCGCAGCAAGGAGGAAGGTTATCTTGTAAACACTTGTGTTTCTCGAATGCATGTTTTGAAAGGTCCGCCAAGTTTTGTTAATATCAGGTTCAAGTACTTTGAAATTTGGGCAACTTGTAAAAGTATTTAAATAAACGTTGCTGATATTAATCATCAATTATCACACAACGTCAAGACTCCTGCCAATGAGGGGTTTATATGTGTCAAGGATTGTTATGTAAGTCCAGCGATAAACTGCAGTAACATTGAAACACAGAAAAAGTCTTGTGTCATTGATCGAAACACCATCCCGAAACACAGCTCAGACATATAGTCGTAGTTCGTAGTACTGTAAATAATGTAGGTTTTGTCTTAAAGATTAAAAGTATGAGTTTTTTCTGATCTTATTTTACAAAATTGATTGCCCTTTCACCCAACAATACTTCAGACCACATTTTGGCAAAATCCAGTCATTCCTACAGGAGTAGCAGGGTTTTAAAGAATCTGATCGATTTTTCCTTTTGGCCCCAACCCAAGAAATATTACATGCGTGACACATATATGTATTAAACTATTGAATATTGAATAAAGATGTCATTTAAACTAAATTTTACATCTGCGACTAAGGACCTTATTTTGAACATTACAATACTTCGTCCCAATAACGTAAGAAAGAGGCCTGAAGCTGTATATCAGTTAGGACTAGGGGCCTGGTGTTTAACATTAGAATAATTCTTGTCAAAAGTTTAGAGGAAGAGGTAAGAAAGTTGATTTAATTTGGAACACCAAACTTGTACTGAATACCTCAGTTATCTAGATGAAGAGTTATGAAGATATACAGATTTTTGGACAATGGTATTCGTGTTTGAAGCGTTGTATAGTTCCCGACTCGGTCAACATGTGTTTAATTACAGTGTATCCTGTTAATATTTTTGACTCATTGGATGAACATGAGAATCGAAATGATTTTAGATTTAAGAAGATTGCAATTATATTTAGTGATGTGAGAAAATGTTTGTCAAAGCTGCCCATCCGTTTACAGGTTTCCTTAAAGGATAAAAAAATATATATTCTTGGTGCATCTGATAGCATGAAGCGATGTTCTTTGCCTTGTCCCTTAAAATCCAACGCCATGAACAATTTTCAAATTTAGAATATTTATAGTTATACAATTAACATTTGTAGGCGGTATTCGTCCTAATATCCAAACAGAAATATCAAAAGGGATGTTTTTATCAATTGAAACGTAAAAGCAAATGAGAAACTAAAACCAAGAAAAATAAATTATTTCCTTTAAGGTCTATTCAATTAAACCTAAAAATTAACCAAGGTTAATAGTCAACTACATGCACCAGAACGACTTTCCCTTTACGTACACAGCCCTTAGTGCTTGAGGTAATTTGTAATTATTTCCTCATACTGATGTTGTACGTGTACCTGTATCTCCGTTCCGATAAGTATTCCAGGATTCGTGCAGTAAACCTTTTATAGGGAGCCTGAAGATTACCTTAGAAATAGAACCGAGTCGGACATATTGATTCATTATTCAGTGATGTATCGCGTTCGCAACAAGATCGTTTTGTGTTTCGATTCCGTGAGTACAACCGTAACGGGATTCAGTCGTAAAATTGGAAACTGCATTCGAATCAATCTGATAAAATTGTATTTATTAATTTTATCATTTCAGATACAAACGTTTCATCGATCCACATTTTGTACGAAACTGCGACCTTGAATGCTTAATTATGTTTTCGGAATTGAGATTTGATTAAAGAAGCTGCGGACCAACACACCATGAAACATGATCAGTATAGAAATATTAACTGGATACTTTCGTAATTTCCTTTGTATTCCTCGGGATTCTTATCAATCTGTCTCTAGACTGTTTCTGTCGGCAACGACATGTACACTATGGCATGCAAGCACTGCGGAGAACTAAATCTTTACGACAAAAATGATGTAATGCTTATCAAGTTTAACATACTCGCGTTGACATAAAGATTTGTTGACGGAGCTGCCACCTCGTCATGTCAGTAAGCGTAAGATAAAATGTTTAAAAAAGAAACATTAGAAAAACAGAATTTCTGGCAGTAGTTTCGAAATTCTGAAATAATAAGTATTCTTTAAATGCCTCATCCCGACATTCCCTTATCAAGTCTATTTAAGTGTTAAGGGTCAAGATAACGCATTTTAACGTTACAAGATGTGACGTAATATACAAGAGTTTACTTGATCAAATCGAGATAAATTTTTACCAGCACTCTTAGACTTGCTAGAGTTTAGGAGAGATAACAGTTCTGCAAAAATCCCATTGATCGAAGACCTAACAAAAGTGAATATATTATCGAAAAAAAAAGCCTGCTACTCATCCTTCTGAATACACCAGAAACACGTCAAGAAGTCAAGAAACGTTTTACAACGAGTAGTGGTTATTTTTCACGACATTATTTTGGATACATATATGACGTGTTTTATTGTCTCTGATTCATTTTTGGATTTCCTTCATAGTAGTTTCACATTTAGAATCTAAATCAAAGGAAACTTTCAGTTAACGCAGGGCGCACAGTAGCGTCAAAACATTGACATCAATGCTTACACTAATTAAGAATAGTCAAATTTCCTGCATTTGTCTCAAGAAATGTATTTTGCATAGATCTTTAAATATTGCACAGTATAAAAGCAACATGGAGGTCGACCTTTGCTAGAAGCGATTTTCACAGAACGTGTAAAATATTTTTAGTTCATTTTTGATGGAGCCAGTCGTATTGTTACATAAGAAAAAGAAACTCGTGGTACGGGTACGTGGTTTTTCTGAATAATGTATTTAAATTTGAAATTAAAAAATGCTGCAAAACAAGTATTGTTGACGCTTTATTAAGACATAGCGATTTAATTAATAAATAAGAAAATTAGGATTTTATTACATTTTTCAATTGAAGATATCTATGATGAAAATAAAACTAATACTTTCAGAAAATGTAAGTAATATTTTCATCTAACGGAAGTTTTGACGTTTCACTCATTTTTGACAAATAAGGTCACAGTATTTGCAATTAAAAAACATCGATTTCTCCCAGAGTGCACTGCAGTAACTGTAAGGAAAAACAACTCCTTTACAAAATATGGAATTAAAGTCAAATAAAATGGGCTGAAAAATTTAAGCATTTTATCGAACCTTACCGATCGAAAAGTAAGCTGCACACCCGTTAAAATATCTGAAAAGTTTTACTACTCCCAAAGGAAGATAAATGTTATTCACCAAGAAATAATGACTAGCCATCATTTATCGCTTTAAAATGTCTGCATATTGGTAAACAGAACAGTAATTCTGATTGTTATTTTAGAGAGCAATGATAAGATATAAAGCTACTATTCATAAGCATATCCTTCAACATGTATCAGAAGAATATGATACTATCAACAAAAAGAGGAAGTTTTCTCCAAAAAACCAACAATATAAATTCAAATAATATCAACACGGGTACATGTTATATCGTATACTATAGAACTGCTTTAAAGGGAACAAAACCAGCAGGCAAACTCATGAATTGAATGCAATTAACGTCATATCACAGAAGGACACATAACATTTCCTAATGCAAAAATGATACACGTGCGAAGCATAACTGATTTACACAAACAGGACGGTTTTCTTATGTAATGCAAACATTGTAATTTTATTCTGCTTTTGTCCCAAGTTCACAACCTACATCCCCTCCAAAAAAGTACAGGTGTGGATGGAAGACAGATCTCGAAAAGAAGAGAAAATCATTTCCCATGTGCTCATCGTACAAGTAAAGACCACGTTATATTTTGGCATCGGGTAATATTTCCTCCAGAAAACAAATTATATGTTCGTTTTTGTTTGAATTTCCTGAGGTTGTCGAAAAGATCAAGTCGAGTCAAAATATGAGTAAAACTGACATATTGAATAATTTTTCAATTATCATATTATTTCTTATTTTCTTTTTGATATAATACAGATTTTTAGTGATAGAAGTAACGGAAAATTGCGCAGATTTGGGGGCGTAACCTGTTTTTAGTCAACAAACTAAAACCTGATCGAATTACATGACCCCTTAATATCCTGCCAAAACGCTTATCATCACCATTCAACATGATATGTACCGTGATGATGAATTAAAAGGAGGTAATTAGCTCAATACGTACAGGGGAGGTAACTCAATATTTAATTAATGAACAATAGCAATTGCTTAATTACACAAACGTCAAAAGGCAAACGAACATTGGCAATAGGAAAGTCACGATTGACATTAATGACCCATGAACCATTTGGTATTTATCATCATCAAGTAGTGAAGGGAAACAGCATTAATGAATATTTACTTAGAAGGTAGATCATAAGCGGTTTTCGATGCATCCATGTAGTCATAAATAATCAAACTGGATCATAGAGTTGACGTTTGGAGTGACAGGTTGATGGCACAGACTGCTAGTGCCTTGAAGTATCCACGTTTAGTTGGCGACTCAGGAAACATTGTTCCTAGACAGACTGTGGGATCCAAGACCGACGACGGTCTTTACTTATATGCGTTCTCTCAAATATCCCTGTCTTGATTTTCTCCGATTCGTCCGTAGTGCTATATCTTTCGAGAAAGAGCATTAATTTCTACACATATATAACAATATTGCGATGCCAAAAGTGACAAAAAGGCAATATGGGGAAAAAAAAGAAAAAACCAAACAAACAGTAAAAAAAAACAACGAAAAACCAGTAATTCAAAGTAAAAATCATTGAAACAATAAATATATAAATATGAATAAACCAATTTGAACAGTGACCCTTGAACGCTCCGAAAGGGGAAGCACCTTCTGCTTTATCGACGACTATGAATACTAGTCAGTTAATTCGCTCATATCTCTTAAAACCCCCATAACCAGTGGCTTTCTGTAGATTATGATCGTGTTGACATGTTGGTATTTTCTTATTTTTCCTTTGAAATAGAATTGAGACCTTAAGAAAAGAGACCGTTGTCTTGGATACTAAGTTACTGGAAACATTTGCAGCAAAATGCACTCATTACTTCATATCAAAAACGTAAATGACACAAGCAATGCAAGTGATCCCCGAAATAATGAACATAGTTAATAATATATGTCGTCACTTGCGTAATGAACATCGATAATGATAAACGTAAGACACGTGCTTTTTTCATGATCTAAGAAGGTACTTCCATACGTAATGACATGCCAGGCTTTCGGATAAGGTACAGCAATCAGTAACAAGAAACAGATTTCCAATGGATCACTGATGGGTTTGTCACAAAAACTAAAATGTCACCAGTCTATCAGCTTGATAATACATAGCACATGTTCTCACTTTGCTGAAAATGGAAGTTGTACTCTACCGGATACAACACACATAACACACGACAAGTCTGTCTATATATGTCATGGCGTGTCTGTATGGATTTCAGTTCCTCTAACTATGGACTTTTTAATACTTAATTATATTATCAATAGTTTTAAAGCTACGTCACCTCCCCGCCAGAATTGTTATATTTAGTTCAACTAATACAGCTTTTCCTCAGTGGATCAGGTTTCATTAATTAAGGCCCTTGGCATAACTAAAGACTTCTGAAAAGCTAATTAATTCCTTCACTTCATGCACACTGTGTCTAATTCTCAATTTTTAGTAAGGTGCAACATGTCTGTTGTGAAATCTTTCATATGAAAAGTATCGAATCTTACGCCATATCATTTTATTTAGTTTTCAATTTTGTCTGAATCTTGAAAAGAAACGAGGTGCATGCCTACCAGAATTACGTTATATGTAATAAGCAATTATATGGTTGTGTTTTAGAAAGTGTTCAATGAACTAGATTTAGGCGAAGGATGCCGCTACTTCTGAAAATGCAAATGTCCCAGATCACGCGGCAGACTTCCTGACGTAGAAGCGAACTGTTGTCCCAATACGTCCCACTCACGGACCCGTATTGATTGTATATGCAGCGCCAGATACTTTACTGCAACACGTAACGCCCGGAGTGGAGGCCGAAAGCACATAGGCGTCTTAGACACTTGCAACTGTCAGCTGGCTGACACGTTTTGGAAGCTTGACGGAATTTATAAGTTTTATTCTAATTATTAATTATTGGAGCGTGTGTAGATATCAAAACATGATAAGGAATCCTTCATAGCACGCGCAATAATTTTTGCAATCGGTCGATAATAGATGCAGCGAATTATCAGTTTTATCAAAAAAAATAAAATTGCCACTTTTGCATAAGCTTAGAAGGCTACGAAGAGACACAAATAGATTTTCCAAAGAGATGCATGAACGAAAGCGAGGCTGTGTCAATTCTCCAAGGTAAAATTGGCATCGATCAGCTCTTGCAGCATATCATCACTAATTTGGTATAATTCAACCACATTTAATCTGAAATGTCATTTGAGCTATCTTGATGAAAACAGATTTTGTGCATTCAGCAAATTACATTGGTGTCTAGCCATTGTATTTCATAACAAACATTATATAACCGGCTGCCTTGTCATCCATTTATATATTATTAAACAGGTAATTAGATGTCTTGCTTGGAAGTGACAATATGCGTTTATATTTATCTGAGTGCCAGTAGGAATAAGATACACACATATTGCCTTCTATGACAGTGGTGCTTTATGTTTGAGTATGAGTTTCACATCTATAATAACTTATGTCAAGTTGGAGTACACGAATCACAATTACAAGATTATCATCAATAATTGGCATTGTCATTCTGAATTGGATATCCCTTTTGTTTGAGAATCCGAACTTAATTCCATTCCCCTTCCAATATCCATACTCTAATTATATCTCGAATTGCGTCTGACACATTCTGACATTTTCCTCTAATTTGTTAAAAAGATATGACAATACTTTTCACTCCAACATAAGGCCTGTTTGACTATTTAGGCGCTCTCTATCGGTTAAATACACAAAGCTTTCACACGAAAATAACAAAAAAAAAAAAAAAAATAGACAGCATTTTTAATATTCTTGTTGATGTCGACTTGCATTCATGCCAGTATGTATACTTAATTTCATCAACTGTCATATTTATTAATTTACTCTCACCAATAAATTAACTTTATGGTCTCTCTGATCACTTATAAACGCACAGAGGTATATTTGGTAGAGCTGTGTAATGACATATTGAGCCAGTGTATTTTCGGGTAGTCATACTAGAGCTAATTAAGTTTAATGGGGAAAATATCAATTTAAACTTATTTCAGCCAAATTGTTTTCCAATATTTTGTCCATTTTTATAGATTATGTGTTGTCATGGAATATTTCATTATGTTTTTGTCATAAGAACCTACATTGTATCAGCTCAATATTTGTGTGCTTATTTATAAATTTTGTGTTGTCATGGAATATTTCATTATATTTTTGAATCAATCATCTATGGGCTATAAAAATATCATTTCATAAACAGTTTTTGAAGAAAACACATTCCTAGATCCTGATGTTAAGTTATGTAATGGAACACTTATTAACTTGATCCTTGTTTGCAGTGATTAGCACATTTTCTGCAAGTAAAACCTGAACGTGGCTTACTTGATAACGGAGTAACTCCTGTCTGTACAATATCCAATATTTCCAAGAAAGAAACACAGGCTAATCTCGCTTCAGTTATAAAATGATTCAGGCTGCCAATTAATGATAAGGATACGGACAGGCCATGTCTATATTGGATTTCTAAATTTCACAAGAATTTATGTAACCAACGTTTCATTACGTTGTTTTATAAAACCTGTATTGTTCCGATTCCGCTAACCTCGATTTTCTCCTTCAACGAAATCAACAGGGACAGTTTATTTTACCAAGCTGTATGCATGATAATCGTGCTGATTTCAATGTTTCTTATTGTAATCACAGTTGATTCAATATTCAAGGAATTGTTCTTAATATCACTGTTTTCTTGCAAGGTGTCGGGAACTGCCAACACAGATTTTTGAGAGATACAGGTTGAATAATATGACGGGGAAGTTTTATTGTCATCATTATAACCTCATCGGGAAATATTATGTTTCCCTATTCGATATAGTGTTTTCCTTAATTGCTGTTCTCTAGAACTTAATTATACAAATGTGGAGTTATAAACATACTCGTTTCTTAGAGTATTTCTGACCAGTAACACCTCAATGCGTCTTAACCAGACTTTCGTTTCCGGTTCCGTTTACAAGTCGATACAGTCTGTAAGAATTTCGTGGCTTTATACCTAACTTCGGTCGTGTATTTCAGGAGAATACTAATTATTTCTAGAACATAAATCGTGAATAACTATCACTTAGAGTAATATTAACAATTAAGTGACTTCTCCGGCTGGCATTACCACAAAATGCGCAACAATACAGAGTGTTTCGGTCTGAAAAAAACTAAAAGGGTTAAAGCCTCGATTTGAGATATCCGGACAATAATCCTGGAATCATTCGTTGAATAACATAGCTCAAAGCGCATTGTCTGGTCTGGTCGTACACGTATGTTCAGAATTCATTTCCGTGAGACATTGCCTACAGAATTTATACTAAAAAGAATATGATAATTCTAAGTCCGTCTCTTGGGAAATCTATTTCCATGGTGATTTTATTTTGTCTTTCGTATTTCGTTTTCATTTCATACACTTCCGGGAGTAGGGGTCCGATAGAGGTGTTGGGGATGGGAGACTAGATGATTAATTTTGGTACTCTTTGGAACTTCTGTAGCAGTATTGAAAGGTGGAATATTCGGAAACTAAATAAAAAGCAGGGAATGTGAAAGTGTAAAAACACGTGCATTTAGATATTGTCAACTGCGGATCCATTCCGGGGCAGAACAGTGCCATATGGTTTATCTTATATCGCTGATATCGTGAAAAGATCATACTTTTCTTGCCATGTTAACATTTGGATACAATAGCTTGTTCGTTCGTTGTTTTAAATCTCATGGCTAGATATCAAGAGTTGTACTGTCTGTATGTGAAAAACGTAAGCATAAAACATCATGATTTATATGAATTTTTTCGCAGCAATTTTAAGTAGAAATGAGAAATAGTTTTAAATTTACGATAAATGAGTTTATTTTCTGATCGGAGTTACGTCATTCTCATCCGAGAACTTATAAGAAAGGATTCTTGATAACAGGATAATTGATGTTTTTCCTGTTTCGGTCATTTTTTTCATCTATTACTTTAATTTAAGTTGATTGGCTGGATGCTGACGTCAAAATAGCGCGTTTATATCATTTGAAGGAGATGATTTCGTATTTTCTTCTAAATTGAGAGACAGTTCCTAATGATATTTCTCTGAAATGTCATGTTGTAGGAACATTTGCAAAATTTACACCAGTAAATAATATTGCCATTAAAACTGGTTGATTGTTTCTCTGTGCATTCCTTTCAGTGCCGAGCTGCAAGCAGCTAACATCAAATATATGGTATGTCAAGCCTTTGGGACAGAACACCAAGTCCCTCTAAAGGGCAAACGCTCAACTCACATGTTCATACTGAGACAGTGCCAATTAAAGATATTAGAAACGCAAACCTGATTGAAGGAGTTTAGAAACATATTTGGCTGTTAGGCGAAAGCACCAACCATGAACTTGTTTCATAACTTTGAGATTGGTTTTAAATAATCGCAAAAGATGTCATTTATTATTGCATAATACTTGTTCGAAAAGAATGAAAATATTGATCACACTACTGAATTATATCTTTTTTTAAAACTTAAATATACTCAAGTAAATATAGCAACGTTCGACAAGATCCAGCCAGATAGATATGCCGAATCATAAAATCAATTATATATATATATTTTATTTCCTAGAAGGAAACTATACACACACATATATATATATATATATATATATATGTATGTATAGTTTCCTTCTAGGAATTAAAATTGATGCTAGGGTACCAAAGTATGGGAATCGGAGGCTGAAATTTTATGAGGCAAATCATAAACATAGATAGCGAGGTGCTAGTCATGTCAATCAGGGATTTTAGTGTTTTTCCCAGTATTGAATTATTCTAAAAGAGGGCGAACGCGTGCATTCTGAGCCATTCTCTAACTGAAAAGTAGTATTCAGGATTACTTGTCTATCAACAGCGCTTATAATAAAATCACTATAGTAATAAAAATGGTACGATTATAAATCGTTGTAATAAGTATGTGGATTCGCCAATGAAAAGTGAAAAGGTGATATTGAACGTTAGCCACAATAAGGCGATATTACGACTATGGAGTGTTGGTATTATTTGGATGCTATAAATAGATAAATGGCGTCTCGCACTGCACGTACATCTGCTTTGTATAGGGTTATTAAGAACGTAGTGTTTCCATATTTACATTGTGATATATATATATATATATATTTATATTCATATCTATGTTATATATCTGACCTTTGTCCGCACCTTTTGACCTCCAATAAACCGGTACGTGTGGGCAACCAGGCAGTGGAAATAATTGCTTAACACAGAAGTTCTGCCTTTAAATCCGAAATATTTTCAGATATGTGTACACACCGTCTTGAAACTTATCCTCTGCATTTTCATCAAAGTATCTCTGCCATTGCTAATCAGATATAATCTTTGAGAAACTAAACATATGACCGCTAGTTCAGTTTGTAGTTAGCTCTCTTGAAATGTTGTCGATTTGTTACTGACAAACAGGATAGACGTTATAATAAGTAGCTTCCCTCTTAACTTGTACTGTTTAAGTTCCCAATGCCAGATTTCCATTTGAGTCTAGGAAACAGCCACGTAAATATATAATAAATGTTTGTCCCGTGTTTAGGATGCCAAGCAAATTGACCAATAAATGACTTGAGCGAGATGTCAAGTCATGATGGATTGAGTTCAATCCTCGAAAAATACAGCACTAAAGAAAAAAAAAAAAAAAAAACGGGTATTACAGTGACATGCCCTTGGAATGAAGTTGTGTTTTACGATTTTCTAATATTTGCTAAACAGGAAATACTCATAGCAAAATGATTAAGTTCCGACTCAATAATTCAAAAGTTTTCTAAATGTATTGTATTTTTAGTCCAGATCATAGGTTCTTTTATACTTCTATACTTCAACAATTGTGCTTGACTTGAACCGAGCGCGATTGTCCTAAATCTTCAATTAGTTAATTAATTCTTGATATGATTATCAACAGCTCATAGGTTTAACATTTTAACACACACATTTATATATTTTTTCACATACACATTCACATGCGGCTATGTATTATTCAAAATATATATTTATCTTGAGCGGTAGATTGAAAGGAAAAAAATTCCAAAAATCTTGCTTAAAAACTGTGTACGCGAACTTTAAATACTCCTTCCATTCAACAATTTTGGTTCCTGGTAAAACTCAGTTCTCTTGAATTGATGAAACAAACATTGTGATAGTATCATTTTCATTGTTTTTGCTTTTTGACCAAACGCCACGGGTAAATGATTTGCCTACTGGTAATTGGGGTTAACCAAACGACTACGAAATAGCTTTGAAACTTAACATTGACAAGACAAAATGCTAAACAGAGAGGAGGATAAAACGAAATGTTACGCAATGAATTTGTGTAAATTATCCTTTCATTCTCCTGTTACATGGTGTATCCCCATTACTCTAACGTCAAGCCGCAAACACTCTTCAAAACCGAAAGGAAGATAATCTCCACGTGCGTCACTGGATCAAAACTCCCGTTCAAAAAGTCACAAATCCCATTTCATTAAAACAAGCAGTTGTAAGTTGGAAGCCATATCTTTCAACATATAGCCACGAAACCCCCAAGATTTCGCATAGCAGGGCGTTTACATGTGGATAATCGGCGTTTCCGAGGACATAGAGATAGAATGCATCGGCTCACAAGGTTTACTTTTGAAAGATAAATCTTGTTTTTTTTTGTGGTGAAGGTATATTTGGGTATTGTGTATATAACCCTAAACCCAAGTGTAGAGATAAGAATTTATACACGGCATCTGGCTTAATTATCTTGATTTAAGCTCCCAGACCTCGTAGAGATCTACCCAATTGATGGGAAATCAGAAAAACTAACGAAGCTATCAACTGACTCATCACGCTGATACTGAATCATGCGTGTTGATAGTAACGGTCGCGAGAGCCTGACGCCATCAGATTAAAGCTTAGGTACAAAAAATATTGAAATATATAATATTATCTTTGCACGCAAACGTTTCCTTTCACATGACTGAACATGTTTGTAGCCTGGATTTAAAGTTAATATTTTCTAACATTTGGATAAACTTGAAACGGTAAAAATAGCTATAAAATACAGATAGGATTATACAAGGTTACAAAGCCAGTGACGTCATCGTTGCTGCACTCCACCCACTGATAAGATACATAAAGTAATGGTTAATGTAGACAAAATCTAATTGTGATCATATCTACTCCTATACAACACTAGCAATGCTTATCACATTTTAACTTGTAACGTTAAGATCTTAATGTGTTTTAAGTACCAAGGAATGATGAGTCAGGGAGTTGTGCCTAACGTTGGGATAGAAGAAAGTGTCAAATGTGATGTATTTCATATAAGAATGGAAGCTATGTTTGTGCGTTTTATCTTTAAAACTATCTAATGAAGAACATTTGGGTAAAACTGCAGTTTGTACAGAGTAGTAGGTAATTTCTCAAATAATATCCTTTCAAAAACTCTAAACCTTCTATATCTCAAATTTTATAACTATATCGATGTTTTATTGTAATATTCAATATAAGAAATAAAACAAAGAATTGGTCATTTACTACTGTTAATACCGTCAGTATTTATGTCTGAATTCCGTAAAATTCCAAACGGAAGTGTCTAGGTCAAACTCCGGCTATTTCTCACCTCATTGACTAGGTCATGATCTTTAAAATGCCTGGTATTTTCCACTCTATGGTCATAAACAGCCACTTACATGGCGCATTCTATGGAATCGGTTTTACGTGTCAACGTCTAGTGGGCATAGAAGAAATTAAAAATGGTCTACTGTCTGGTGAAGCATGAGTTAGGACCGAGCATATATATATATATATCGATATATTTATATATACAGTTGAATCTAGTTGTCTTAAAGTCTCATAGCTCGAAGATCCTGTATAATTCGAAACATTTCGTCAGTTCCTGCCTTACTTTACATAAACCATACGACCTCACTTAAATGGAATATTTGGTTATCTGGAAGTTTTCCCACGGTCACGCCGAATTCGAGATAACAGGGTTCGACTGTATCACTTTCTCAAGTTTTCATCACCATGTAATTCTTAGTGTCGATGTTATGACACTTCTATGATCCGGAAATTGCATTTTAATGATAAGATAATGTTTGGAGGCAATGTTATACATCAATCAAATGTATTTGATTTATTTATCAATGCGTGCGTTCTCAGTTACAGAGACAGCGTTATGATGGTTGTACAAAAGGCAATGAAGTGAATTCAAAAAGTGTATGATTTGACACCGAGCTTATTTTTATGTTTTGATGTTATTTTACAAAGTGAGCGGATATCAGTTAGGTTTCATGTATTTCTTTTCACAACCGCCCTCTTTCACGACCATCAGAATCCTGATCTATAATTTCAAACTACAACTAGAATATTTGATTTAACTTCCGGTTTATTTGTTTCCTAAAATAATTGGTGACGTAATCATGTCTGCTTTGCAATGATCGGCTTCATTCCTTCAGCCAATATTCACGTGCCGCCATAGTAACCATCCACGATATCATGTAAAAATTGAAAAAAGAAATAAGTCAATAAGTAACAGAGAATGATACAAGAAAACGTTAATGTTAGTATTTTTTTCGATGAATTCATTTGGTTGACGATGCCATAACTAATACCTACCTTTTTATATTATCAGGACGCGAATGCTGGAATTGATCGAGGAACAAGTAGGAAATACCCCACCAAATTTTAACGATGGTAAGTTAAAAACTTCTCTGATATATTAATTAGTCAAGGATAGGTGTGCATATCCACCTCATTGTACGTACACTTTAATTATGAATTATGTGTTCTGTTTTAATTAACACATTGTATCACTGTGGTAGAAGTCAAACATTATTGCTAAATCAATTCAATTTGGCAGTCTTATGGCCTATATAATTTACACACGGCGGAAAGGCAAAACTCGTCTGTTTTTGGAGATATACATTTGCTAGAAAAAAAAACGTACAATTTAACTGAATCAAAATGATTTTGTCCAGAAATATTATAGGATATTCGAAAAAATTTCCTCAAACGTTCATAATAGATTTGTTTTTAAATATATGTCATGTATTTTACATGAAGTTATTAGCCTAATTGGAACAGTGATGAATACACGTAACCGTACTCCGTATTTTTGAATGATGAAACGGCTGGCGTACTCTTAGAATGTAACCGTCAGGAAATACATAGATCTATTCATAGCCTATTTGATTTGGTTTTATTTTGAATTATGAAATATCTTGATATTTTAGGTTATTTTTCTAAATTGTACCTCCCGATGTTTAATTTGACATTCCTTTCAACCAATTTTGTTATGATTAAGAGCTATTCTATTTTGTGAAATACTTTTAGAAAGCAATCCTGAAGAAACTACTTTTCAAATTCAATACTTTCTGAAAAAATGTTGTTCAAACGTTTAAAAGACATTTCATCTGCAGAAATGATGACATCCACACAATGCATTTCGTCACTGAATGACAAAACAGATAGACGAAACACTCCATTATCTGGATCCTAATTTCAATCGTACGTCACTTCGCATATTCATTGGTACGTCATCTGTGGACAATGTACATTGACAGAGTGATCTGTCCGCGAAAAAGTAATTATATCGCATATTATGCTGTTGTGACTTTTGACAAAGGCATCAGAAATAAGATAGTGGTTTCAAGTGTTTAACCTTGGGTCAGGTCGGATAAGTGTTAACTCCAGGGCCAGGATGGGCAAATGTTTAACCTTGAGTCAGGTCGGACAAATGTTTATACCCTGGGTCAGGTCGGACGCATGTTTATACCCTGGGTCAGGTCGGACAAATGTTTAATCCTGATCAGGTCGGACAAGTGTTTAACCTTGAGTCAGGTCAGACGAATGTTTATACCCTGGGTCAGGTCGGACAAATGTTTACTCCTAGGTCAGGTCGGACAAGTGCTTAACCTTGAGTCAGATCGAACAAGTGTTAAACCCTGGGTCAGGTCGGACAAATGTTTAACCCTGGGTCAGGTAGTACAAGTGTTTAACCCTAGGCCAGGTCAGACAATAAGTTTTCCCTTGGTCAGGTCGGACAAGTGTTAAACCCTTAGGTCAGGTCGAACAAGTGTTTAACCTTGAGTCAGGTCGGACAAGTGTTAAACCCTTAGGTCAGGTCGGACAAGTGTTTAACCCTGGGTCAGGTCGGACAAGTGTTAAACCCTTAGTCAGTTCGGACAAGTGTTAAACCCTTGGGTAAGTTCGGACAAGTGTAAACTCCTGGGTCAGGTCGGACAAGTATTTAACCCTGGGTCACGTCGGACAAGTGTTTAACCCTGGGTCACGTCGGACAAGTGTTTAACCCTGGGTCATGTCGGACAAATGTTTAACCCTGAGTCAGGTCGGACAAGTGTTTAACCTCGGGTCAGGTCGGACAAGTGTTTAACCCTTGGGTCAGTTCGGACAAGTGTTAAACCCTTGGGTCAGTTCGGACAAGTGTTAAATCCTGGTGTCACGTCGGACAAGTGTTCAACCCTGGGTCACGTCGGACAAGTGTTTAACCCTGGGCCAGGTCGGACAATTAGTTTACCCTAGGTCAGGTCGGACAGATATTTAAACCTTGGCCAGGTCGGACAAGTGTTTAACCTCGGGTCAGGTCGGATAAGTGTTTAACCCTGGGTCAGGTAGTACAAGTGTTTAATCCTGGGTCGGGTCAGACAAATGTTTAACCCTGCGTCAGCTCGGACAAATGTTTAATCCTGGGTCGGGTCAGACAAATGTTTAACATTGGGTCAGGTCGGACAAGTGTTTAACCCTGGGTCAGGTTTGACAAATGTTAACCCTAGGTCTTGGCGGACAGGTGTTTGCTTCTGAGTCAGGTCGGACAAGTGTTTAATCCTGGTTTAGGTAGGACAAATGAGTCCTGGGTAAGGCCGGACAAATGCTTACCACTGGGTCAGGTCGGACAAGTGTTTAACTCTGGGTTAAGTCGGACAAATGTTTAACCTTTTGGTCAGGTCGGACAAATGTTTAACCTGGTCAGGTCGGACAATTGTTTACCTCTGGGTAACACAAGATCAGTGTGAATTCAGCAAGCTTCCGTTCCCACTAAGATCATAAGTAACTGGGAAAGTTAATCTCTAAGCTGAAGCCATACTTGGTAGGCCAATTGGATATCTAAGAGGAAAACAAAGGCTGAGCAGATACTCTGGAAAATATTCCGGGTTAGTATACGCAGGCCAATGGAATATCTAGCGAAAGCAGAATATACACATGTACTTGATTTTTTGTATAAAATTATCAGCTATTGCCCACCCTAGTTTGATAATGATGTCGCATGAAATAAGACATATCCAAGAGACTAAAAATATAAAGCTAAATTAAATTGATGATTTTAAAAATTCTAGGGACGGAGGTCATTGCATTAGGATACAACACTGCTATTATTAGAATTCTATACCGGAAGTGTTATATGATGTATATATATTTAGACGTTGAATACAAAAACACGGAAATATCTACTTAAATATGGCCGATCGATAATTGTTCCATCACCATCAATGAAATTATGTATCTGGCATTTCTGTAAATCTTTCATTTTATTATAAGTAATTAGGCCGACAAACACAAGGGAGAGATATTTATCTAAAGCAGGAGGGGGCGTGGTAGAGGGTAGCCAATATACACCCACATGTACACCACACGCACTAGTTATGACCATTAAGGCCGCGAGTTATCGCCAATATGACCTAGAACATTGGCCCCACGAGTGATTGTTTACGTATAATGTCGATTTAGTTTGCCAAAGCCTGTGACTTTGACCCACGGACCAAAGACAACGATTGACTCTTATGTTCTGAAACCCACACGATGACCTTTCTAAATCGCATAGGAAAACTAACCAAATGAAATTACTCTGTAAGCGAACTATGTACATTTACACCGAGAGAGTCGAACAAATGGGGAGTCGAGTTCGGTTCATTTTTGACAAATCGAGTTATGAACCCAATTATCAGACTCAAAAGAGGTTTTGTCAGCAGTGTTTTGTGTTGCTCCTTGTCGTATGCTTGTGTAAAGAAGATCTCTCATATTATAAAAGGTTATATATTATAAAATTTGAAAAAAAAATGCTTCAGTATCACGTGGACAAGAAGGTTGGCAGATAGACATTGGCATTAGCAGAAATTAATATACAGCTAAATATAACATCATCGTCATCGTCGGAAACTTGAATCCTTTGAAACTTAAAAATCATCGTGGTACCTATGCTATATAATATTTTTATATGTAGTTCTCCGAGTTCTATTGTGATACTACCCATATATATATTTGTATATATATGAAAACTAAGACTATATCATTGAAAAGTATTTATGAATAAGTAAAATTCAACCATTTTTAATCTTGAACTATAAAAAAGATTGTACAGAAGGCTTTAATTGTCATGCAGTTAAGGTTGAAACTCGGTAATACAGTATAGAACAATTCACTGAATCTGTTCCGTCCTTACATGTCTCCTCATTGAAGCTAGGGGTAAAAAGAATGGAAATTCCTGATGGAAAATAGGAAAATCTATTCAAGCCATTTGTTATTTTTTTTCCAGGTAATTAATACTGTCTACAACAGCATACGTGTGTGAAAGTACACGTGTTACACGAGAATGTCATGATACATGCATGTTTAATTAGTAATGACCTTATTCGCTGTACAAACAAATTGCACTCCGCTAAACCTGTTATCGGTGAATGATCTCCAGGCTATAGAGACAACCACCGAGACGTAGTTGACCTTGCCCGTCTTTGGATGGGTCATACATACCTTACACATTCATATATGTTGAAAGGCGGAGATAATCCTTGGTGCTTAGGATGTGATGAGAGCCATTCGCCCTGTTTTATTGGACTTCAGTGACCTTCTGTCTACTCGAGAACGTTTTTATCGTAACATTACATGTCTAAAATCCCTTTTTGAAACTGTTGAGATTTGTAAAATTCTATATTAATAGAAAGATATTGGTCTATTTAATAGACTATGACGTACCATTTAATCTTTTGTGTTAACATACCCATTTAAGATTTGTAACATTTGTCTTTTACCTTTTGGTTCGTTTAATGTTATTTCCTTTTGGATCGCTGTGTGTTTTACCGTTTGATGGCCCTGATGACCTTTTATGTGTTGACGGGCAGTTAAGAATTTAATAATAATAATAATAATAATATTCGCTGTACAAATTTTTGAAAATGCAAAAATGTTTAAAACCTAATAGTTCTCGATCCATGAAAATATCACTTTGAAATTTAATTATTACATACCAATTTGGTAATGATTGCATTAAATATAACCTTGTTAAGTTTTGGTTGGACACCAAATTGAATGTAAATTTCCGTTAGCGTAATCAATTTAATATTAGACGATATCAATATCACGCCGTGTAACCAATATTCATGGCAATTATACTCCATATTCTATCTACACAGTTAATGGTATTTGTGAAATCAGTGTGGTAATGTCTAAGCAAATGTGTTGTGAAAGAACAAAACCGACTCGTTCTTACCTACAATCGGTTACATCATTCATTCTACACTGATACTGTTACATGTGATATTGAATGTGTTTTATTATTCTACAAGGCCTTTTCATATCTGATCGTGCAATCAAATTATTTTACAAGTTTTCGTGCAGTGAGAGATGCTAGAATATGATGTTTATCATTCCAGTTTTCCAGAAATATCGAAGAAATGGGAAAAACATCCGACAAGCAGCGTCTATGTTATAATTCAGTAACGATAGCACGTCACTATTCCAATAAATGTCAGACAACGGCTACAATGATTTAAAATCGTCAACTAACATCGACTGCAGTCTTACTGTCTACTGCAATGTATAATAGATTGCTATTTTGGTAGTTTAAAAGCGTTATCAATGGAGAAACTCGAGCTCATATTTCACTCTGCGCACAACGGGTGAATGCCTTTTCAGTTGATCATTGCATTTGTGCTGGTATTATATTTCGTAACGAGTAAAAATCAAAGAAACGCATTTTTGAAACTCAATACCGTTCAGATTTACTGACAACTCCACACTTTTTTTATGCTTTTTCCTTTATTAGTCAAGTATACCGCCCAATCACGAGTTTATGGTTTTAGTTGTGTTGGAGAGGATTTTGACATAGCTTTTGCTCACAGTGGAGTTTTCCGAAGTCGCCTCCAGGACTTAAAAAATAGGCCTTAAGCATCACTCTCGAGTCTTCGAATGACGAAACAATTGTTTTAGGCAGTTTAAGTAAATATTTGACTCTTACTGTATTAAACTCAAATTTGTATTAAAAGGTTGTATTTATTTGTGTGTCTCTTGTTTCATCTTATTGCAACTTCAACTATTCCAAAATTTTAAACAAGATATAATTGTACCCAATGCGCAAATAAACATTTCGATATTTTTTGCATTTTTAGCCCACTATCATCAGATGGTGAGATATTCAAATCGACCTACGTCCGTGGTCCGTCCATGCATCTGTTCATCTGTCCGTACGTCCGTAAACAATTTTTGTTATCGCTATTACTTGAGATTGATTGGATGGATCTTTCTCAAATTTCAGCTGTAGGTTCCCCTTGGCCCCTAGTTGTATCCATTCGATTTTGGGACTGATAAAAAAGCATAATGGCTTACAGGCGGCCATATTGAATTTTGACTTGAAGGTTTGTGATCCATAATTCTTGAAAGGACGTGATGGATATCTCTCAAAATTCCTCTATTCCGCTTGGTCTTTTGTTGTTTCCAACTAATTTGAGGATGATCAGAAAAAAATGGTTGACAGACTGCCACCTTGGATTTTGACTTTGAAAGTTTGTTTTCGCTATTCCTTGAAAACTACAGCATGGATCTCCATCAAATTCCATCTATAGGTTTTCCCTGATCATTTATTTTGTGCCTGTATGACTAAACGACTGATCAGAAAAAACGAAATGGCCGACAAATGGCCATCTTTGAATTTGACTTTGTAGGTTTGTTATCGATATATAGTGCACAAAGAATATCTCTAAAATTTCTTCTGTAGGTTCCCCTTTAAAGTTTGTTATCGCTATTTTTTCGGAACTACAGAATAGATCTTTCTCAAATTTCATGTATATGTCTTCTTTGATCCCTAGTTGCGCTTGTGTGATTTTGGTACTATCCGAAAAAGAAAATGGCCAACAGACGGCTATCTTTTATTTTGAATTTGAATGTCTGTTACTGCTACTTCTTGGGAAATGCGACATAGATATTTCTCAGATGTCACGTATAAGTTCCTCCTTGGTTCTATTTGTGCCTGTTTGAGTTTGGAATCGATAAGAAAAACAAAATGGCTGACAAGCACCATATTCGATTTCGCAAAGTAAAGATTGTTATCCCTGATTCTTAAGAAGTACCGAAACGATTATTTTCAAATTTTATGCATATGTTCCTTTTGTCTCTAGTTATGCCCGTTTGATTTTGGGACTAAAAAATGGCTTCTGGAGCAAATGAAGATCAAAACAATGGTGGGCGCCAAGATCCCTCCGGGATCTCCTGTTGAATTTGTCTACAACTTTACCAAGCTAAACCATTTTGCTACACTTCATGAGCTATATATTGAAGTTATATTTTGACCGGTACAACAACCAATTCTATAGTGCAACGATCAATTACAAAAACGTATACGAATGACAGTGATGCCTATTTCTGTAAAAGTTATATGTTTGTTCCACCACAAGTTCCGTTTTTATGTTATAAACTTGCTAATGTTGGCTGGAAGTCAAAAGCTACTGCCACACAAAAGATTTAGAATAATGCTTCTCACCATGGTTTAATGCTATGGTTTTATTCCCATTTGAAAAAAAAAACCCTCATAAGTCATTTTCATGGCATCATCTCCGCACGTGCATTTTCACGTTATCTGATGTTAAATTGTATCTTTCTAGTTTTATTTTTTTGGTTGTGTAGTAGAAAGAAATCAATATATTAAAATCTGCCATGGGAAAACTTGTGAACTTGTACAATGATATAGATTTAAGTACATAACTATTACTCTCAATAACTTAACATTAAAGACAACATACAGTGATAATTTATACATTTTCATTAAGTCTGTGAGTAATGTTCAAGTTGTTACTTTCCAAATTATTCTTTTTATTTTTTTGCTATTTTTGAAATCAATTTGCTAAAAAACCACAGACACACGCACCCTTAAAATAGATTTGATAAAGAATGTTGTAGTCAGTTTCAAGGTTTGCGTGAAAGTGCTTTATATTTGGCTTTAAATCTGTGTAACACCGGGAACATTTCAAAACACGAAACATTTACAGTATATCATTACCAAGTTAGTATTTTCGTGATTCTAGATGTCTCTGAGGTTAACAACCTTCTATATTCAGAAGTGTGTTGTATAGTTATATCTGTGGTAAAGAAGGACATAATATCTCATTTTTAACTTTCTTAAATATGTTTTTCTTGCCACGAGGCAAGATGGATTTTTAAAAGATCTCATAACTTATTTTGCCGTTTTGAAACAGTACACTATCTATGTGCTAAAAGTTTTGTTCAAGGGTTTTTTGTTTTCGCTCCCATGCATCTGTGATTGACAGTCTGTAACACTTAAGTTGTTCAAGCATCGACAAAATACTAGAAGATAATACTTTGAAGATATCTTGCACAGACACACCTTACCCCATTTTCAGACAGAACATTCTTAAAAACACTTTTTATCAATACATATGATTTAAGGATGACTGAAACCTAAAATTGCCTTTTTATTTCATGCAGCAGTGGCTTGAATTTGTTAGACTGTTGACATAGGTACATATCATAATTAAGTAAACTTTGAGTCGGCATGGCGGATCGGGTAGAGTGAGTCTGCTATTATGTAACTTGTGACAGTGCTAATTTTAGTCTCAACTTCATCTTGGACGATTTTTCTTGATTTTCATATCATCAAATGTATCAACTATGAAATTATTTTTTTATTTTCTTTTTATATCAGACTTTCCAACGGAAGTGGAATGTGAACTTTATGTTGACAGTTTCGATTCAATCAATGAAGCTAATATGGTAAGTTAATGAATAAACGCAAAGTATAAACTATCAAAAAAAGTATTTCGGTTAGATTCGTATCATAAATTCTGTACTTTTGCTTTAAAATGATACAAGGTATAGATAGAATAATTCTTTGATCATTGAAAATTTCGCTATATTTGCGGTCATATAAGATAATGCAAAATTAGATATCCAACATTTTTCACAAAAAACTTCAAAGAAGATATGTATTATATTGGCCTTTTCATGGATGCTGCACAATACGATCTGACTATGAAATGTTACGACACCACACGGCCAAACAATGAAACATCATTACTCACAGTGAATATGTCACACTAAGTGACATGGTATACGTGTTTACCTGTTTACTGATTTTTCATCCCCATGATATAGCCTCAAACAAAACAATCCCAAAATATCAGCCTTGCTAAACGTAACTATACAGTAATAAAAAATAGAAATGTAACAAGGTTATGCGGCATTCATAGAAATTAATTCACCCGTAGAACCACATCTGAAAATAATGCATTCGTGAGATATCAAACTACAAACTTCTACAATTAAGGGCAGAATCTAATCTCTCAGTTGATGATATAGACATATATGTCACTTTTGATGCTGGTTATATAATATTGAATCATGTGTTTTCACCTTTCCTTTTTCTCCTTCAGGACTTCACCGTTAGTATTTTTATACATTTGATGTGGCAGGACCGTCGCTTCCTCACATGGGTTCGTCTAACTGACAATAATTCCTACATCGAAGCAGATTCTAAACGCTTAGCAAATCTGTGGGTTCCTGATATCTATTTTCCAAACGAAAAGAAAGCATTCTTCCATGATGTTTTCATGCCTAACAAAATGCTCAGGATATTTGGAGACGGGAAGGTATCGTACACTGCTAGGTATGTACATTTTACCACACCTCATCGACAACAACTGTTGTTTTCACATCAATATATCTTTACCTCGGTGTTAAACAGTACAAGTTCATGTACTGAAATGCACCATGTTCATTTGCAAAACAATACCGCTATCCCGAATTTTTTTTCGGTGTTCTTCAAGTTATGCTCGCATTATGATCTTATACTGTAAACTCATTCATTTTCGTGTGGGGTTTATTTCGTGGGTTGTCGTAATCCACAAATTGAAATGTTCACAATGTTCACTTATCATTAGTATGAATAGATTTCTATATTTGTCTTCGAAATTAATTTTTAAATGAGTTATTAAAAAAAATACACAAACCAGAACATGAAAATCGGGCCCCGCAAAATCATGATGTTACAGTAACTGAACTTAGAAATATGTTCTTTTTCGATCCTTACAGGCACTTAAATGTAGTCGGTCGTGCTGCTTATATGTATATGACTATAGAATTATATAAAACAAGCACATATAATATAGTTTTTATATCTTATTTGTAGTCAGTACTGATGAACGTTTTGAATGTCAATTTGATATTTTTTCACAGTTATTCTTACATATCAACGGTAAGATATCATTGGCGTTGTTTCCCCAATATTTTCCCTGGTAATCGCACGAAAGAAATATGATGTGTTTGTTTATAGATATGAATTAGTCACCCAATAATATTTTGTACTTTGGAAAATAATATTTTCAAAAATGAATTAAAAGGGAATACATAAAAAAACGCGATAACAATTAAGCTGTTTTGATAAGCAGATATCATGTTAGTGTGTACTTTACTATACTTTTCAACTTACAACGTACATGATAAATGATAAGCTTCACTTGAATGTAACTCGTTTAAGCTAAATTTACAGTATAAGAGACTCTGTAGTGGGTTTGAAATTGATAGACGAATCTAATCAGCTCCAATGAAGCCAGTACCATCACTAATATGATTTAATTTATAAAACACTTGTGTTGATTGTCAGGAAAGAAAATACTGTCTGATTTGGCACAGATCCAAATGTCTTTAACCTAATAATTTTGATTTGCTTTGAGTTAAACAGCCATCGAAAGTCAGGACCAGTTTGAATCGTGCTGCTTGTTAGAGAGCACGATGGAACTTATAAGTTCATATAGACATAGCCGTTCTGGTAGCATTACCACGTAAAACTGTTTTCAATATATCAATAAAAAATAATATTGCAATTCTAAGAACGCTACATTTTTCCATCGCAGACTTTCGTTGACACTTAGTTGTCCAATGGATCTGCACCATTATCCCTTCGATGAACAACGATGTCCCATAATAATGGAAAGTTGTAAGTATTGTTTTCAATGTAAACAATTCTACTATTTGGTAGTTCTGTGTAGTAGATTTTATATGTAGTTTTGAAAACGCAATGTAATATCAATTTCCTATTTTCTTATAGCATTGCTGTGTATTTTGGCAAACTGTTTTCATAGGTTCTGTGCACTGAACATTTTTTTGCTGAAATTTTCTGTTTTTCGGATACCGATACTATTTCTTATTAGCTGACATTATTCCAATTTCATTACAGTTAGCTATGATGAAAACAATATTATAATGAAATGGATGGGTGAGAATACAACAGAGGGAACAGAAGATGCTGTACGGATTAACCGGGAGATAACTCTGCCGCAATTTGAGGTGTATGACATTGCTTCTAAGAGCTTTAAGAGGGAGCGCAAAGGATCATATGGTATGTACCCATGATGAATATCGAAAAAGATTAAACTAACACCAATTGACATTTTTGCTATTTTTGAGGTTATCTTATAAACAGAAATAAAACAATTTCAACAAAATAGTGGTCATTTCTTAAAGGTCACTCAAAATGAATAATAAATTTATTTCCCTCAAATTTTCCAACTGGTCCTTCTTCCGGAAAATCACCAATGGCATTATGAAAATATATCGAAAAACAGTGACTTTAATACAACACATCAGGACGCTAATTTATACATATGAATAACCAAACACAAATGTTTCCAATTGCCAGCCCGTCACAGTGGTCTAAGGACAGAGTTCTTCCTGGCGAGGAATATAGGTTACTACGTGGTGCAAATGTATATTCCCAGTATCCTTGTCGTCATGTTGTCTTGGATATCCTTTTGGCTCAACGTCAACGCCGTACCTGGTCGGATAGCCCTTGGAGTGCTCACTGTATTGACTATGACGACACAGAGCTCCAGTGTGAACGCTTCCCTTCCTCGAGTGTCGTACACAAAGGCTATTGATATCTGGATGTCCGTTTGTTTGTTGTTTGTATTTGCTGCACTCATAGAATTTGCCGTGGCTAACGTCCTAAGCAATAAAGACAATAACAAAGGATTAAAACTTAAAAATATGTTTCATATACTTAAGCCAGGTGCTAAAAAGAAAAAGCCAAAAACTGAGGTAAGTTGAATAATAAAAAGATATAATAATGGAAATAAGGATTAAGAGAAATTTGAATGGATAAAACTTGCTCGTTTTGATACATTATCATTTCCTGTACTATAATTAATATATAGAAAACACGATAATGGCGTCAATTCCTTGTGGTATGTTAGATTTCAACAAATCTTATATTCATGTATTCAAATAATGCCTATTACAATATAATATATGTGCTTATATATATGCTACTAGACAGAGAAAAGTACACAGAGGCACATAAAGCCACATGTCAGGTGGCCATTTAGACTATCGGCTGGCCAATGAAAAAAACTAATTAGAAAAAAACATCCATTAGAGCTAAATGGTTGTATAAAAGTGATGGTTACAAAGAATTCGTGAATGCATTGTTTTCATATTGTGTTATGTGCAATATATGCAATGTATACATTGCTTCTCTTTATAGAACAGCCATAAGTATTACTTATCTAGACAGATAAAACTTTAAGTAGGCCATAAACACTTAAGCAGGTGATCAATGCGCTTACGTGTTACTATAATTCTAAACAGTTGTAAATCTGCGTTTCGTAAGTTTTGTTACGAGTTTTTGAATGGTGAAACATTTAATCACTTACGTTGGGAATTTACGTCAGATTGACTTGATTATAGTCTGCACGTCGTATCCATTTTATTACAAACTTAGAAACATACATATAGCACAGAAATGGTCCTTTCACTGCTTTTATTGTTTAACAGAAACTCGAACGATACCGAAAAGTCTCTAACTTAAGTGGGGGTTTTTTTTCGTTGATTTTGAAGAAATAAAAAAAATCATCTTTCCAACGATATCGTTGATAATTCTATAATAATCCTGTGGCACATCATTCCAGATACTTGTTGGCGAAGACGGCGAAATGAGACTCGATCCAGAACGGGACCCTACTGTCCAACGTAAAAAGGTGTCCGGCATTCTCTTCTCCATGTACCTGGATGTAGCCTCGCGGTTTTTATTTCCATTTTTCTTCGCCCTCTTCAATCTAGTATACTGGGCCCACTACTTATCCACCAGTTAGTGCGGGCATCAGTTTAGCGTTTGCTTCCAATAAACTTAGACCGTTATCATTGATCTCTCCATAGTGTTATATCATACAATGTTTATAACCACGTATATGCAAATATGTTTTTCTCTTTCGATACTTTGTTATTTAATGTAACCTCCGAAGTTTCCTTCTTAACATGTTAACACGTCATCCACTGTGTTAGCCATCTCTTATTGTAATATGACACTTGATGTACATGGCTTGCTTTCATTGATGTTTTGATCAGCATTAAAAATCCTGATTCACAAAAGTTCTTACTAACTCGGTCTGTAAAATTACTTAGAGTTTAAGAAGTAAGTACTAATACTAGTTACGGTTATTGCAACATGTTTATTGATGCTGAAATTAGATAAACATGCATCTTCTAAACAAAGATTTATGGTAACCTTTCAAAAAAAAATAATAATAATAATGATAGGAGAGAGAAAAGTATCTTATTCAGTTTCTGATATTTAATGTTACATAAAATGTATTCATAGTTATAATTATACTGTATCTCAAATGTATACGTTGAAATTAAAAAGAAATGAAGATTTTATCATAATATTGTTGATAATTTAAAATAATATGTTTTGCATTACGTACATGTAAAATGATACAAGTTTGGTTGTATCATTGCGTCGTTTACATACTGCTCGTAGTAATACAAATATGGTATGTTTTTTATTGTTACATTGTATATATGCTTTATCGAGTATAAAAATGGATTTAAACTGTTTTTGTAATTTGTGACTAATCATGAAGGTTACATTAATGTGATATCCTATCCCCTCATCGTTTGCTTAATTCTGACCTGCGTTGTCTTCATATTGTAAATAGATATGTCTAGTGTAGTATAATTTCCAATCACGTAATAAATACACTAAGATTCATCTGTAAAAAATGGATATTTGATAATTTGTGTCGAAGTAATTATATCTTTTATTCATATACAATTTTACACATTTGGAAATGAACAAATATGTAAAGTTAGAAACAAGAGTGACACAGAAGAGACTGATAACCTATACACTTTTCATTTTAAGTGGACCTAGATCCTCGTAAATCATGTCTATCTATCAGAATATATATCAGCTGATATATTAGTAAGTTTTCTATAATTATAAACATCATTCTTATATTAGCATTTTACTCCCTTCCTCGGTATAGGTATGTGAAATTCAGTAATCATGTGGACTCTAATATCATTTTCTCGAAGTCTTGTAAGTAGTACAAGGACACTGTGTTTCACATTGTATACCAAGGTGCAAAAGTAAGTGTACAAAAATGGTGTAAATAAGATTTATCTTAAGGACTTGCTTATACTATTATCAAATATGATGATAAGCTAATGCTATGCATGTTTCCACGTTATGAAGTATGTTTTAGTTATTGATGTTTCTGTTGAAAATATATCATCCTCAACATGAAAATATACTTACTTTTGCACTTTAGTCTAACTAAAAAATGCCAATATATATATATATATATAATGAAATTATGTTTAGGAAATCTGGATTGAAGCATTTTCTGATTATCATGTAATTTGAAATATATTGCCTATATCAACATAAAAAACAACTGCAGTTGAAATTAGCATCTACTCCATGTTGATTACCAATACAATTAATTTCAGTTTTGAAATAGTGACATAATATAATAAAAGATTCAAAGCTTTACAAAATAAAGAAATCTGCAACTGTATTATATCTGTTAATTATGGAAACTAAAAGATGTGATCGCTGCTATTTAAGAACATTGTATCGATAAACATTTAATCGAGATGTTTTTTGTAAAATATGTTTGCCTTTTATTCTGTATAAAACTTATTAATGCAGTCATGATGTTTAAAAATGTTATGCATGATCAAGGTGTAGATACCTTATTTCACACATTTCCTGTTATGTGAGAGGACGTGCAATTGTGTCTGTATGAGTGATCAACTTAATATTAACCTGTTGTATATCGTTTACTGTATAACACATGGTTATAGTCTTGCAAGTTTATGTGTTAATATATACAACAAAAACATGTTCAGACGTGTATTTGTAGTTAATGCATAATACAAGTAAAATAGTTACTAGAAACGTTTTCTTTTTAACACTAATATCACTTATCAGAATGTTATGCCATGAACCATTGCAATGTTAAGCAGAGAAGACATATATTTCAACTGTCCCACTAAGTCACATTACAACAGTGCGACATTGAGCATTATACTCTAAAATTAAATAAAACAACCATTGATCCGTTCAAGAAATATATTTTATTTGAAATAGATATAATACTTCCACAGCATCTTATTGTGATGTTCATTTTTAGAAAAATAAACAACAAAATGTTGATATTTCATATATATTTTTATTGATTTGTACACTCTTAATGTTCTCAAGAAAACTAATTGATATCTTAGCTTGTGTAACAACTGTATACGTCGAGAAGTGCTATCTTAAATCTACAAGAAAACCATACACTTTGGAACATTTAAATATCCCCATGCCGAATGTGCCAGTCGTAAAGAAGTCTCTATCGCACAATCAACATGCATTCAATTGTATAATCTTTTGATATTCTTTATCTGAAAATTAGATCTTAGAGATAAAATTTCCATGAAGACCCATGCTGTATATATTTATATATATCATAACAAAGCAATGCTTTACTTAGTCATATTCTCAGAAACATATTTGCTACTTTACATAATATGCAATGGATAACACATGCAGGCAACTGAGATATAATTCGGCCGAAATACTTATAAAAATGAATAAAAAAAAAAATAAATAAAAAAATACGAAATCAAAACAAAATGTTATGATTCAAAGTATATATAAACATTTGCAACAGTTAACCCTAACCGTTTCTAATGACGGCAATGAGAAGTGAAATACCCCGCTGTTGTATGATTTTACCAAACAGATTGGGATATGTGTTGGTTTGAATATAGGTGACCAGGAAGCTTGTTATTTGATGAAATGTGACATTAATTAACAAATGGGCAATGTCTAAAGTCCAGATATCTAGGCAAGCCACGTGAATATTATGAATATTATGTAGCGTTGAAAGTAGCAGTTAAAGCAAGTAATTAATCAAAATATTGTAATATGTGTTTTTCATGTTTCTCACAAACTCCATGGCCTATGAAATATTGATCAAGCATGAAAAAACAGTTAATTCTTTAATGTTTAATGTTTAGGAAAAAACATTATGTATGTAAATAATATGTAAAGGTTGTTATATGCTTCTAATTAATGTAAAGCAGAATCCCAGTTGAATTGTATGATTTATAATTTAGTTAATGCGAGAGTATACATGCCGATTGGTATAATTGTGATATTGATAATTTGGTTATCTGTACAATGCTTTAAGATATCTGACCTATCTCGTTGTAATTATCGTAATATGATTGTACTGATATTAACGCCTCATATTAATATTGATGACATATAATGCCTGGTGAATCATCTGTTTGCTACTCATTGGTAAATATGTCACGGTTTACAAACCAATAACCGTCAGTCGATTTGTGGTTTATCAATCAATAACCGCCAATAGCTGCATGGTTCAATAACCAATATCATCAGTCGATCAAGGGTTCGCCAAAGAAAAGTCGCCAGTCGATTCACTATCTGTTAATGAATCATTGTTTGTCGAAGAAAGCTAACTAGCTGCTGGTGACACTATGTGATAAGTTGCAAAAACAAACAAGCAAATGATACATTAAGTCGTTATTTACCTAGGCATCAGAGGAATCGTAATACAACAATTACCACCTCTCTTGGAAGTCAAGTTCTTGGAAAACGAACCTGGACAGTCGTTTTGAATAATTATTAGGTTTCGAATAGCTAGCGAGTAATTTTTTCATACCTTCTGAAGATATGGTGTTTCTTAGCGCGCAACCGTTTGATAAGTCTGTTGTTATTGGTGTGTAACCGACTGACGACGTGATTTTTTTGAGTGTCCAGACATATGACGAGCTGGTGATTATACGTATCTAACATTGATAATCGTTACTGTCTAACGTTGGTTATTATTAGTGTCTAACGTTTCTAACATTAGTAATCATTTGTGTTTAGCGTTGGTTATCATTGTTATCGGTATCGAGCGTTGATAATCATTAGTGTCTAGCGTTAGTAATCATTCGTGTCTAACGTTGATAATCATTAGTGTCTAGCGTTGATAATCATTAGTATCTAACGTCGGTTATCTCTAGTGTCTAACGTTTCTATCATTTGTAATCCTTAATGTCTAACGTTGATTATCATTAGTGTCTAGCGTTGGTATTGGTTATCATTATTGTTTAACGTTTGTAATCACTAGTGTCTAACGTTGTTAATCACTAGTGTCTAACATTGTTAATGACTAGTGTCTAATGTTGGTATTCATTACACCGGTAATCATAAGTGTCTAACGTTGGAAATCATAAGTGTCTTACATTGGTAATCATTAGTGTCTAAAATCTGTAATCATTAGTGTCTAACGTCGGTTATCATTAGTGTCTAACACCGGTAATCACTATTGTCTAACATTGGTAATCACTAGTGTGTTACGTTGTTAATCACTAGTGTCTAACGTTGGCAATCACTATTGTCTAACGTTGGTTAATCGTTAGTGTCTAACATCGGTAATTACTAGTGTCTAACATCGGTTATCATTAGTGTCTAACACCGGTAATCACTAGTGTCTAACTTTGGTAATCACTTTTGTCTAACACCGGTAATCACTAGTGTCTAACGTTGGTAATCACTGGTGTCTAACGTTGGTTAATCGTTAGTGTCTAACATCGGTAATTACTAGTGTCTAACATCGGTTATCATTAGTGTCTAACACCGGTAATCACTAATGTCTAACGTTGGTAATCACCAGTGTCTAACGTCGGTAATCATTAGTGCCTAACGTCGGTAATCATTAGTGCCCAACGTCGGTAATCATTAGTGTCTAACATTGGTAATCATCCGTTTCTTATCGACTTATTAGATCACACAGTCATTAATTATCGTTTAGGGAGTCCTAGTTTATTATAGTCTAATCGTCTGGTGAATTTTCCAATTAATGAATAATCTGGTGAGATATGTTGCACTAATCATTTACTGTAAGGCGAGTCACAATGTAAATATACAGGCGTGGCTTCAATTTGTTCGAATGCAAGAAAGTAATATGCAATGTTGTTTTTATATAAAATAAATAACCTTATTAACATGTACATGTAGCTAGACACATTTTATGCACTATACAATAGTAATATGATTAATAATCTATTTCTTATTGCGTCCTCCAATGATTATGTATCATCTCATGGGTTCTTTCACGGAGTAGATGGTTTGTTATGCGTCATACTTTATTGTTACTTGCTGGACTATGTATAAGACGTCTGTGATTGTGAGGTTGCTGTGGAAGCGTGGACGAGATATGACTGCTTTGTATCTGTTGATATGATTTTATTAATTTTACTTCAATAAAATATACATGTCAACCCCAATCTCTAGTTTTACATTTTTTTTATCAAGTTCGGCTGCTAACGATAAATATTCTCGATAGTGTTAGAGCCATAATTGTCATTGACATCTTAGATAAGACCAAATGACACCATAACTTGCACATTTTACGGGATATTGAAACATATCGTGTAGCTTGTAATCTTTACTGTTCAAAATTGAATTACATTTCAACGAAATGAAAAAATCAGGATCTGGATTTGGAAGGACATGTAATAAACATGTGTCCAGTTATTTGACGAATTAATTTTTCGCAATCAACTTACGGTTCAGAATATAGCGAAATTTCATTTCCGGCGGGCATGCGGTGCCCCATTTGAGTGAAAAACCGAATAGGGTATGTTTACAACTTAAAGTGCAATAATGCACTGGTACATACACAAACTATGTCAAGAAACATTGTACAGTTACCAGTTATTAGGAATCTAAACCTTTTTCCAAAGTACATGGATATATCACCTATAATCTTCGTGAAAACATTGATCCAAAATTGTTTCCAAGAAACTTTCAAGAGCCTTCAGGACAATATTCAAGACCCAAATACTCATTTCAAATCCTTGGTCATTGTCTCAACATTATAGGACTAAGTCAAAGTGAAAGTTGTTAACACAAACAGTGTTAAGTTATGGACATATGCTACAACAATGAGGAACCCTCCGCTGCTATACTGCCTATTCTTAGCCTGGTATTTCATTAGAGTTATGTATAACTTATATAAAGGAATCACAAGTGTGTGAGACTAGACTAGGTTAATGTGCCCACGTCATAAACATAGACATGTGTTCTTATTTTACACATTAAATACGCACTTAACGTTAATCAAAATTATATATTGTTATATCAAATTTCAACAAAGTCTTCATATGTTCATAATGGTTAGTAGTAAACAAATTGATATATATTTCATGTTCTCATTTATAAAATGTAATTACATGTTTCTTGCTTTTCATGGAGTAATGAATGCATTTTAAACCTTTACGTGGGGTTAAATTGCTGCGTATTAAAAGATACTTAACGGCAGTTTTCATTTATTTGTATGTGGATATTCTTTCTGAATAGGAGTACGCCTTAATTATCTCCAAACTTTCAAATAGAATGTATTATTTATATACAGGTTCTTATAGGTTACCGTTCAGATCAATGATAATGATTTTATAAAACTTTTAACCTGGATGTAATAGCGCTTATTGTAAAAACTGTGCCTCGAAATGATAAAACTTGTGCACGAAAAGACTATTTGAAATTGCCAAAGAGAAAATTAGAGAGAGTCAACAGTAAAAACCTGGAATGAATGACACTTATCAGACTAATAGTTAAAATAATACACACCAGAGCTTCGAGAACTGTTGACATTCATTTCACAAAAGCAGCGAGAAGGAATCTTGATTTCAAAGAGTAGTAACAGGAAAATATACCCTTTCTAGAATAATCAATTGAAATATAATGATGATACATTCCAGTGAAAATGAGAAACACATTGACGGGAATGAGTTGAAGATGTTACAAAAACAGATCAAGGTTATAGACGAAATCAAGCTGAAGTTACCAGAGGATAAACATTTACTGATGAACAGGAAACTGAGATGTGTAAAAGGAGAGGAAGAGACGGCTACTTCAGTTATGAAACCCGCTAGTCAAATCCAATTATTGTATTACCCTTAAAATAAGATGCTGGATGATGTTGTAAACTGCATCTGTCATTGAAATGAGGATTAAAACCAACGACTTGCATGCCATTGTTTTCTTTTTAACGCATGTTGTCTTTCAGCAGTGGAAATCTAACACGCTAATTCTGCGATTTTCAGCAGAACGCAAAGGGCTTATTAAATTTGACTTGTAGTCACAGTTTGGGTAAGGAAGCAGGACAGTTAAAATCGAGAAATAGAGGAAAGTATATAATACAACAGACGACAGTATGTAATACAATAGAGGAAAGTATATAATACAATAGAGGAAAGTATATAATACAACAGAGGAAAGTATATAATACAATAGAGGAAAGTATATAATACAATAGAGGAAAGTATATAATACAATAGAGGAAAGTATATAATACAATAGAGGAAAGTATATAATACAACAGAGGAAAGTATATAATACAATAGAGGAAAGTATATAATACAACAGAGGAAAGTATATAATACAATAGAGGAAAGTATATAATACAATAGAGGAAAGTATATAAAACAATAGAGGAAAGTATATAATACAATAGAGGAAAATATATAACAAATAGAGGAAAGTATATAATACAATAGAGGAAAGTATATAATACAATAGAGGAAAGTATATAATACAACAGAGGAAAGTATATAATACAATAGAGGAAAGTATATAATACAACAGAGGAAAGTATATAATACAATAGAGGAAAGTATATAATACAATAGAGGAAAGTATATAATATATATATAACAAATAGAGGAAAGTATATATATAACAAATAGAGGAAAGTATATAACAAATAGAGGAAAGTATATAATACAATAGAGGAAAGTATATAATACAATAGAGGAAAGTATATAATACAATAGAGGAAAGTATATAATACAATAGAGGAAAGTATATAATACAATAGAGGACGGTTTATGTTACAATAGAGGAAAGTATATAATACAATTGAGGAAAGTATATAATACAACAGAGGAAAGTATATAATACAACAGAGGAAAGTATATAATACAACAGAGGAAAGTATATAATACAATAGAGGAAAGTATATAATACAATAGAGGAAAACAGATCACACAGGAGAAAAAGTGAATAATTAAGAACAAATAAAGAAGGACAAGGCCGAAGAATTTATCTGAGGAAATAAACAAGTAGAGATGACGGTAGTGTGATTGAAATGGTAAAGTCTAGTCAGAAATAGTGCGGAATTAAATTCCAAAGTGACGCTTGGTATCAAGTAATGAAAACAGAAAAAATCCTTGTAAATTGGTTATCGCAGAAGATATCTCTTTTTTCCACTATTTTTGGTATTTAGTTTACAATATGAAAGATCTTAACAGGTGGTCAGAGAAAATACATGGTGTTAATATTACTGATATCAGTGCTAAACATTCCATTTTATCGTAAATGTACGATTGGCACACGTCACACAAAGGGGAATGGTTTCACTGACGTTAATCCGTGAAAAACATTCCAAATCAGATAACGCCAAGGAGCTCATACACATTTGTTATCATTTATATAAAATACTGGTTTTTAATCATTATTTTACGGTCAATCAAGAATGAAGATGATCAAGATTCTTAAAAACATATCAGAGAGGGACGCATGCAATACAATATACATGAAATTAAACTTTCAAAAAAGAGGTATTTATAAATTATTTTTTGTTAAATTAATTTTGTTAATTTTCCGTCTACATCTCTTTATAAAAAATGGCATCATCTAAAAAAAAAAAAAAAAAAAACGCAGCTTAATCAAAATGTTGATGTAAAAGGGATGTAGCTGTCACGAAAGCTGTGAATTTGATTGATGTCTTCTATAATGGTCCTATTTTCAAGGTATTCTGTTTTCGCGATTGTTACAGTTTTTCAATTTTAATCCAAGTTTTGAATTAGAGTAGAGCCAACTGATAAATTAACATTGAGACAGTATACATAAGAGACAGAGAAGTTACCATTTACTCCGAAATAATATATTTTTGTGCGACTCCTTTTTGGTGTTGTTGCTGATGTTGTTCTTGGAAACGGCACGAAGTCATTAATAAAATATTTCAATTTTTTTCATATTTTAAGTTTAGTTTATCAAATCATGAAGGGCTGTTCTCCCATTATTAAACAGCGTTTCACATATAAAGAACCGTTGTCCACAAGTTTGTTTAAAAATATAAACACGTAGGTATTACCTTGTCATTTCTTATCTTAATTAGTTCATTTATTGATTAATAGAAGTCATTAGAAGAAATTATAAAGAAAATACATGGTTCTTCGAGTGCGTACTACTGGCGAGCAAAATGTGCACATTCATTGCAATAGTGACGTGAACCATAGAATATAAATAAAGCATAATAAGTAAAAAAAAATCAATACCCATCGAACCTTTACATGTTTAGTTTAGCAGGGGCTCAGTGGTAAGTTACTCGAGGTATGAGATGTGATAAAGTCTCCAGAGAATGCGTCTCTATTGAAGTCATTGCGTCATACGGCTAGACGGTCAAAATTGGCTACAGGAAAGGAATTTTGTGTGAAGTGATTATACTGAGGAATGTAGAAAATGTTTGTGTTTCAGAGATGGCTTGAACCTGAGATATATCCACACATGTATGTATATAATTCAGTATGATTGAAACTGGACCCAAGCGTCTGTTTTTTTTAAAATTGTATGTACATTGCTGAACGTCTGGAGTGATCTTTTGAAATACCACAATAGTACACATACCTTTCTTCACCACAATAATATCAATCAGTTAATAAATCAATCAATCAATCAATCAATCAATCAATCAATATTTTGGTAGTATAATTTATTTTGCAAATCGGTTTCGTATCAAATGAATGGAATCGATTTTATTTTTTCTCGATATATTTAATACTTCATAGTCAAAGCACAAAAATGTGAATAGTATAAGTTAAAGAAATGGTTAAGATTGAAATCAAGCATCGCTAGAGAGAAAGGTCCCATTTCAGATATTCTTCATTGTCAACATATTTGCTTCATGTAGAAACAGGGGAGGGGACTTTTGTACAACGGAATCCAAAAAAGACTAAAAATATTGATAAAGTGCGGAAATGATTGTTAAACAATATATATACCAACATCTTTGAAACAACAGCAACCGTGAGTCACTCTTACACCACTCACTATTGTAACATGTGGCGGATGAAACATTACTCGGTTCTCATTCACGTATAAATCTGCAAAACATATAAGATAAAATACAACGATCTTCTTAAAAGTGACTGGTGTACCTGCTCACCTGTATAAGAAACATCAGGAATTATTCACAAGTCTTGAATATAAATCTGTTATGCCATATGTCAGGAAGACCGGAGATCACTTCCCAAGTTTGCAATGATATATGATGTATTGTGATTATTTCAACACTTTACAAAACTTATTTATAGTTTTAATGTCTTCAACATTTCACAAAGAACGGAATTACATTTAAGATAAAACGATTTGTCAGCACAAGGGAAATTAAAATCACATTTCACTTTCATCTCTCTCAGGAATCGTTGAAATGGATTAGATGTAAATATATCTTTTGGTAGAGTATTTCCAAATGGCACAGGGTACAGTGAATATGATTAAAATATAGAAATAAAATCACTTTTGTTATTTAATATTCAGCTTCTACATTATCATGGAATAGATACCAGGTTATTCCAGAATACAGAATAGAAAAAAAACTGCATGAGCATGTAACATTAGTATATATTATACAGTAAAATAAATGAAACAGCTGTGGTATACAAATACTACAATATTAGCGTTTTACCAAAGCTACTTTTCAAACAAATGAAATTTTCATAATCTTTCAGATGAAAAAGTAACAAAACAATTTGAAGTGTGATAGTAATACATGCAAACAATGCTACCAACGATTTTGTTTTTTTTTAATGAAAAAACAATCACTAAATTCGCCAAACGTATTATGAAAATATGTTAAAATCCTTTGTGCTGAACATTTATTTATTTATTTACTGAGGTTTAAGCAACAGCAATTAAATATTTTTCAATTTGCTTTCATAAAGTATAAATTGTTTGAATAAATTATATAAAATAAGAATTATGAAGGTTGCAAACTCAATCAAAATTTATTAGGCACTAGGCAGTGAGTCAAACTTCAGGTTTCTGGTACATTGTATTTGTGCTAAAGGCACATCACTACTGACAAAACCAAAGCATTTTTTAAAATTTTCATCACACTAAGCAACTGATTAAAAGCCATATGTCTAGATCCGTTTTTATCTCTATCCACGAAAATTTATAATCAAAACCGAACAAAAAATTCAGTTAGAACAGAAGATATAAAGTTAAAACAACATGATGATAGATCAGATTTAAGGGTAATACGATGTATATAGCACCTGAAACAGCTATGCGTGTTCTAGGAGACTTTAGCCCAAGGTGCAAATGACGTGAACATAAATTCAAACCGTTTAATGACAAGCCGATATTGAGATCAATACGTCATGGGTTATTAAGTCAATTCTATTCCAAGAAGTAAATGTTATATAAATCAACAACATCAAAAGTGACTTTTCAGAGTTTGACAAACTGTCGTCTTTTATAGCTTCATATCTATTAAAGGGCGGTAAGCGTTAGTTCTCGCATGTATCCAAAAGCATTTCCATATGTTCTATATGATGCAGGTAGACTTGATGTTTTGTCAACTTGGAACAAATGAACAAGAGATTATTTGTCTCCTTCGGGAAGCAATGTAATTTAGATGAGATATCAGTGTGATAAGAATGTATTAACAACAAAGAGAAGTGATTCTTTTTTCTTCAGATCTTTTCATTAATGTCTTTATCTCCAAACGGACACTCATCACATACTTGGCATATATTTCTTGATATCCTTTCATAAAGTGAAGCTATACCACAGGATTCTAATAGATCTAAGGAGGATGGGATAAATCACGCCTCGAAACTGACAGCTAGTGTATATACAGAGGTTAGCTCTAAATCAAACTCGACTATCTCGGTTAATGTCGATTTATTGCGCTAGATGTGTAAATACGAAATGTTCCAATTACCCGTATTTGTTCCCCTGACATGTGATTTGCAGGGATCAAGCGATACGAGAGGGTCACAATTAATATCTTGCAACCGGCTACCGATATTTATATCTTTTATCATTCGTACTATTTTGGAAATAAGAAGGGGGATAAAAAAACCCCTCTAGTTTCATTATAGTTTCCGTTTTTTGCGCTTATCATACATTATGGAAGAGAACTTGCATTAAATGGGCTTGATGAACGGCGTTTAAGAACGAAGTGCATTAAATTAACTCATATATACTGACATGGATGCCTCTAAATCATCGTGCTGCAAAAAGAAGGATTCTAAACCAATAAAATATAATGTAGAGATGTCCCATACAATACACAAAAGCCACTGCTGGATATTGCTTCATCTATGTACATGGCACCGAAACCTAATTTCATCTCAAAATGTTATGATCACGTTTATAAAAATGGATGCTTCCTTTAATATGACACAATCACAGGCGAAAGAGTTAATGTCGTATAGACACAAATTTTAGGGTCTGTTATCAGTTAATTGCTGCTGATATGCAATTCCTTTATCGCTTCTCAAACATGCCCCGTCCTACTTTTCCTATAATTTAACGATTGAAAGTTTCGCGGTGTAGAATAATTGAGCATCTGTTTTCCTTTCAGATGTTCTAAGTATACATTTTAACATGCATTATGTAAGAGTAATGTAAGTGGAGCGAAATAAACTGCTATCAATGTTGTGATTAGATTTAAGTAATAACGATGACGCTTACAAAGTTTCACCACATCTTATTGTCTGCTTGTCTGTCTATATATCTCTCCGTCTTTCTTTGTCTCTTTATCTTTCTCTCCGTGTATTTGTCTTTCCTTTGTTTTTGCTATGTCTGTTTCACTGTCACTTTTTACTATTACCTCTCTCTGTTTGTCTTTCTATGTGCATGTCTTCCTCTGTCTGTCTGTTTGTACATTAACATCGATCATGCACGATGTGTTTCCAGTCAAATGTAAATTTGAATACATTGCTCAGTTTTTTGTCGCGTGACTTTCTTTGAGCCCGCTGTTGAGTGCAAGACTCTGACACAAAACCAAAAGAAGGGGAGATAATTAGATAAATGGGCAATGTCAGTTGGCAGTCTCCCATTGGAATCTTCGCACTGCAAAGCCAGGTCAATGTAATGGTGATTCTAAGTGAAAAATCATGCTCAGAATTATAGCCTTGATACTCTAGAGATATAAGCACATATTGGTCTTTCTATAAAGAACGGTATATATAAGATAAATCATAATAGTCCACTCTTGATCTATCAATGACCGAGCTCGGTACCACTTCAGGTTTTTCAACAATTGGTCTGTGAAACGGCCGTTCAATATACAGAAGCTGTAATTCATAACTGGGACATCCCGTTCATCATACAGATGTTTTTTTAAGATAAAGCCTAGACTTCAGTATGTATATTTGATCTGTTGTTAAACGTCATTACTTTAGCAGTTGTGGGTTACGTCGTAAATTTCTCCTAGTCAGAATTATTCAAAATGCTCTTGAATGACCTTCGGCATCGGGATCAAAACGCATCTTGGACTTGATCCTGGAGTATGTTGATATAAATCTTGTCAAGGTTTTGCCTGAATAAATACTTCAACACCAAATCAATACCCTATCTATCCTTTGCGATATATGACGTAATGTAGTATGTAGCGAGTTCGTTTTAAATGGACAATGCCCTTGTAGTAAACGTATCTTCAATGACCTGTAATGGACTAATGGACATGTACTGAGCACAGCGTTTAATAAAATTTCACACATATACGTAGCTGATTGCAGATGAAATCAAACATAGTTCATCAGCTGTTCAGCTTCTTTAAGATTGGATTCTGGCTATTATTCAATGTCATTATCTTTAATGTGTAACGATCCCGACCTTCTCCGTGGTTTGCTACACTATTTGGCTATCTTCGTACGCAAGTACTCGATAATTATTTCGTAATCTCTGTGTATTTCTGCCATGAAGTGATTGCTTACATGAGGTAAGCCGTTTTGCAGCTTCTTTACACTCTTTGCACTTTCGGCATTATGCAAATATATCATAAATAAAGCTAGACAAGGTAGTACAATCATCATTTTTTGTTCGTTGGAAAACGACTGGGTGCCAATTTTAATTAGTTTTTCTTATGATAAAGTATAATGATCTTCCATCCTCTATTTATTTATTTTTAGACAAATGCTCATTAAGATAATAAGAAGTTTTGATGTTCACCGAGGCATACTCTCAATATTTATTGATTTCTGTCATGAAGTCTTTTTATTTTTGTTGAATTTGTGATTACTCATAATTCAAACATTTTGTATGGCCATGAAATGATAAACAGATTAAAACTTGAAATGGATTTTAGTTCCATGGGATTTCGTGAGATTTGAGTACAACAAAAACATATCATTTTACAATATTGTGAAAAAGTGAAGTCTTCAAGACAATATATTTATATATATAGTGAATGTTCTCTCAATGCAAGATATTAACTGAATGCATCAGTATGCATTGTCATTAAAAGTTATCATAAGCACTATGATTTTTACATAGACAAACACCTATATACTGTGTAAATCATTAGAGAGAACATTCATGTTAAAATTATATTTGTTCAGTATTATTTTATCTTTTGGCATCACCTTCACTAAAGTAACATGTAAAAATTTCTTTGGAACAATATGACTGAGAAAATACCATTAAAATATACAGATTTGATAACTTTTACAATAAATCAGTTTTATTTTTTTTTCGACCTAAAGTACATAAACATATAAATAAGAATGAAAACAAATATGGAAAGAAGTCACACTGCAATGAGAATTATACGTACGTAGATCATTTGTAAAAGTCAAGAAAAGCTCTCCATGTTTTTGTTTTGTTTTGGTTGATTTTGGTATATAATTAACATATCTTTCCCTAATTTTACATAGTTTGTCTCAATACAAGACATGACAGGAATTGAAATCATCTATTAGACATATGCAGAAAATTGATAAATTCTAAATGTATTTATATTAAGTGCAGTTTTTCTGAATGGTGATTCAGGGGATATTGAAATATCTCACCATTCCTATATCGAAGGCTCTTAAAAAGCCTTCAGCGGCCATATCGTGCTTCTAGAACTGGCCGGTGCAGACATTATACCTACAAGGGATGTATCCGTCTGTAAGGTTGATTACCAGCGTGGCCACAGACGTTTGATTATCTATAAAGTGTACAATGTTTGCAGTAGGAAACTCAATTTAACCAGTCAATTGGCTTCACTGACCACCATGTCGGAGCGTGATAGACGCTCATTGATTGCACTAAGGAGTAGAGTGGTCGTAAATCAATTCTCTTGACATGAAAAGTTTGTATTCTTATCCTCAAAAACAAATGAATCTTATACTGACAAATTATTGCCATTTGCCAGGATCACTCTAAAGACCCTTTCCAGACGAAGTGCCGATATTAAAAAAGGCTTGATATATGACTTCACCAAGAACATGAACTTACATGCTTGTACTGTTTGTTAAGTGTTTGTCAATACCATAAGTCAAAATGTGCAGATTGCCTGTGAAACCATCCACTCCTAACATATATCAATTATCTGTATACAGTCATCCCCTGTAACATAACCATTTCTGATTACATTGTCATTAAATGTTGAATCATATCACCGAGTTAACTGCACCCCTCACATAAGTATATAAAAGTAAGTTATATCCTCACTGCTTGAAATGAATCTCATCTCTTTTTATTTTCTTTTTTTTTTTAGAAATCTGTTATTTTTCTTCTATCGGTCTGTGTGACGTCAACATCAACAGAAATGAAAACGCGCTCTGTAAAATTCATGTATATATTTGCTGGTCTATTACCATATTTCTATCATATCACTAGGAAAGTATCTTCAAAGAAAGTGGAACATCTAAGTCGAGAAAAAGAGTTACAGTTTAAATACACTTTTTTTGTATAAATATGTTTTCTATTCCATAATGATAAAATTATCTGAATTATTTTTACATTCATTACGACATAGAAATGAGATTAAATATACACCACATCATTGTAAAATTATCAACAATAAAGTCACTGTAAGACATTAGATGCAGTTTGCTTGTTTGCTTTTTCACGGGTGCAAATTTTGGTTTTAATTTGTTATAATTTGTTTTGTTTACTTTTGCTCGTTTCCTTTTAAATTATTTACCTTTCGATATGTACTTGTTTTTGTTTGTTTACATTATTTAAAAAAACAATTTTTCTTTGTGTTTTGCATCTAAGTTGTGGTAGCTTTGTACAGCTACTTTGGTAATTTGTCATTAGTATTATGCCGGTTTTAATATTAACTAATTGTGAGTGATTTACGGTGACCTTTAAAGTTTATGATGTCATTGGAAACTGTGCCTTACTCATATGACATATTACCCAGGGTAATTAAATGGCTGTTTATTAATATTTATGTTGATGATTTATTGGTGTCATGTTTAAACAGCAAGATAACGATTCAGCTTCAGACATAAAGATAATTGATGTATGAAATGCGATAAGTGTTGACATCAACGCCCTGTCTGTGTAATGTTATGTCTGTAATCTGTGTTTGTTCGTGTATTGAGGGGTAGCTGAACTAAACAAACTCTGAGTCAGTGTTTGTATGCATTGAAAATTAGTGGCAAAGATGACACATGACCTGAGCTTATTTTTACAAGGGAACAATCATACATCCATTGACACGATGAAGCGTTTCTTAATTCATTACTCTTTTAATTTCAATGTGATTTTCTGTATATTTGTTAAAAAAGAGTTTTTCTATTTCAGAATTCCTTCGAATCAACTTAGAGTAGGGTTATATAAGAGATCTGGATGTTATCTTACGATGAGTCTTAGTGCAGGAAAAATATCAGGGAAAACACCGGCGACTCCATACGTCATTACATCTGAACGACAGAGGAATCGAGCCCCGGAAGTCTAAGTGAAAGACGAACGCGTTACCATCTTACCATCCAAAGGTCTAGTCACAGCTATTGTTTATATCGACAGTTACATAGTCATAGGACGCTGATCAGAGGACAATAAAATCTATCATAAACAACAATCAATTGAAATAATAAGAATATCACTACAGACAATTTGGCAACAATCAAAACTACAAGCAATCACTAGGGAAAAGTCAGCAGGTCTAGGGTAAACACTTAATTGTTTCTAAATGGAGATTGCGCCTATTAAAAGTCGAAGCGAATATGGCGGCAGCTGATGTCGAAGAGAACATCTTGAGATAGATATGATAATGTTCAGGGAAAATAAACTTTTTTTGTGTGCTGAAATTTTTGTGTTTCAAGAAAATTATGAAGAGTTAGTCATTTGTAATGGTAAAAATGGTTAGTCATTATGTTTATTATCTGAAATGTTGACTGAACAGATGTTTAAATGCATTTCGTAAATAAGAAATGTACATGGTATATGCTTTAAAATATAGATGCCTGAACTTAAATACAATTAAATATGAAATGATTCGAAAAAATTGACATTATTACTTCAGTTCCTGAGCATTTGCATATTAAGATGGTGAAGGGATAAAGTAGCACCCCTTGCTATGGATAAGAGCGAATGTTGTTTAAAAGGTTTTGGAAACCTTGTTGAAGATGGTATTACAGATCGTAGTTCCACCAGTATATACATTGGTGTGTTTAATGATAATTTAGTTTTGTGGTTCCGTTGCACCTTGTTCTCATTTAGGAACGTGACATTACTCACTTACATGACCAGTGATGTCGACAATTCAGAAGACGCTTATCCCTCCAGAATACATGGTCTTTGTCACTCTCTCCAGACGGGTGTCAGTGTTAGGATTCCTTTTGCGTATATTTGATTGAATTTAAGTTTCGATTTTCTGTTGACATGTCGACATTTCTTTTGTTGTTATTTCAAAATAAAATTGGCGTCAGGTACAATACATTCCCTATTAACTTCATTCGACGTATTGTCAATACATTTACTGTCATATATGCAAACGGACGAGTTATTAGAGAATTCGATGTGTCGACTTGACTACATTCGAAGCATACACATACTTCAAAATAAGTAATAAATTGTAGTTAAAATGGCTTATTTGTTCTCGGGTCTAATTTGTGTGGCTACTATTCCTAAAAATACTATGAAAACTAAAAGTAACGGTTTCACAAAGCAAATATCAAGTTAATGAATCAGTTTACAAAAAGTAATATTCACATCATTGCCGGAAGTGACGTATTTGTGAAATCTTGGCACTCGGACCAAATCAATTTATCGGTATGTTCTCGTTATGAAATGAATACTATTATATGTACATACATAATCTGTGCGGTTTTCTTTTAATTTAAGAAAGGTTAGATTCTATATTGCAAAATTGATTTTGTCAAAAAAAATATATTGAATGCCCAAGTTTTATATACCAAAAGGATATGTTGCGTACCAATAGCCTTTTCATGATCTTTGATGCTAACAAAATGATTCCTTGCACGCTAAATGCGGTTTCTTGGCCATCCATATATATTATGGTAGTTATTCAAAACAACATTAATACTAATATACCGCGGTGAATTTGTTCCATATCTGTAATCACACATGTATTTTTTATTGAAATACTATTTATAGGAATATACTTATTTCTATACCAAAATAACACAATCATTGGCATTTAAAGATATGACGCATCCCCTACATATGATGCGGCCTATCCAACCAGAAGTTCTATAAATAAAACCCTGATCGCTCTTTTATATTTGGAGGGAGGAAAGTCGTAACCGATAAATCTTACAAGAAAATAAACATGTAAAAGTGTTGGCATGTTTATGACTGTGTTGTCGAGAAGGTATGGGCGGCGATTTTATCTCCAATTGACATGTTCATATTGTGTAGTCGATATCTACTTTTTAACGATTGTCCGATTTCTCTGATATCGTCTTACTGGTTTTAACCCGTTTTATAGCCTTCAAAGATGATATACAAGAGTCTGGTACAGTTTTTGTTGTATTGTTGCGTTGTATTTGCTTGCAGATGTAACGTACCACGACCGATGTCTCTACAGCAAGTGGCAAATGTTACAGAAATACTACTACGTATTAGGAGTTTGTCCTCATTTCGATGTCTATTAGTTTCAGTAAAGATGATGTTGATAAGCTGTCATTTTCTTGTGGTTATAAAAAAGAACAAAGAATCAGAGACTGATGAGTATCATGTGAACTCAAACCCATAATTATTAAAGAGAAAAGAGAGGAACATAGAAGTGGAATATATTGATAAAATACCTATACCCAACTTTTAAGTCATTCAATTTTATGGTTTAGTATTTTTCAAAATTGTAAATAAGCTGATATCACTGCTTTAGGAACGATTGACGATTTAACTAGTGTTATTGTTCACAGTCAGAATATTGGCACGGTTCAGAGAATACACATGTATTTGACTTTCTTCAAAAATTATCAGACATATGAAAATTACTGAATTTATTAAATAATCGGGGTTTTGTGTTTCATTCAGTCAATCAACAGTGATTATATATAAATTGATACATTCAATTTACATTACAGTTATATAAAAACAAGTGTGGTAATAGAGTTGGACGTTAACAATAACTGAAATCATAAATCATTATTTTCTTTTAAATAGGATAACATTTTATTACATTGGTTAACATTAAATACATATAACTCTGGCAGTTGATATGCGCTCTGGAAATTCTTATATATTTGTGGGGTTCAAATTTCGCGTTTTTTCTCAATATGCTTTTAATGGAGTCAAGATTCGGAGGATATATCATACTCACGAATGAGTATTGAACATTTCTTTAACTTTATTATTCATGGATATATGGATTCGTAAATTGAAAGCTCACAAGAAAAAGAATGTTTTATATTGCATAGTTCAGTAACATTAATCCTAAGGTTGATAACAAAAGTATTTTGTTATCTTTATGCTGAGGCAAAAAAAAAAAAAAAAAAATAGCAAAGCCCAATATTTCGCATTCTGTCCTTCTGCAAACATTAAGAAGAATAGAAAATACATTTGATAGAAATATTATAATTATCTACTGTTAAGGTTTTAAATTTTCTTTGGTAATCATGGTATCTTATCTGTAAAAAAAAGTCCTATCATATTGCCTATTAATTGTGTTGATAATTTTGAATGTTACCACAATATTATTGATTTCTTTTGGTGAAAGAATCGCAATTCCGGCATTACCGTGAATATATTGAGATAACAATTCACTTCATTAATTTGATAAATGTTTTTTAACTATTGAAATTGACACAGAAAAAGACGTTCTTAATATCAAAGAAATTTGGATATGAAATAGATAGAAACAGACAACTGTATGTCGGTAATGGTTTCAGGTGGATAAATCTATACAAAAAAAAAACAAAAACAAAAACAAAAAAATGAAATGGATCTTTATTGTGTAAGTAATGTACTTTGTGTACCACATGTACATTTGATTATGTTCTCTTTATATAATATACAAATAACAACTGTTGTTTGTTCGTGGATTGAACATAACGCTACATGCCATTTCCATAACTTAAGTAAACGGAAACCCAACGAACAAAGCCAAATGAGCTATGAAAACATAGACACAGAATGCATATGGTAAATGACGTATGGTCACAGTTGACATTCAGTATCTAATAATCTTTTGTAGATATCTGTCGAGATGTCCATTTAATGTATAAAGTTACCGAGTACATTCTTTAATGTCTCTGTAGGCGTTTTAAAGGCCGCCGACTGGCTTAATCTTTTGTTGTTGTTTTCTGATGACGTCACTGTTTAGTCTTTCTTTGAATCATCAATAAAAACAATTGAATACTTTAGGTGTGACGTAGAGCATGCATAGAAAACTTATATTTATGACTCTACCATCAAAACGTTATTGTGTCTATAACTAGTACTGATTAAATTTACAGAATACAAAATACACAATTGGTGGCGTCCGTCAATTTGATTAATTTTTATTGTGTTATCCGAACAGAGTTGAGTCATACTGTACCTAGATATACAGTTTCTGGTGATGTTGGGAATACATAAATGTCAAAACATTTTACACATGGCAGGAGGAAAACAACAACAACAACAACAACAACAACAACAACAACAACAACAACAACAACAACAACAACAACAACGACAACGACGACAACGACGACGACGACGACGACGACAACAACAACAACAACAACACCAAAAAACAACAACAACCCTGAGGTTTGTATGTGGTAGACACTGCTGTTGGAATTACAGTCCCCGAGGTTTGTATGTGGTAGACACTGCTGTTGGAATTATAGTTCCGGAGGTTTATATGTGGTAGACAGTGCTGTTGGAATTATAGTCCCCGAGGTTTGTATGTGGTAGACACTGCTGTTGGAATTATAGTCCCCGAGGTTTGTATGTGGTAGACACTGCTGTTGGAATTACAGTCCCCGAGGTTGGTATGTGATAGACACTGCTGTTGGAATTATAGTCCCCGAGGTTTGTATGTGGTTGATACTGCTGTTGGAATTACAGTCCCCGAGGTTGGTATGTGGTAGACACTGCTGTTGGAATTATAGTCCCCGAGGTTTGTATGTGGTTGATACTGCTGTTGGAATTATAGTCCCCGAGGTTGGTATGTGGTAGACACTGCTGTTTGGTTTTTATTCTCCGAGTTATGCCGTAACCTGCATGCCAATTCATCTGGCACGATTTACACGTACTTAATTGTTAGATGTATGAACATTTTAAACAATCGGTTTAACTATGGGGCTAGAGAGCTATCTCGTTTTGGTTTTGTTAGTTTTTGTGATAACCTTGGCTCTCCTCAGTCGCGTCCTTGGCTAAAACACTTAGGTCCCTAGCCTCACTGACGATTGCTAGAAGGACGAAACATTTGTGTTATGCAGTTTTAATTCCTAATGGTATGAAATGTGCTAACCTCTATGTGTTTCTGTACATTCTTTGATAAAGAATTCTATAAGACATGAAATCGCTAGAACAAAGAAACAGAATTGACAGGTTGATATAAGTATGAATATGTCCCTGACCTTTGAGCCCTACAACAAAGTTGTCAGTGCTCTCAAAGCGGACATTTAAACGCAGTGTTATCCAAATCCCTATAGGAATGAAATCGCTTGAGTGATTACAATGGGATGACATTCAACCGGACTCAACAAGACGGGACAGGAACGGGAACAATCTATATCCTCTCCATCACATTCACATCATTCGCTCCACTTCCTGGTTTTGCCGTTTTGTTTATAGTTTCTTTGCGTTAAAAGCGAGATTTGTTATTACGTTTTGATAGATTCGAAAGAAATAACAATATTTGTTATTTTCAATATTTGATCAACGTTACATTTCGCAGAACAGAAAAAAAAACGAGAAAAAAAACACGAGATAACTACGTCATAATTTGAGAGAAAGATGAAAAAGAGAGATAAATTGTTTCAGAAGGGCATGCGTCTTCTGCTTCGTTGAGGACCTCATCTATAAAAACCTGACACCATGTCAAAGCAATAAAAATTCGTCAAAGAACTGAACATCACAGAAAAGTTGACATTCGTTCATACCACACAATGGAACATTTCCCTGTTATACATTGAATGTGGTCAAGTCTAGAAAAAAACAGCTATATCGCTTAAACGGAAATATTAATACAGTAAAGTCGAATAACGCAGTACCATACAGTTGTTTTAGTGTTAGAAAGTGGACCTAAATTTCGAAACTCTGGAGGCGTCTGTGGAAAATCCAAAGTAACCGAAGAAAATATCAAATTTCCAAATACGTAACGCCATGTTTGAAATGAAAATCATAATATCTATTAGGAACAAGACAGCGCCAATCACAACTTACTTTATAACGCAAAAGACGATAGAATATTTAGATCACTATGACAACATCCTCTCATAGATCTAGCAATTACCAACCTGCACCATAAGAAACCCTCTGTTGTAAATCTACTAACTAATATACTGGCTATGTGAGAAGTCATTTTATTCGGAACGTATGGTGATGGAAAATGCAATTTGGTTATATTTTACAATTACTCATTGACACGGAATCTAATTACTCAACCAACTGTATTAGGAAAATGAACTTTATGCATTTAATCAAATAATAATAGAAGCCGGAGCCATTTTAAATAGGTAGCCGATGATCAATAGTGACACGAATCCCCATAATGATAACTTTGATCAAATTTAAAAAGTTATATTTACAACTTTCTGGGGAATGGTTTGTGGTTTTACACGCAAGAACCACATACTAGCTCTCCCTTTCCAGGTCGTCTACAAGAATATCGTGGTAGTTTTTTGTGATCTGAACTATTGATATTAACAAAATATATTTATTCTTTGCGGGGAAGTTCTCTGAGTTCCTTGTAAAGCATTATAAGGTATACCCCGGGGACAGTATTCGTGAGAGAGGCAATATTTCTACATGTGGCTTCTCTCAATGATAAAGTCATTCCACAACACTTACAATAACAGTTTACAAGTCACAGTTGATTCGCTGCTGCTCCAGAGTTTGTTTTATGTATCAATATTATCGGAATATATGCACCCTGTTGACCTATAAGCTACTATGCCAAGCTTTGCCGTTCAAGAAAATTTATGGTTTTTCTATCATAACCTGTTTTTTTTCTTTCGTGATATTTAACTGTCTGTTATTAATATAGGTTGTTTTACAACACCGAGTTCATGATAAGATCTTCCAAATATAAGTATGACTATGTACTGAGTGTTGGCCTTGTCTTCTGATTTTACTCTATGGTCTGTGGTGTCTTGTCCTAAATAAGAACAAATATACAGACCATATCCATCGTACATACCAATCACAGTTCACTTAGCACGATTTTTCATTATCCCAACATTGACACCTTTTCCACCATGCGGTATAACAAGAATATTTAGCACGATTTTTCATTAACCCAACATTGACACCTTTTCCACCATGCGGTATAACAAGAACATTTAGCACGATTTTTCATTAACCCAACATTGACACCTTTTCCACCATGCGGTATAACAAGAACATTTAGCACGATTTTTCATTAACCCAACATTGACACCTTTTCCACCATGCGATTTTTCATTAACCCAACATTGACACCTTTTCCACCATGCGGTATAACAAGAACACTTAGCACGATTTTTCATTAACCCAACATTGACACCTTTTCCACCATGCGGTATAACAAGAACATTTAGCACGATTTTTCATTAACCTAACATTGACACCTTTTCCACCATGCGGTATGATAACAAGAACACTTAGCACGATTATTCATTAACCCAACATTGACACCTTTTCCACCATGCGGTATAACAAGAGCATTTAGCACGATTATTCATTAACCCAACATTGACACCTTTTCCACCATGCGGTATGATAAGCATCATTTCCCTGATGATAATTTGCCATTCCTCCATATTACAATACATGCTTCACCAACCCACGATTCTAACAAGACTAAGTTGATTTTATTGCTTTCAATATCGCAATTACTCTGAAAAAAACATCAATGCAGTTCTTAAAGGGTTGCATAAGGATTAAAATTTGGGTAAATTTTATGGTCGACATATAATCCTAGTCAGGATTTTTCCATTTATCTGTGCGATATAAAATGAGATGTGTTCAACAGAACATGCGGCATTGTTTATTTGGCTGGACAAACGTAGGCAAGGCGGGTGTGATCGATGAGGAAGAAGTCGCTTACTCTTCAGTAGCACCTGGTCTTATTCACCTTTTCCATTTATATCGTGTGTTGTCCTTTCGTAGCTTTTGAGACTGATGTACAATTTCGTTAAAATATGATTATGATTTTTTTATAACATACGTGTTTATTTTTACAGTAATAAAAAAGGAATACATTAATCTATTATACCCTGTGTGGAGGAACATATTCTTTTTCCCTCGTCCTTAACTTATCCAACATTCACAAGGACGAACATGAATATTAGTATCAGTCAGCTATAAGGTAACGAATGGTCGTTATAAAGTAGCAATTCTGACTTATGTTTCTTGAAGAGGTCCCGGATATAGATAAGATAAAGGAAATACCGATATGTCAATATAATCTTAATTCAACTTTGAAATTAGGGCAAAATATTAACAAAACATATTTACACAGAGACCCGACAAAAGGTAATAAGACCAATGATATTGAAATCTAGAATGAACAGGTCTGCCTTTCCAGTAATGATAAATGCTATGGATCATATATAAGGATGTTAAATAGGGCGTCTGTGAAGCAGAAAACGATTTCCCTTCTACCTCATGCGATCCATAATGATCATAATAAATAATTAGAAGACTCTAAAGCAACATAGAAAATACTGATTTTTCAACAGAATCTATTGCTTAATGCGAAAAAAAGATGTACAAGGAGACTAATGGAAAAATATACAATGAGAATAAGACCAAGTGTTCCGGAAGTGTAAGTATCTTCTGCTTCATCGACAACGCCTACTATGTAAATCTAGGTCAATCCAAGTCAGTAATGTCACATTCCCAAATAAGCTCCAGACAATCCCACGATGATCAAATACAAATGACGTCATACCAATCATTATGAAAGGAAAATACACTCAAGGAAAACATTATAATGTCGTCTGCTAAATACAGAATGGACTGTATTGCCATCTTCCAATTACATATTAATAGACTTATCATATAGAACATTATAATTAAGCAAGACGACCCTGCTGTTTAGCAAGAAATAATGTGATGGAGTAGAAAAGTCTGGTATTTAACTAATTCAAACATGAACTTTAATTTCTCAGTGTGATTCCTCACATTTCCAATCGAATTTAGAAGTGAACTGGATGTACTTTAATTATATTTACGGAAAAAAATCAATAAAAAGATTAGGAGACTATGGTTAATTGTCATAAATAAAAGCACAAGAATGCCTGATCAGTCGAAAAATCCTTTAATCATTCAGATAAAATGAACCGAAACCCCTCAAAAAAATGGTTTAACTGATTATTTTGCAACGCGAAGAGGACACTGTTTAAAGGGTAACAAACAGAAACATGTTTTTTGTTATCTTTCGCTAAATTTTTCTGACAAACCCTCTGAACGGGAAATCTATTGCCTTTCAAACCCAAATTCGAAACACAAAATGTATAGAACAATATTTTTTCTCTAATGATAAACGATAAGACATCAATGAAAGTATTTTAGGAAGTGAAAACGTAGTATTTGAAGAATTTATTTTTATGAGGATCTCTCATTAGTCTAAAGCACATTTTACTGACAGTATTTCAGATAGGGATTTCTATACATGGCTTGGATAAATTGCTTCCTTTGTCAGCAAATTCCTAAAGAAATATAATCGCATGTTACGTGTTCTTCCACGTGCATATACGCGGAACATAGAATCGATGACGTAGTTTTACTAATTCGTTTCAGCAAGAGACATCAACACACACAGTAGATCCCGAATGATGTAGGTAATTGTTGGTTACTGGTGTACGGAAACACGAGATTTATTCTGTTTATAATCCACGTTTATGATACATGAGCATAAAGTTGAGTATTGATAGAACAAAAACATCTATTCCGGCTTCCATTGAGTGCAAATCCTTGTCCAAGTTCGTCAGATGTCAGACAAGCACGATGCAATGTCCGCCGTTCCTTCAGGCGTACTATCTTAATGGAATCGGCATGTCCAATGAACATAGACGAAAATGTCAAAATATTATTAGAAACACAAATATTTTAATAATTAGATTCTGAAAACAAGCATTTGTTATCTTTGGCAGAAGTGGCGCCGCCTAGCAATACATTTGTTCGGGGACTTATTGAATCCCTTTCTTATTACTGAGTTCCATTTCATTTCCAACTTTCAAAATTAAACCAGCTCTATTTAATTTATAAATTCTGAATAAGATAAAAATAAGAATAATATATCATGTTTTGAAAATGAGATTTGATATTTATTAGTTTGCCTCTTGTATCGAACTGTCTAGGTGGCCAAAGATACCAAATGCAGATAAGTACGTATCTAACAAGGTTGGACCTAATTCGAGAGTGTTTGTCTGATTGCACGCGCGATAATTCTGAGTGACCGTTACAAACATGTCAATTATAAAAACGAAATATGCAAGCTATAAACGTAAATGACAGGGAGATGATGGACGGACTACTTTACATATCACAAGCCTAATTGATTCCCACGTACACGCATTCCATCAAAGCGGAAATAATGGACGATTTACAACCATCACGAAATGTGTCCTTAATGCACAAATATGCGGTAATTGTAGATACGACATGTAATTATGACGTCAGAGATATTAACTCCGAGCTAGCGATATGCACAAGAAAAAAAATCTCGGCTGGTTATAGACTTTTTTTACCATATTGCTTTTTAAGCAGCAAACATGTATAATGAAAATGAACCAATTTGATACAACATTCATTAATTAATTGATTAATTCTTTTCTTATGTATTTACATACATACATTCATGACACTATGAATTTCATTTCGAGGTCTGTTTTTTTATGTTTACATATATTCTGTATTATTATCGTTATTACTTATATATTTGACATTTGTAATCGTAAGTTTCAAATATATTATAAGGTATTATATCATTGTTATTATATGTTGTTTTTATATGCATGTTTAAAGCTTATTACTACGGTGATAAAGTCATAAGTTTTACATGTGAATCAATATCATCATTCTGTTTTCATAAAAATTGAAATTTTCATTGTTTCTAGAGAAACTTTGCAGACAAAAAAAAAAAAAAAAAACATATCTAGTGAAATACGTATGACTATGATATATGCCAACTACGAAATCCTTAAATAGTGGAATATTTCTGTATTATTGACACGCTTTGAAGTTATCAAAAAATCATACTACTTTGAAAGCGATATGAAAGATGTTTCTCATCATAAACACTATTTCTTTTTCTACCTTATTCTACCATCCCTATAAACTAGTTATTAAAATATTTACCATTGTCTCAAATTGTTATCTGATATATTATTGTCTGGATGTCAAATATATATGATTTTGGTCTGATGTCCTCCCCTTTTTCATGTAAGTTGCATGTTATCACATGAATTCGCCAAAGTACTATTTCATAAATGTCACTAACGTGATAGACCCTGGAACGCTTGTCATTGACTGCGTTAGCCAGATATCAATTGTGACGTCATCACATGGATAATGAACTTACGTCATGAATTGAAGCTAAAACCAGTCAATATGTAAATTATCTTCACAGTGTCTTCACTTCATATGATATTTATGAAACTCGTCTCGAAGTTTTATTTTTGCTCGCCAAGTCTCTCCAAAATAATTTTTTGAAGACTCGTGCCATTAAATATATGATATGGAAACTCAAATCTTAAAATCATATGTAAATTTCAAAACTCACTGTTTGGCAATGTTTGCTCGATTTCAACGAATTTCATGCATTAAACGTTCAGATACGTCCCGTGTGATATCCTACCTGAATCACTTGCAATTTGCAAGCATTATGGTAGTATAGCCACAGCCTATTGGACAACTTTAAATGTATATGATGTTTCTGCCATGTTTGGATTTGATTACCATCCAATGCGATAATGTACCGTTAATGTTTCCGATACAGCCTTCCAGTATTGTTCTTATCCTTTGAGTCTGGCTTGTTGCTCTGTATCTTCTAACTTAGTGTATAACCGAAAACTCGGCGCCTGACAAAACGGAAACACTGAAGTCTGGTTGAAACTTCAGAGGCCGCGCTGTAGCACTGTAGTCGGTGTAGTGTTTAGTACAAAAAAATTTTAAAAAAATAGTCTTTTACCCTCTTTGACCTGACGATCGACTACGATCAATAAAAAATAATGAGGAAACGGAAAAACGAATTATTGTGTACAGAATCTATGGAAACCAGTCGATGTTACTTACGTCTGTAAGTTTATATCTTCTAGCTTTTTGGAAATCCATTTCAAAGCTATTTACAGATATATAAATTCAGCATTATGATACAAAATACTTTGAGTGTCGTTTTGGTGTTTTCGCCTAGGGCTAACATTGGATTTAATACTAGGGCTAACATTGGATCTACTACAAGGGCTAACATTGGATCTCCTACTAGGGCTAACATTGGATCTTCTACTAGGGCTAACATTGGATCTTCTACTAGGGCTAACATTGGATCTTCTACTAGGGTTAACATTAGATCTACTACTAGGGCTAACATTTGATCTTCTGCTAGGGCTAACATTAGATCTACTACTAGGGCTAACATTGGATCTACTACTAGGGCTAACATTGGATCTTCTACTAGGGCAAACATTAGATCTACTATTAGGGCTAACATTGGATTTACTACTAGGGCTAACATTGGATCTACTACAAGGGCTAACATTGGATCTTCTACTAGGGCTAACATTGGATCTTCTACTAGGGCTAACATTAGATCTACTACTAGGGCTAACATTGGATCTTCTACTAGGGCTAACATTAAATCTACTACTAGGGCTAACATTAGGGCAAACATTAGATCTACTATTAGGGCTAACATTGGATTTACTACTAGGGCTAACATCTACTACTAGGGCTAACATTAGATCTACTACTAGGGCTAACATTGGATCTTCTACTAGGGCTAACATTAAATCTACTACTAGGGCTAACATTAAATCTACTACTAGGGCTAACATTAGATCTACTACTAGGGCTAACATTGGATCTTCTACTAGGGCTAACATTAGATCTACTATTAGGGCTAACATTGGATCTTCTACTAGGGCTAGCATTAGATCTACTACTAGGGCTAACATTGGATCTTCTACTGGGGCTAACATTAGATCTACTACTATGGCTTACATTGGATCTTCTACTAGGGCTAACATTGGATCTTCTACTAGGTCTAACATTGGATTCTCTACTAGAGCTTACATTGGATCTACTATTAGGGCTAACACTGGATCTACTACAAGGGCTAACATTGGATCTAGGCTGACATTGGATCTGCTACTAGGACTTACATTAGATCTACTATTAGGGCTAACATTGGATCTACTACTAGGGCTTACATTGGATCTACTACTAGGGATAACATTGGATCTTCTACTGGGGCTAACATTGGATCTACTACTAGGGGCTAACATTGGATTTACTACTAGGGGCTAACATTGGATCTACTACCAGGGCTAACATTGGATCTTCTACTATCATTAGAACTTGGAACGTTGTTCTAAACATAGTTATTTCAATAGACTCTTGAAACAGGAATCCAACTGAATTATAAAATTCGAAATATTTTCATTGGCCATAAATGCGCACATAAAAGAAACTACTGTTATAATAATTATCTACTGCAAATCAAATCCGTGGCTTACGTTGTATCGTGTCTGTCGACTTCTCAAATTAGGCAGCAATTTGCGGCAGTGCATTGAAACTCTGGTGATGATATGATGTCATGTTCCGCGCGTGCATGGTCTTCAAATTTTCAGAAATTTAAGTCAGATATTTATTTTTACCTTTGACCTTAATTGCCTATCAGTCAGCAAGGGGTAAACAAAACTTACAGAGAAAGAGATGTACATTATATGATCAAATTTCTGTATTAATTCTTACTTAATTACCTTGTGATAAATATTAATTCGGAACATTAAATTCAAGTAAAGATGATTTATCCAATAATTATATTTGATGTTTCTCTTAATCAATTAAAAAAAAACGGTTTTCATCTTCGATGAATATTTTCGCAGATTCGTTCAGACCATTTAAGCTGATCAACGCTTTACTGGTATAGACATGTACTAACATAGTATATATAGTTCATACGAATGTAGACGGCAGTAAGTGGTTCTTATTTTCTCTCCAAAAATCTTAGATGAAAAGCTTTCCCAAATAATAATCATATTTTTCGTGTGACTGAATTTTCATGGTTTAAAAAACACTATTTCGTGGATAGACATAGCTAATCAGATCTACCTATTCTTATTTCAATAGTTTAGTTTGTGGACATATGTGACAACTACTACTGGCTGATTCTGCATGCTAATTCGCTAGTTGAAAACGATAGTGATAGTAAAAGTCTCGTCATCTTCAAATGAGTCACAATGCAATATTTTTTTTTCATTTTTAAGAAATATTGAAAAAAAAAGATTGATATATGTTCCTTACTTTATGTAAACATTTCGCCTCTTACTTGTTCTGTGTTTTTTCTTTTACTTTCACCTGTCGCCTCCTTGCTTTCTTTCTTAGGTTTCATAAATTAAGCCCGTAGTATCAATGACGAATCATCCTAGAAGGACGACATAGTTGTATGTTACATCGTCAAACAACTGAATGATCCTAGATGGACGAAACAGCTGTATGATGTAGCATCACTGACGGATCCTAGATGGACGAAACAGCTGTATGATACAGCATCACTGACGGATCCTAGATGGACGAAACAGCTGCATGATACAGCATCGCTGACGAATTATAGATGTACAAAACAGCTGTATGATACAGCATCACTGACGAATTATAGATGTACAAAACAGCTGTATGATACAGCATCACTGACGAATTATAGAAGGATAAAACAGCTGTACGATACAGCATCACTGACGGATCCTAGATGGACGAAACAGCTCTATGATACAGCATCACTGACGGACCCTAGATGGACGAAACAGCTGTATGATACAGCATCACTGACGAATTATAGAAGGACGAAACAGCTGTATGATACAGCATCACTGACGGATCCTAGATGGACGAAACAGCTGTATGATACAGCATCACTGACGGACCGTATATGGACGAAACAGCTGTATAATGTAGCATCACTGACGGACCCTAGATGGACGAAACAGCTGTATGATGTAGCATCACTGACGGACCCTAGATGGACGAAACAGCTGTATGATGTAGCATCACTGACGGATCCTAGATGGACGAAACAGCTGTATGATACAGCATCACTGACGGGTCCTAGATGGACGAAACAGCTGCATGATACAGTATCACTGACGGACCCTAGATGGACGAAACAGCTGTATGATACAGCATCACTGACGGACCCTAGAAGGACGAAACAGCTGTATGATAATTTATTTCATATCTTGTTCTACTGTCTGTTATAATTCTATTTTTTATCAAAGGCGTGTCCTTTGTACAGTATTTACATGAAACCAAGGTAACGTAGAGTTTTATTCATTCTATGAACTTCTAAACTGAATTATAGCACTAAGCTATATCCTCAAACATATATCTTACTGTTTATAATCACCAAGAGCAGGCAGGAACAGAGATGCCCACACTCCATATACAAGGATAAGATAGCTCAGGAAATTGGAAGGAAATCGTAAACTACGACTCAAACAACTGTTTCACAACTGTAATTGCTACTAAAGTTTATTTCAAGGGTAAAGTCTGACCAGATTTAACAACCTGTGGGAGCCGATATGCTTTTTGGAAACTAATGTATTTCAGGGTAGACTTTTCACCATTCCAATTAATCGCACCCAATTACCACCGCTACGGTTTGGCTTAAGGTGTATGGCTGGGATAGGGTAAAACAGCACTCGCTCAACTGATGTTATAGACATTATCTTGTATTTAACATACATGCTGCATGCTGGTCTGTTCTCTATAGCAGCGACCGACCTGGGGAGAAACCACGATGTTCCCTTTGAACGAAGTAATAACACAAGACAGATGCTATATCTACATAATATTAGTTGAAAGTCTAACTAATTGTTCATAATACACTACCCCATATAAATCCACTGCAGCCATTTTCTCTTATCCCAGGAAAATTCATTCCAAACGTCTTTTTTATAGGTATATCATACGTTCCTTGGTGGCTTTTATTAAGTCCTATGAAAGAGAGGTAAAGACTCGGTGATACAAACGGCGATAGTCTTTATCATGTGCTCAAGTGCAAGGGCCAAAACATATCCATTTACTAAAAAATAAGATGTGAATTTTTCTTTATATCATATGCCAGAGGAGGTGTCCCAGCTAATAGAGTGTGGCCTGTGAAATCTAGCTAATGACGAGTGATTGACAATATGTTACAATTAAGCAACGCTAAATGTCGAAGGTCAAAGTATTTGTGACCGGAACAAAGACATCACAAGTAGCTGATCAGAGACGGAATTTCGTTTCATGGACAAATTATATGGTAGGGTTGTGGAACATTTCGCTGTAACCTTGTGCACTCAGCACAACACACTGTTACTTGGATTTATTATAGTCCAGAGAAATAACGGTGTTTATATACTTTAAGGTTTATTCAATATAGCTAACTGTTAAATCAAACGTTTCCTTTTCTTCTAAGTCGCTTGTCGTTTCACGATCAAACAATTATTGTCTCATCATTAAGACATGCATTGCCTTCTTTTACTGCCTCGTGCTGCACCTGTTTCGTCCTGTAAAGTAATTGTCACGAATATAATTGCCCACATCACGTCCAACTTTGCCCTTGCCGCTGTCACGCCTCACTTTGTCCTTGTCGCGCACAGTGCGGTCCTTATCAGGTCCAATGTTGTTAATGTCACATCTGAAATTGTCCGTGTCATGTACGTCACGTACAGTGTACATGTAGCCACTGCCACGGTCTGTGTTGCCTTTATGACGTCTAGTTTTGCTACTATCACGCCTGTTTTGCTACGCCATGGTCTGTATAGCATTTGTGAGGTCTTGTTTAGCCACTGTCACGTTCTGTGTTGCCGTTGTGATGTCCTGTTTTGTTAAATGTCACGGTCTGTGTTGCCGTTGTGATGTCCTGTTTTGTTACTGTCAAGGTATGTGTTGCCGTTGTGATGTCCTGTTTTGTTACTGTCACGGTATGTGTTGCCATTGTGATGTCCTGTTTTGCCACTGTCACGGTCTGTGTTGCCGTTGTGATGTCCTGTTTTGTTACTGTCGCGGTATGTGTTGCTGTTGTAATGTCCTGTTTTGCCACTGTCACGGTCTGTGTTGCCGTTGTGATGTCCTGTTTTGTTACTGTCACGGTATGTGTTGCCGTTGTGATATCCTGTTTTGTTACTGTCACGGTCGGTGTTGCCGTTGTGATGTCCTGTTTTGCCACTGTCACGGTCTGTGTTGCCGTTGTGATGTCCTGTTTTGTTACTGTCACGGTATGTGTTGCCGTTGTGATGTCCTGTTTTGTTACTGTCACGGTCGGTGTTGCCGTTGTGATGTCCTGTTTTGTTACTGTCACGGTATGTGTTGCCGTTTTGATGTCCTGTTTTGTTACTGATACGGTCGGTGTTGCCGTTGTGATGTCCTGTTTTGTTACTGTCACGGTCGGTGTTGCCGTTGTGATGTCCTGTTTTGTTACTGTCACGGTCGGTGTTGCCGTTGTGATGTCCTGTTTTGTTACTGTCACGGTATGTGTTGCCGTTGTGATGTCCTGTTTTGTTACTGTCACGGTATGTGTTGCCGTTGTGATGTCCTGTTTTGTTACTGTCACGGTCGGTGTTGCCGTTGTGATGTCCTGTTTTGTTACTGTCACGGTCGGTGTTGCCGTTGTGATGTCCTGTTTTGCCACTGTCACGGTCTGTGTTGCCGTTGTGATGTCCTGTTTTGTTACTGTCACGGTATGTGTTGCCGTTGTGATGTCCTGTTTTGTTACTGTCACGGTATGTGTTGCCATTGTGATGTCCTGTTTTGTTACTGTCGCGGTATGTGTTGCTGTTGTAATGTCCTGTTTTGCCACTGTCACGGTCTGTGTTGCCGTTGTGATGTCCTGTTTTGTTACTGTCACGGTATGTGTTGCCGTTGTGATATCCTGTTTTGTTACTGTCACGGTCGGTGTTGCCGTTGTGATGTCCTGTTTTGCCACTGTCACGGTATGTGTTGCCTTTCTGACGTCTTATTTTGCCACTGTCGTGATGATCTGTGTTGCCGTTGTGATGTCCTGTTTTGTTACTGTCACGGTCGGTGTTGCCGTTGTGATGTCCTGTTTTGTTACTGTCACGGTCGGTGTTGCCGTTGTGATGTCCTGTTTTGTTACTGTCACGGTCTGTGTTGCCGTTTTGATGTCCTGTTTTGTTACTGTCACGGTCGGTGTTGCCGTTGTGATGTCCTGTTTTGTTACTGTCACGGTCGGTGTTGCCGTTGTGATGTCCTGTTTTGTTACTGTCACGGTCTGTGTTGCCGTTTTGATGTCCTGTTTTGTTACTGACACGGTCGGTGTTGCCGTTGTGATGTCCTGTTTTGTTACTGTCACGGTCGGTGTTGCCGTTGTGATGTCCTGTTTTGTTACTTTCACGGTCGGTGTTGCCGTTGTGATTTCCTGTTTTGTTACTGTCACGGTATGTGTTGCCGTTGTGATGTCCTGTTTTGTTACTGTCACGGTATGTGTTGCCGTTGTGATGTCCTGTTTTGTTACTGTCACGGTCGGTGTTGCCGTTGTGATGTCCTGTTTTGTTACTGTCACGGTCGGTGTTGCCGTTGTGATGTCCTGTTTTGCCACTGTCACGGTCTGTGTTGCCGTTGTGATGTCCTGTTTTGTTACTGTCACGGTATGTGTTGCCGTTGTGATGTCCTGTTTTGTTACTGTCACGGTCGGTGTTGCCGTTGTGATGTCCTGTTTTGTTACTGTCACGGTATGTGTTGCCGTTGTGATGTCCTGTTTTGTTACTGTCACAGTATGTGTTGCCGTTGTGATGTCCTGTTTTGTTACTGTCACGGTCTGTGTTGCCGTTGTGATGTCCTGTTTTGTTACTGTCACGGTCGGTGTTGCCGTTGTGATGTCCTGTTTTGCCACTGTCACGGTCTGTGTTGCCGTTGTGATGTCCTGTTTTGTTACTGTCACGGTATGTGTTGCCGTTGTGATGTCCTGTTTTGTTACTGTCACGGTATGTGTTGCCATTGTGATGTCCTGTTTTGTTACTGTCACGGTCTGTGTTGCCGTTGTGATGTTCTGTTTTGTTACTGTCACGGTCGTGTTGCCGTTGTGATGTCCTGTTTTGTTACTGTCACGGTCTGTGTTGCCGTTGTGATGTCCTGTTTTGTTACTGTCACGGTCTGTGTTGCCGTTGAGACGTCTTAGTTTGCCACTGTCGCGATGATCTGTGTTGGATTTCGCGAATGGAGATCTACACGTGGGAGACTATATGGCTCCTCAGCAAGGAGAGAGATGTTGTCAGGAGAAATGCAGACCGTCGTTGACATTGCAAAGACGTTTTCTGGTTTTATCGTCTGATGAAAATTCAGAAGTTATTTTTCAAGCGGAGTTCGCTTGTATTTACTGAACTTCATGCGGGAGGTCCGTCGTATTTCATCTAGATCTATTGGAGGGGTACACATGATGCATCTTGGTCTAAGCTTAAAAATCAAAACAAACAAACAATCAAAACAAAACACTAACTGAACGGAGAAAGATTGAACCATACATCTCGATCTTTCACACAGGCTTGTCCGATGTTCTACTAACTGAGCTACCGTAGAATTTCCAAGACGTGTTTACTAATACGGGTATCTGTGAGCACGAACCTTCGTTGTATGTAGAATAATCATTATTTCTGTATTACATGCACCATGGCCTTTAAAATGGCGTTACATAAGCATTGCAATGTCTGTTTACTTCAAACATGATGCGAAAAACAAACCCCGGACTAACTGTTGTTGTTACGTTTTCTTTGATTTTTTTCAACATACATTATCTTCATATCTAATAGATTTTACGATATTTTAAAACGCTTTCCATTTGAATTTTATTTCTCATAAAATTGCCGAGGAAAAAGCAAAGCTCAAGGCGATCAAGGTGTGTGGTGTTCGGCCGCTGAGAAAAGGCACGGTCTACAAGCCGGTAGTGCATATAGCCCCTGCATCGGCTATTAGCAAATACCTAATTTACAAACATAAGTCACAGATAAAAGAGGAGAAGAAATAAGTGAATAGATCATTTGTCTTATTAGATAAAGAAACGAAGCGTTTCTTCTTACCAAAGGGATGAGAGACGCTCCCACCAGGTGGCATAGTGATCGACTACGCAAGTTACTTCAGCCGTTAAACATTGTGTACGTCTGATCCAGTTCGTACGCATCTGCGCATGTGCTTTTGGAAGAGTACAAAGCTATTTTTGTAGTTTCGTAGTTTTTGATGTTCAAAAACGAACTTGCTAACCCGTTCTTATATGATTTAGAACAATAGTTTTCAACATCATGTGATGAAAGGATTTCGTTTACATTTACTGAGAGCAGGTAACGATACAATAATGAATGATTTATATTACTTAGGAAGAATTTTATGACATACGAATAGCAAATAGATTACTGGTATAATCAATTTTATTTTCGTAAAATGTTTCATCTTTTCGATGTAATAACTTACGCTAAAGTAATTTGTAATGTATTCTTAACAGGATATATGTACCATGTATCATTATTTTTTTCCGAGTCTTTCAGTACATGACATCCTACAAATACGAAGAACAAATATGTCGCGGATTTTAAACATCATGGTATTGTTTTCACACTGTTTGGACTTTTAATACCAGACAAATTTTCTTTTTAAATCGGAATTATGCCTGTAAGTAAAACTCAAATCATTACTATAGAATATCTTTGAAGTCATAGGATTTTAACGTATTATCAAATTTTTGATAAAAATTTCGCAATGGTGAATTTGCCAATAAATTGTTATTGCTACACAAACAATATTCAGAAACAGCGATTGGCGCTATTCTAATTAAACACATTATTTTCAACTGGAAAATCTCTAAAATAATTTTATCGCCAAATGAAGAAGTTTTATGTAAAAGGGTAATATTTCATATATTGGTAGTGATTCCTGTAGTATCTATATTTTGTATTGTAGTTTATATATATACATATGTACTGGTTATGTACATGTGTGTATTATTTATCATCGCGAACACATCGTTAGTGTCACGTTTTACCTGTGCGCGTAACGTTTATACATATTGGCGAGCGCGTCCCTTTGTGTTGTGTATATGTATGTACTGGTGTACGTGATTAGTGTTCACTGACCGACTGGACAAAAGACATTTGACGGACTTTGACGGAGTTGTTTGCTTGGTTGAAAGTTTCTCCTGGGTATGCGTCTTTTGTCTTTTACTATATCGGGGTACATTTGAATCCGAGCTTGCGGGTTAGACGGATGTTCAAATGTCAGGTTCCTCGGGTTTTGCCTTTATGGTAAGTTTTCTCTAACTTTATTTCTTTCTAGTTAAAGTATTTCTTCTAATATATTCTCCCTGTGAGTGATGAGTGTTTGTATGAACAATATAATTGTTGCAATATTGTTTTAACGTTAACTGAACGTTCAGGGTAATATTTGGAATCAACGATGTATATGTATTATAATTTTCGTAAATCCTATACTTTATGCATGTATAAGCGTAATGCATCTCTTGCTTGAAATATTCTGTAAATTGAATAAGAGGTTATCTTTTATTTGTAGTTCTGCTATAACTGACGATGAGGTGATATTTTGGAGTGTTTGATTATATTTTATTGTATGTTTCAGAATGTCTATGTTACATCGATCAATCGATTAAACATTGAACGAACCCAGCGGTTTTGTTTATTTGGCACAACAAAACCCGCTATATTTACAGTAACCCCACTTTTTTCAGTGCCTTCACGAATTGTTTTATTAAAAAACCATCTCATTGGGTGGAAAAAGGTAAACGTTTTAAAACTACATGTGCGAACTTTTGTTGAATGGTTCCATGCACGTAGTTTCCATCAAACAAAGGCCTGCGATGAGAAGGGCAACTCTTCCGTATTGGACTGCCTTATAAACCCAATTTTAACTTACAAATCTTCAATTGAGACTCTTTTCCTATCAGTACATACAAGCTTTTTTATACATGTTTTCAAAATCAGAAATACACTGCCAGATGTCAGGTACTTAAGCTCACCCCTGTTGTTCGTTATGTACAGAATATCCGGCACATTTTGAAATTTAAATGAATACAGAATATAGAAATGGTATGAACATTGGTCATTATGAGTTGGCTCAATCAATGAAGAATATCAATTATTGACAAATCGATAGCCGGGCAGTCACCTAATGTGTAATGGTGATCCTGGTGCTGAATGTTCATTGCCTTCTGGGAAAGTTATGGTCCTTCATCAATAAAGTTAAAGAAATTTTATATGATCCCCGCGACAACATCAGGATACTTATACCACCCTGAATCTTGCCAGAGATACTGTTGAATACCAACTTGACAGCTCATGCCTCGGGCTATCGTCGTAAGAGCGGGTTTTATGGTAACTGTGGGACCTCTGCTAGTTCTATTTGGAGAACACAAAGGAAATCGTTAGGGCGACAAGGGACCACTTAGCACCAGGGAGGAAGAAGGTTCAAACAGGCGTTAGATCACAAAAAAGATGGTCAGCGGAGAGGTCAAACATAATTGAATATATAGTTGTTCGACAAAAGGATGAACTCAGCAGCAAGGGTCAAACAAAGGGAGATAACAGGAACAGGGGGTAGGGAAAACGAATGCAGACGCTACAGAATCAGGTCAGGGGTTAAAAAGGAGAGATATTGAAGATAGTGACGGGAACAAAAAGAGAGATAACAGGTACAAAATAGGGATCAATCAAATGGTAGATAGAAGAAGCAGGAGAGATATTAAGCATACGGATGTAACAGGAATGTGAGAAAGGCCAAAGAGATATAAAAAGAAACAAGACAATGGTAAAACAATAAGATGTTAACCGGTACTGGAGCGAAGGCAAACAAAATGGACTCCGGAAACAGAAGGTGGGTCAATAAAAAAGGGACATATTATCAGAGAAAAGTCATGAATCAAACAAAATGAAGGTAACAGAATATGGGAGAGAGATAAAAAGGGGAGATATTTACAGAGAAATAACAGTTATCAAACAAATGGTAGAAAGAAGGATCGAGATACAGGAAGGGGGCCAAGAGAGAGAGAGAGAGGGGGGTTATCAAAGAGGGAATGTAACAACAGAGGTGTGGTCAATATTTACACAGAAGGGAGATAACAACAGGAGAAGGAGAGAGGTTAACAAAATGGGAGATAACAACAAGAGCAATAAATAGGTTAACAAAAAAGGGAGATAACAACAGGAGTAGTAAAGAGGTTAACATAACAGAGAGATAACAACAGGAGTAGTAAAGAGGTTAACAAAAAAGAGAGATAACAACAGGAGTAGTAAAGAGGTTAACAAAAAAGAGAGATAACAACAGGAGTAGTAAAGAGGTTAACAAAAAAGAGAGATAACAACAGGAGTAGTAAAGAGGTTAACAAAAAAGAGAGATAACAACAGGAGTAGTAAAGAGGTTAACAAAAAAGAGAGATAACAACAGGAGTAGTAAAGAGGTTAACAAAAAAGGGAGATAACAACAGGAGTAGTAAAGAGGTTAACAAAAAAGAGAGATAACAACAGGAGTAGTAAAGAGGTTAACAAAAAAGAGAGATAACAACAGGAGTAGTAAAGAGGTTAACAAAAAAGGGAGATAACAACAGGAGTAGTAAAGAGGTTAACAAAAAAGGGAGATAACAACAGGAGTAGTAAAGAGGTTAACAAAAAAGGGAGATAACAACAGGAGTAGTAAAGAGGTTAACAAAAAAGAGTGATAACAACAGGAGTAGTAAAGAGGTTAACAAAAAAAGGAGATAACAACAGGAGTAGTAAAGAGGTTAACAAAAAAGGGAGATAACAAGAGCAGTAAAGAGGTTAACAAAAAGGGAGATAACAACAGGAGTAGTAAAGAGTTTAACAAAAGGGAGATAACAACAGGAGTAGTATAGAGGTTAACAAAAAAGGGAGATAACAACAGGAGTAGTAGAGAGGTTAACAAGAAAGAGAGATAACAACAAGAGTAGTAGAGAGGTTAACAAGAAAGGGAGATAACAACAAGAGAAGGAGAGAGGCTAACAAAAAAGGATGATAACAACAGGAGTTGTAGAGAGGTTAACAAGAAAGGGAGATAACAACAAAAGTAGGATATATCCGAAAAAAGAGAGAGATAATATATAAAATGGCAGAGGGAAAATATGAAAAGGAAAAGATAACAAAATAACATAAATCTCGTTTATCAAGGGTAGAAATGTGCTCGTAACCACCATAAACGATGTAGATGTGATATATACTGTAATATGATGTAGTTATTCCTTAGGATCAGGCCTCCACAAAAGAACATGCGGTTTTGAGAGGGTAATTACCGTTTCGATATATAGGAAGTCGAGCATTCGTTTAATACCTCAATACAAGAAAGATAGGTTTGTACTTTGGTATTATACACACACACAAAGTGAAGGTCCTAAGGATTAAAGAAAAAGGAAAAGGGAAGAAACCAACTTTTCTTGATTCAATAAGAATGCGGAAATTGTATATTTTGATTAGTGAAATTCTCTCCAGGTGGGAACAAAAAACATACTGTTTTCATGTATATGAACCTAGTACGTTTCATTATACTTTATCAGGATGTCTGTTTCTTTGTATAAATATTTCCAGGTCTTAATGCGGAAAACTGTGAATTTACTACCATTGGTTGATAGAAATATTAAGGTATCTCCGAATGTATTGATACCTAATACATCTTACATTGTATACCAACACACATGTTCAATTGGTGTTATCTATCCTTATTTTCACCTGCTATATCACAAGGAATACGATAAATTAGACTTAACAACAAGGAAAAAACCAGACTATGATACTATTGTCCTTTTTCGTCTTAAATCTTAAGATTTGATGTCAAACATCTACACTGTAGGCTAAAGAATAAAATATCGGCAAAGATTCGTGTGAATAAGATGTTTATCAACCAAAGAAACTTATAAGTCATTGACCATGTTCTGTGTCATTGATACGTGAAATCGTGCTTGTGTGAGACGATGTGTTGTTATTGATGTGAGACGATGTGTTATTGATGTGAGACGATGTGTTGTTATTGATATGAGACGATTTGTGTTATCGATGTGAGACGATGTGTTGTTATTGATGTGAGACGATGTGTTGCCATTGATATGAAACGATTTGTGTTATCGATGTGAGACGATGTGTTGTTATTGATGTGAGACGATGTGTTGTTATTGATGTGAGCCGATGTGTTGTTATTGATGTGAGACTATGTGTTGATATTGGTGTGAGACGATGTGTTGTTATTTATGTGAGATTATGTGTTGTCATCGATGTGAGACGATGTGTTGATATTGTTGTGAGACGATGTGTTGTTATTATTGTGAGGCTATATGTTTTTGAGGTCAGACGATGTGTTGTTATTGATGTGAGACTATGTGTTGCTATTGATGTGAGACGATGTGTTGTTATTGATGTGAGACGATGTGTTGTTCTTGGCGTGAGACGATGTGCTGTTATTGATGTGAGACGATGTGTTGTCTATGATGTGAGACGATGTGTTGTTATTGATGTGAGACGATGTGTTGTTCTTGGCGTGAGACGATGTGCTGTTATTGATGTGAGACGATGTGTTGTCTATGATGTGAGACGATGTGTTGTTATTGATGTGAAACGACGTGTTGTCTATGATGTGAGACGATGTGTTGTTATTGATGTGAGATGATGTGTTGTTATTGATGTGAAACGATGTGTTGTCTATGAGGTGACACTATGTGTTGTTCTTGGTATGAGACGATGTGCTGTCATTGATTTTATATGATGTGTTGTTATTGATGTGAGAGGATGTGTAGTTACTAAGTTGAGACGATGTGTTGTTATTGATGTAAGACGATGTGTTGTTCTTGGCGTGAGACGATGTGTTATTGATGTGAGACGATGTGTTGTTATTGGTGTGAGAGATTTGTGTTATTGAAGTGAGAAGATGTGTTGTTATTGATGTGAGACGATGTGTTGTCTATGGTGTGAGACGATGTAATGTTATTGATGTGAGACGATATGTTGTCTATGATGTGAGACGATGTGTTCTTATTGATGTGAGAAGATGTGTTGTTATTGATGTGAGACGATGTGTTGTCTATGATATGAGACGATGTGTTGTTATTGATGTGAGACGATGTGTTGTCTATGATGTGAGACGATGTGTTGTTATTGATGTGAGATGATGTGTTGTTATTGATGTGAAACGACGTGTTGTCTATGATGTGAAACACTTTGTTGTTATTGATGTGAGACTAAGTGTTGCTATTGGCGTGAGACGGTTGGTTGTTATTGATGTGAGACGATGTGTTGTTATTGAGGTGAGATTATGTGTTGTTATTGGTGTGAGACTGTGTGTTGTTATTGATGTGAGACGATGTGTTGTTATTGGTGTGAGACTGTGTTGTCATTGATGTGAGACTATGTGTTGTTATTGGTGTGAGACGATGTGTTGTTATTGAGGTGGGACTATGTGTTGTTATTGATGTGAGGCACTGTGCTGTTATTGATATGAGACGATGTGTTGTTATTGAGGTGAGACTATGTGTTGTTATTGGTGTGAGACAGTGTTGTCATTGATGTGAGACTATGTGTTGTTATTGGTGTTAGACGATGTGTTGTTATTGATGTGAGACTATATGTTGTCTATCATGTGAGACGATGTGTTGTTATTGATGTGAGACGATGTGTTGTCTATAATGTGAGACGATGTGTTGTTATTGATGTGAGATGATGTGTTGTTATTGATGTGAAACGACGTGTTGTCTATGATGTGACACACTTTGTTGTTATTGATGTGAGACTAAGTGTTGTTATTGGCGTGAGACGGTTGGTTGTTATTGATGTGAGACGATGTGTTGTTATTGAGGTGAGATTATGTGTTGTTATTGGTGTGAGACTGTGTGTTGTTATTGATGTGAGACGATGTGTTGTTATTGAGGTGAGACTATGTGTTGTTATTGGTGTGAGACTGTGTTGTCATTGATGTGAGACTATGTGTTGTTATTGGTGTGAGACGATGTGTTGTTATTGAGGTGGGACTATGTGTTGTTATTGATGTGAGGCACTGTGCTGTTATTGATATGAGACGATGTGTTGTTATTGGTGTGAGACTGTGTTGTCATTGATGTGAGACTATGTGTTGTTATTGGTGTTAGACGATGTGTTGTTATTGATGTGAGACGATGTGTTGTTATTGATGTGAGACGATGTGTTATTTATGTGAGACGATGTGTTATTGGTGTGAGACGATGTGGTATTGATGTTTGATGATGTGTTGTTATTGATGTGAGATGATGTTTTGATATTTATGTGAGACGATGTGTTATTGGTGTTTGATGATGTGTTGTTGTTGATGTGAGACGATGTGTTGTTATTGATGTGAGACGATGTGTTGTTATTGATGTGAGACGATGTGTTATTTATGTGAGACGATGTGTTATTGGTGTTTGATGATGTGTTGTTGTTGATGTGAGACGATGTGTTGTTATTGATGTGAGACGATGTGTTGTTATTGATGTGAGACGATGTGTTGTTATTGATGTGAGACGATGTGTTGTTATTAATATGAGAAGGCGTGTTGTTATTGATTTGAAACTATGTGCAGTTATCGATGTGATACTATGTGTTGCTATTAATGTGAGACGATGTGTTGGCAATGATGTAAGACGATGTGCTATATTGGTTTGAGACGATGTGTTGTTATTGATGTGAGACGATGTGTTGGCAATGATGTAAGACGATGTGCTATATTGGTTTGAGACGATGTGTTGTTATTGATGTGAGACGATGTGTTGGCAATGATGTAAGACGATGTGCTGTATTGGTTTGAGACGATGTGTTGTTATTGATGTGAGACGATGTGTTGGCAATGATGTAAGACGATGTGCTGTATTGGTTTGAGACGATGTGTTGTTATTGATGTGAAACGATGTGTTGTCTATGATGTGAGACGATGTGTTGTCTATGATGTGAGACGATGTGTTGTTATTGATGTGATATAAAGCGTTGTTTTATTTATATAATACAAAATGTTTTGCTATCGGTATGAGATAACAGACTATGCTGTTTATTCTAAACGTCATAGAAACAATACAGATATTTCCCAGGCAGAATATCAGCTGTGTTTTTCTTTCGGCGTGAATCTCCGATAAAGATGACAAAGAACAAATAAATCCAGCGATTAATGTTTCTGGTGACGTAATCTAAGCCAAACACTTCAATCTTTTTATCATTTGAAATCACTGAAATATCTTTCTTTCAGCACGCGTGCTCCCTAAGCAACTGCAAAACCGCAACGGCGTGAACTAAATACACATTATACAAATGTTTTTTTTATCCTATCAAACGTTCTTGAAAAGCATAAATATACATGTGAGTAGGATTTAATACGTGTTAGACCTTACCCAGCCCAAATGTATATGGGAGTCACGTCATTACATAGCTGGTATATGTATATACTACCTTAGTACACACCCTGGAGTCTTTTGATGTACATTTTTAATACGAAACTGGGGCTAACCTTCATTTTCTGGGTTTTTTTAACTAAATATATCCTATATTGAAATCAATAGATCTGGAAATTGACCGTGCGTCCCGTCTTTGTATTTCATTTTTTTATCACAATATTGAAACTATATAAGCTCATATTCCGGATGAATGGAAGTTAATTAGGATGCGAATGCCTGTTAATCTGTAAACCAGATTTAACTTCAAAATTGTCTTGATTCCAAAATATTTTCTCTAAAAAACATGTTTATCTATTTTTGTCTCTTATTGAGCTTTGTGAGTAAGCCACACCACCTGTTAAAACATTAAAAAGTATTTTCGCAGTCGTGTGTTGATAAATAAAAATTTAGTGGTTTTTTTTACAACTTTAAATTGTTTCTTTTTAATTTTCTGGCATCTATCATGTGTGATTCTTTGGTGATTAATCTGCCTCTCTCTGAAACAGCCCAAACATTAAGCGTGTCTTCACTGTAGATATATATGCATGTACATGTACATCCATGTAAAACAGGGCCTGGACATGTGCTCATTTTATAATTGGATAGGAGTGCAATATAACAAAATAACTCCGTTCTGTTTGAAATGATCCTGGCAATAATTCTTATTTTGCCTGGAGTGAAAAAAAAATTTTTTTTGAACAGACAAAATGCCTTTCTGATTGCTAGTATTTTATACTCATGTCTAGTCACGTGATTAATCGAAATTTCATTATTTTTGGGTGGTATGTAGAGATCAAAGGAAAGTGTCCGACATTATAACCACCAAAAATTGCGTGTTTCAATCACATCTTTCGCTTTTATTTGTTCACAATTATTTTCCTATGTTTAAGCGATAACAAGATAAAAGTGGTGTTTTGTATTAATAAATTTCAGTGTTGTTTAATTTATAACCATTCTGATATTAAAAAAAATACATCCAATAGCTACACTGAGTTTAAAATATACTCAAGTAAATTAATTCCAACACCTCGAAAAAGTCTTCCGAATGCTAAGAGTTAAAAAAACAACAACTGCTGCAATCGTGATTACATCATCAACAAAATTACTGCAGCAGTAAAGATATAAATTTTACAATTTTAATGTTTGAGATCGCAAATACCTCGAAATTCGTCAATATTTTCACACTTGTTTTAATTCTTGTCCATGTTTTTGCCAGCATTCATCCATATATTTAGCGTTTGTCTATGAATTCTTCCTGGTGTTTAGGTATAATATACAATACGTATCGTTACTTATGCTAATGATGGATAGATATCAATATGGCCGTCTCGGATCCGATCGAACAGTATGAATAATATCCTTTTTCCTTTGACGGATTGCCCGCCAGGAAAAAAACAAATTAAACTCGGCAAGAGCAATGATTAGGTGGTAAATGTCTAAAGCTATGAGCAACAAAACACCCGGACTACAGGCTACATCTTCAGACGGTGTCTTCTTTATTTCTAGAGTAAACTGTGCACAACATCCATCATCGCCGACATTATCGAACCCGCCTTTGTGTGCGGACGGGTCACCGTGATCGGTTTGATTTGCTGGACGGCGTTCTGACCAGTATGCTACCTAATAGGTCGTAAGGGCTAAGCTTGCTGTCGATAATAAGTCATTGCGCTATATCCGAAAGCAACAAAGTCATATTAACATAAGAAAACGACCTTTGGGTTTTACGGATTCCAATAAAAATTCTACCTGCTTTTCTGATAGACAGTCAGTTTCGAATTTATGACAAATATATAACAAAATGATCGATGAAGCTTGTTTTCGACGCAATTTTGTGTTTTAATTTCAAAGTATATGTTCTTTAAGTGTTTATAATTTTATTTTAAATGAACACTGGTCCATACTTTCATTAACTAAGTACAATATTTTAAACAGCCAATATCGATCACGTTTAACAAAATGTGGAGTAGATGTACAAGCGTAACAGTCCCCGTGAATCAGAGATTCATTGAAAATGAGATGAATTGTCAATTTTGTTAGATTTTGGTCTAAATTAAATTTTCCCTGTAATTATTATTACTATAGATAGAACAGTAAACTCTGTGTATACAATTATTACTAGACATGTCCATACAGAAAGGTTTATCGTTTATTGAATACATAAATTCAATTTGCATTATGAGAAAATAAGTTTAAGAAAATATATATATTAAAAAAGTGCTTTCAGAAATTTGGTTTTATCAATACTACAAACATGTACATGTTTGTGAAATAACTTGGATGTAAATTTATTACAGTGCTGCCTATGGGAAGTCGACCGGAATCCTATGTTAACATACCGATGCATTAACAAGATTTGACACTAGCAAACAGTAGCTCTATCACGAATTGAATAAAATGGTATATGATATTTTCCATGCTTGCCTCTCCAAACCCGCTGGCAAGTGTATTTACTGCAAACTATTGTATATATAAACGGCCGAAATCGATCCATCTGGAGCCTCGGTGATGACGTGCTATGGAAAACCGATCAAACGTTTGCAGTTCTCTCCCTTGTTTCAACATCCCGGCTACAGAAAGCCTAAAACACGGTACAAGTTTACGAACAGTGGTTCTATTTTAAGGAGCATGACTATTAGTAGGGTATAGTGCCGGCGCCTTCCACAAGTGACTGTAGCTTCTTTTAAAATTCTTGACAGTATATTTTGAAGAATGTGACTATTTGGTTTTCTTGCAAGAAAATGGAGGTGTTGACCACTATACGTTGGTTGTGGGTCTTGACTCAACTGTTTTTGACCACTGAAGTGTTAGCGACGGAAGGACGCACCAAACGATCAAACAGCATGTGAGTATTAATATCTTAAATGAAACGTTTATATAAATGTATATAACTGGTCAGTCACAGTTTGTTCATTAAGTGTGTGATATATAATATAGTGGGTTTAAAATGTGTAGCAGTGGATTGAAATCTCTTCATATGTTATCAATAGAGGAGGTACAGTAACGATGTGAGTGCTTGTGTGGAGAAACATTTGTCAAATTTCTCGACAGCTGAGTGAGATCTATGAAAAGTTGAACTTCAGTGGTATTACGCTGGGGCTACCTGATGGATAGGCTCCCGCTATGCACGCCTACATACATATCGTCTTTACACCTGTCTTATGTTTAAGTACGGAACTCCATGTTCTAAGATAAGTTAAATATGTCATTTTCGTCAACACACGTCACTTCCGGTCCAGTTGACATTTTCAACAAAGTTATTTGTTTGATCAACATTAAAAGCAAAAAGTCACCATACAATAAAAATGCCTTTGTACCGTTTGTTGGTAACAGTGCACGCTCAGACGCCTTCAAATTAGGCATAAGAATATGCAAATTTACCTGGACACCTGCCAGTACTTAAAGGGTTCCGAGTAGCATTGATACCCAAGAGTACAGTTCATTTGTCTTTAAAAACAAAATAACTTTTGTTTATATTAACTCATTAACCAACGTTTCAGTTTAAATTGTATCAGATTTTTTCTTCATGTCACCGATATTTGGCCTTGATATCGCTTTTGTGTTTGCGGTCACGGGCTTGTTACCATACCTACGCCCACTATAAATAAATACATTTCTTAGTTTACTTTTGTTTGAAGCTGTTGTATTTTTGTAAGCTTAGCTCCACGTGGTGTAGTCAAGTGTAAGGTACCAGAGATATGTCTCTTAAGGTACTGATGTTTATAAAGCATAGCTCCGTTTGATAACTGATACTGATGTTGGTGAGCTAAGCTCGATTTTGCATAGTCTGTATTAGGTGACTTCTGATATAAGGGAGTTCAGTACCGTTTGTATCAGGTAATGATGTGTATGAGTTTAGGTCAGTGTTATGCAGTCTTGTATCAGGTACTGATGATTATGAATTTAGCTCCGTGTGATGTTGTCTTGTATCAGGTACTGATGTTGGTGAGCTTAGCTCACCGAGATGCTGTCTTGTATCAGGTACTGATGTTGGTGAGCTTAGCTCAGTATGATGCTGTCTTGTACCAGGTACTGATGTAAGTGAGCTTAGCTCAGTGTGATGTTGTCTTCTATCAGGTACTGATGTTGGTGAGCTTAGCTCAGTGTGATGCTGTCTTGTATCAGGTACTGATGTTGGTGAGCTTAGCTCAGTATGATGCTGTCTTGTACCAGGTACTGATGTAAGTGAGCTTAGCTCAGTGTGATGTTGTCTTGTATCAGGTACTGATGTTGGTGAGCTTAGCTCACTGTGATGCTGTCTTGTATCAGGTACTGATGTTGGTGAGCTTAGCTCAGTATGATGCTGTCTTGTACCAGGTACTGATGTAAGTGAGCTTAGCTCAGTGTGATGTTGTCTTCTATCAGGTACTGATGTTGGTGAGCTTAGCTCAGTGTGATGCTGTCTTGTACCAGGTACTGATGTTGGTGAGCTTAGCTCAGTGTGATGCTGTCTTGTATCAGGTACTGATGTTGGTGAGCTTAGCTCAGTGTGTTGTAGTCTTGTATCAGGTACTAATGATTATGAATTTAGCTCAGTGTGATGTAATCTTGTATCAGGTACTGATGTTGGTGAGCTTAGCTCACTGTGATGTTGACTTGTATCAGGTACTGATGTTGGTGAGCTTAGCTAGGTGTGATGTTGTCTTGTATCAGGTACTGATGTTGGTGAGCTTAGCTCAGTGTGATGTTGTCTTGTATCAGGTACTGATGTTGGTGTGCTTAGCTCACTGTGATGCTGTCTTGTACCAGGTACTGATGTAAGTGAGCTTAGCTCAGTGTGATGTTGTCTTGTATCAGGTACTGATGTTGGTGAGCTTAGCTCAGTGTGATGTTGTCTTGAGTTAGGTAGCGATGTTGGTGAGTTTAGCTCAGTTTGATGAGTCTTGTATCAGGTACTGATGTTGGTGAGCTTAGCTCAGTGTGATGTTGTCTTATATTAGGTACTGGATGTTGTTGAGTTTAGCTCAGTGTGATGTTGTCTTATATTAGGTACTGATGTTGTTGAGTTTAGCTCAGTGTGATGTTGTCTTATATTAGGTACTGGATGTTGTTGAGTTTAGTTCAGTGTGATGTTGTCTTGTATCAGGTACTGATGTTGGTGAGCTTAGCTCAGTGTGATGTTGTCTTGTATCAGGTACTGATGTTGGTGAGCTTAGCTCAGTGTGATGCTGTCTTGTATCAGGTACTGATGTTGGTGAGCTTAGCTCAGTGTGTTGTTGTCTTATATTAGGTACTGATGTTGGTGAGCTTAGCTCAGTGTGTTGTAGTCTTGTATTAGGTACTGATGTTGGTGAGCTTAGCTCAGTGTGATGCTGTCTTGTATCAGGTACTGATGTTGGTGAGCTTAGCTCAGTGTGTTGTAGTCTTGTATCAGGTACTAATGATTATGAATTTAGCTCAGTGTGATGTAATCTTGTATCAGGTACTGTTGTTGGTGAGCTTAGCTCACTGTGATGCTGTCTTGTATCAGGTACTGATGTTGGTGAGCTTAGCTCCGTGTGATGCTGTCTTGTATCAGGTACTGATGTTGGTGAGCTTAGCTAGGTGTGATGTTGTCTTGTATCAGGTACTGATGTTGGTGAGCTTAGCTCAGTGTGATGTTGTCTTGTATCAGGTACTGATGTTGGTGTGCTTAGCTCACTGTGATGCTGTCTTGTACCAGGTACTGATGTTGGTGAGCTTAGCTCAGTGTGATGCTGTCTAGTATCAGGTACTGATGTTGGTGAGCTTAGCTCCGTGTGATGCTGTCTTGTATCAGGTACTGAGGTACTGATGTTGGTGAGCTTAGCTCAGTGTGATGTTGTCTTGTATCAGGTACTGATGTTGGTGAGCTTAGCTCAGTGTGATGTTGTCTTATATTAGGTACTGATGTTGGTGAGCTTAGCTCACTGTGATGCTGTCTTGTATCAGGTACTGATGTTGGTGAGTTTAGCTCAGTGTGATGTTGTTTTGTATTAGGTACTGATGTTGGTGAGTTTAGCTCAGTGTGTTGTAGTCTTGTATTAGGTACTGATGTTGGTGAGCTTAGCTCAGTATGATGCTGTCTTGTATCAGGTACTGATGTTGGTGAGCTTAGCTCAGTGTGATGTTGTCTTGTATCAGGTACTGATGTTGGTGAGCTTAGCTCAGTGTGATGCTGTCTTGTATCAGGTACTGATGTTGGTGAGCTTAGCTCAGTGTGTTGTAGTCTTGTATCAGGTACTAATGATTATGAATTTAGCTCAGTGTGATGTAATCTTGTATCAGGTACTGATGTTGGTGAGCTTAGCTCAATGTGATGCTGTCTTGTATCAGGTACTGATGTTGGTGAGCTTAGCTCCGTGTAATGCTGTCTTGTATCAGGTACTGATGTTGGTGAGCTTAGCTAGGTGTGATGTTGTCTTGTATCAGGTACTAATGATTATGAATTTAGCTCAGTGTGATGTAATCTTGTATCAGGTTCTGATGTTGGTGAGCTTAGCTCAGTGTGATGTTGTCTTGTATCAGGTACTGATGTTGGTTAGCAGTGTGATGCTGTCTTGTACCAGGTACTGATGTTGGTGAGCTTAGCTCAGTGTGATGCTGTCTAGTATCAGGTACTGATGTTGGTGAGCTTAGCTCCGTGTGATGCTGTCTTGTATCAGGTACTGATGTTGGTGAGCTTAGCTCAGTGTGATGTTGTCTTGTATCAGGTACTGATGTTGGTGAGCTTAGCTCAGTGTGATGCTGTCTTGTATCAGGTACTGATGTTGGTGAGCTTAGCTCAGTATGATGCTGTCTTGTATCAGGTACTGATGTTGGTGAGCTTAGCTCAGTTTGATGATGTCTTGTATCAGGTACTGATGTTGGTGAGCTTAGCTCAGTGTGATGTTGTCTTATATTAGGTACTGATGTTGTTGAGTTTAGCTCAGTGTGATGTTGTCTTATATTAGGTACTGATGTTGTTGAGTTTAGCTCAGTGTGATGTTGTCTTGTATCAGGTACTGATGTTGGTGAGCTTAGCTAGGTGTGATGTTGTCTTGTATCAGGTACTGATAATGGTGAGCTTAGCTCAGTATGATGCTGTCTTGTACCAGGTACTGATGTAAGTGAGCTTAGCTCAGTGTGATGTTGTCTTGTATCAGGTACTGATGTTGGTGAGCTTAGCTCAGTGTGATGCTGTCTTGTATCAGGTACTGATGTTGGTGAGCTTAGCTCAGTGTGTTGTAGTCTTGTATCAGGTACTGTGATTTAGCTCAGTGTGATGTCTTGTATCAGGTACTGATGTTGGTGAGCTTAGCTCAATGTGATGCTGTCTTGTATCAGGTACTGATGTTGGTGAGCTTAGCTCCATGTGATGCTGTCTTGTATCAGGTACTGATGTTGGTGAGCTTAGCTAGGTGTGATGTTGTCTTGTATCAGGTACTGATGTTGGTGAGCTTAGCTCAGTGTGATGTTGTCTTGTATCAGGTACTGATGTTGGTGTGCTTAGCTCACTGTGATGCTGTCTTGTACCAGGTTCTGATGTTGGTGAGCTTAGCTCAGTGTGATGCTGTCTTGTACCAGGTACTGATGTAAGTGAGCTTAGCTCAGTGTGATGTTGTCTTGTATCAGGTACTGATGTTGGTGAGCTTAGCTCCGTGTGATGCTGTCTTGTATCAGGTACTGATGTTGGTGAGCTTAGCTAGGTGTGATGTTGTCTTGTATCAGGTACTGATGTTGGTGAGCTTAGCTCCGTGTGATGCTGTCTTGTACCAGGTACTGATGTAAGTGAGCTTAGCTCAGTGTGTTGTAGTCTTGTATTAGGTACTGATGTTGGTGAGCTTAGCTCAGTGTGATGTTGTCTTGTATTAGGTACTGATGTTGGTGAGTTTAGCTCAATGTGATGCTGTCTTGAATCAGGTACTGATGTTGGTGAGCTTAGCTAAGTGTGATGCTGTCTTGTACCAGGTACTGATGTTGGTGAGCTTAGCTCAGTGTGTTGTAGTCTTGTATCAGGTACTAATTATTATGAATTTAGCTCAGTGTGATGTAATCTTGTATCAGGTACTGATGTTGGTGAGTTTAGCTCACTGTGATGCTGTCTAGTATCAGGTACTGATGTTGGTGAGCTTAGCTAAGTGTGATGCTGTCTTGTACCAGGTACTGATGTTGGTGAGCTTAGCTCAGTGTGTTGTAGTCTTGTATCAGGTACTAATTATTATGAATTTAGCTCAGTGTGATGTAATCTTGTATCAGGTACTGATGTTGGTGAGTTTAGCTCACTGTGATGTTGTCTTGTATCAGGTACTGATGTTGGTGAGCTTAGCTCAGTTTGATGATGTCTTGTATCAGGTACTGATGTTGGTGAGCTTAGCTCAGTGTGATGTTGTCTTATATTAGGTACTGATGTTGTTGAGTTTAGCTCCGTGTGATGTTGTCTTGTATCAGGTACTGATGTTGGTGAGCTTAGCTCAGTGTGATGTTGTCTTGTATCAGGTACTGATGTTGGTGAGCTTAGCTCAGTGTGTTGTAGTCTTGTATTAGGTACTGATGTTGGTGAGTTTAGCTCAATGTGATGTTGTCTTGTATTAGGTACTGATGTTGGTGAGCTTAGCTCAGTGTGATGTTGTCTGGTATCAGGTACTGATGTTGGTGAGTTTAGCTCAGTGTGATGCTGTCTTGTACCAGGTACTGATGTTGGTGAGCTTAGCTTAGTGTGATGCTGTCTTGTATTAAGTACTGATGTTGGTGAGTTTAGCTCAGTGTGACGTTGTCTTGTATAAAAACTGATGTTGGTGAATTTAGCTCAGGGTGTTGTAGTCTTGTATTAGGTACTGATGTTGGTGAGCTTAGCTCAGTGTGATGTTGTCTTGTATCAGGTACTGATGTTGGTGAGTTTAACTCAGTGTGTTGTTGTCTTGTATAAAAACTGATGTTGGTGAATTTAGCTCAGTGTGTTGTAGTCTTGTATTAGGTACTGATGTTGGTGAGCTTAGCTCACTGTGATGCTGTCTTGTACCAGGTACTGATGTTGGTGAGCTTAGATCAGTGTGATGTTGTCTTGTATTAAGAACTGATGTTGGTGAGTTTAGCTCAGTGTGTTGTAGTCTTGTATTAGGTACTGATGTTGGTGAGCTTAGCTCAGAAGGTTGTAGTCTTGTATTAGGTACTGATGTTGGTGAACTTAGCTCAGTGTGATGCTGTCTTGTACCGGGTACTGATGTTGGTGAGCTTAGCTCATTGTGATGCTGTCTTGTATCAGGTACTGATGTTGGTGAGCTTAGCTCAGTGTGATGCTGTCTTGTACCAGGTTCTGATGTTGGTGAGCTTAGATCAGTGTGATGCTGTCTTGTACCTACCAGGTACTGATGTTGGTGAGCTTAGCTCAGTGTGATGCTGTCTTGTACCTACCCGGTACTGATGTTGGCGAGCTTAGCTCAGTGTGATGTAATTTTGATGTTTGAAGTATTAGGTAACTGACTTTAATGTTGGGCGTAAGTAAGATATTTTTGGAGAAATATAATTTATTTCCTTAGTCATGTTTGGTTTATTGTTTCAACCTGACCAAATATTACCATATTCTATTTTAGTCTGTCGTCTTTGTTTTTATTGACGTTGTTTCCTGAGCAAGAGTTCACAATTCTATTATCTTTCTCTTAACCCTTCTTATATTATTTAACTGCAAAATCATGCCATGCTAAAGAGCCAGATATGATTTTTGAGTCATTGAACTTGACTGTAAACATACACGTACCTGTAGGCCTCTCGTTTTGTGAAGATCTATAGAAACAATATAAGGAGGCACGTCTGAAAAAGATGATAATAAATTCAATTATTTGATAAACCTTCAGCATCGAACTTCTTCCTTGTGTTACGCTAAGTGAATACAACAGTTGTAATATTTGTTACAAAACAACACAACAAAGCTGATACAGTGCCTCCTAGGATAAAAGAGATCAAGGTCGGAGACTTTGAATTACCTAAGTTCTGTGCGTGTTTCAAAACCTTTCGTGACGTTTGGTCTTATCAAGCTTAAAATTATACAAAGTAAAATGTTATGCTAAATTATTTTCTAAACATGAAGGAACTTGTTTTCAATATTAAAACTCTTTTGAAAGAAATGATAGCTTGTGTTTCCCATTTGATAAATGGCCAAAAATGATAAGACTTATTCGACAGACTTCCTGAAATATCACATTTATTATATCAAAGATGAAATCACCACGCTGTCGCTTTTAACTTGTAATCATCTAAACAACCAGTAAAAGTAATATAGACGCGATAGGATACATGTTTATTAGAGAATACACAAGCATAGCTGAAATCTGTTGTGTGGCTAAAAACACGAGCGATAAAATCATAAATAAATGTTATCGATACAGAAACACACAAATGTTGATGTTAATGATATTCTGTCACAATATGTGGGTGTTATTCAACTCCTTAGGTATAATTTAATCATTTCAAATTTTGTATAAACATGCTTTGATTTTGACCGGAAGAGCGCTTCACGTACTCGTGGAAATTAAAACGCGCAATAAGTAGCTCCTGTGATTGTTTTTGTAATAATTTGATTTTGATATGGATTTCTATAAATTCATTTCTCAGAAGAAAATAAACCCATTAATAATAAGATATGATTTTTAATTAATTAGAATATTTCCACATGTTTCTAAAGTAGTCGATTTTACATGCAGATGCCTTGATTTGTGGCATTTCGCTACAGGTCCTATCACTATGCCTAAATTGATATTGTAAACAAAACGCACGTGGATTCAGAACATATCAATTCATCGTCGGAGTTTTTATTGTGGTAGAAACAGGTCGCACAAACTTGTGGTAGTATTTTAATGGTATTTCTTTCATTTTGCTTGTATTTTTTAAAACGCCAAACAACATGAGTTTTAAAGCTTTTGAAAATAGGTAAGCCGAATGAAAGAGATATATAAGTGAAAATGCGTAGGAATAGGTACAAGTTACTTGTGTGTTAAAAGTACAGACTATGTTTAAAGGTCACATTGTACACTATCATAGTTGTATTGTATTGAAACTGAATATATTGTCATCGCAATCGCCTTCACAAATAAATCTTACATGTTTTTTTTTGAGTGTGTGCCTGGTTTTGTTTTTGTTTTATTTTGTTGGTTATTATCTAGTTGATTTTGAAGTAGTATACTTACAGTATTATTATCGTATCATATTATCTTCTTATACTTTAAGAAAAAAAGTAAAGCGTCAGTAATTCTAATCCCTCAGATAAAACAGCAGCTACAAAGGAGTAGATACCAGGATGTTCGGTATCAGAGATAGATGTAACCCTCATGTTGACCTCCATTTATTTTATATTTCAGGAAGACCGAGATAGTGGACCAGATATCATCTTCCCGGAACTATGTTTACCGGCCCAACCAAAACGTCAAAGGTCAGAATTGTAATTCCTCACACACACATATACACACATACACACACACACACACACACACACACACACACACACACACACACACACACACACACACACACACACACACACACACACACACACACATATATATATATATATATATACACGTACACACACACACACACACGTACATACACACACACACACACACACACACACACACACACACACACACACACACACACACACACACACATATATATATATATACACACGTACACACACACACACACACGTACATACACACACACACACACACACACATACACACACGCACACACACATACACACCATTACAAAGTGCTAGCCCTAATGAATCATACATTTCATTTTGAAATACATGTATGAACAAAAATCGCTGTTAACTAAAACACAAATCAGAGGAAATGGTTTCGTTTACTGTATGAACACGACTCTTTCCGTGGTAATATTTCAACTACAAGACATATGGATTTGGATACTACAATTAACCCATATTAAGAGAGAATTTTATTCTCGGATCAATTATTCAGATTTATTTACCGTACTTTTTTTAAAAAAAAAAAAGGTTGCGACGACTCAGTCAGAATGTTAAGCTTTGGCTTACCTTATTTCAGGTGTGTAGACCGACTTGTGGTGGTTTTTGTTTCTAATGAACATGAACAACGGATCGAATAGTGTAAATGTAACACAGGTCTTTTAATTCAATGTCTTCGCTAGGATTCAAACCCGGGACCTCTAGCTTACTAGCCTGACGCTCACCAGACCGAGCTAGAGTTTTCTCTAGCCGAATGGTGTATTGCGGCTAGTATTTACCAGGGTTACACTAACATGGTAGTGCCTTTGGACCAGATATATTCTCCTTGTGACGGGTTGAATTAAACATTAAACAAACTTTAATCTAATTTACAAATGTTGTTATTTAAAACCTTGTAAATTTCAGTCGCTGATAGGAAAATCACGAAAAAATCGTCAATTTTGATTTATTGATCTGTTTAATTATTATATTTTATTATATATTTTAGACGAACCAGTCGTAATTGAGTGTGATCTTCACATCAATAGTATCGATTCCGTGACGGAAGTTGAGATGGTAGGTATTGACACATCATTGACAATATCATAGTTTGGCTCTGTTTCCTTTGATTCATGTATTAGATGATGTTCTGGCTATTCTATTTTTCCTTAAATGAAATATCCACTCAAATATTGTAAATCAATCTCAATATCCTGAATGAATTTCGAATTTTCTTCAGAAGTGTTGAAAGTTTGTTATCAACTTCAAATACGATATTTTCCGTGTTTTCCTGGTAAGAATAGATTCCATATTCCTGAAACAGAAATTTTCCACTTGGCGTCAATGAAAAGTCCTTAACAATACAGCCGTGCGATGCAGTTTAACCATTGCAAAGGGATGAATTGTTATAGAAAGGATGTAATTATACGTGAGAGTTTTGTACATTCGTTACAACGAAATAACCGGACTTTTCTTTACCAGGAATTCACGGTTGAGGTTATTTTACACCTGACATGGGTAGACCCGCGACTAGTGAAGCCGTTCCTTAATCAGAACGTGGAGTTTGTGGAACTGGATGCGAAAAAAGTGAAAAACTTTTGGGTACCTGATATATTTTTCCCAAACGAAAAGAGGGCAGCTTTCCACGATGTAATGTCAGCAAACAAAATGCTTCGGATCCACAACACCACGCACGTCCATTACACGACCAGGTGGGTTAATATTATGTAATTCCTGGTAAATGTTTCGTATACATCAATAAGATTAGAAATAAATCAACAGAGTCGAAATTGATAGACGTATTTTTTTATATTTATGGTTCTTATGAAGCAGTAATAAAATATAGCATATTGCATGATCTGGTTTCATCAACGAACGACTACAAAGTAATATTCTTTGTCATCTTGATTTGCCCCATCCTGTCTATCCCTATTGTCCTTTACATTCCACTATCTCGCCTGCATCCTTCTCCCCGTGTAAGTTACGCACATGAAATTGTACACGGTTTTCATTGTGAAGTGAGTTATTCGATTGGTCCTAACATTGCCTTTGTTCTTGCAACTTAGCAAGTCTGTGGTACAACACTATAACACGTTCCTATTATGATTAAAGTAGGTACTATTACGTTAACATTGTTGATAATGCATCCAATGGCTGTTTAGATTGTCGTTGACGCTGAGCTGTCCAATGAATCTTCGTAAATATCCGTTTGATCAGCAAACCTGTTCCGTGAAAATGGAAAGCTGTGAGTATTTCATTTATATTTGTTTATTTTTAAACGACATGAGCAGTGTTTCACTGGTCTGAAGAACAAAGCTGAAAGTATTATTTTATTTTACAAGATTTTGGAATGTTTGTGCAACTCATGAAATTATTGGACAATTGTTTTCTTCTAAAGACTGAAACATCACACTAGCTTCAATAATTGGTCTTAGAACTTCGGTCAGTAATATGAAACCTGTTAAATGATTTTTTAACGTGAAATTGTGGTACCTTCACAAACTGAAACTTGTTTGACCATAATTAAGTTGTTAGGTTGTAGTGTATTTCATATTTGAATACATCTTTGAATGGTAGAAAGTCTCTATCTACTCAATGACCACTATCGCGATTATACATTTTTTTTTCAAAATTTAAACTATTTGAAAACTCATATATCATTTAATTACCAATATTGGGATTATAACAATTACCAAAATTGAAAATTGTATATGTTTTAATTAAAAGGAACTACATTTATCTTTTATTTTTCATTTCCTTGATATTTTAAATTTGTTTCACTTAACATTTGTATATTGTTTAGTTCACACTTGAAATACTTTCTAGTTGTTTTTCGTCACAGTTGGACTGACAAAGAGCCAGTTGCAGTTGAAGTGGTCAAATAATTCCAGTCCTTTGTTGGTAAAAAAGGGGTTGGAGTTGCCACAGTTCCAGCTAGTAGGTCACAGCTACTACGATCTGGAGACATTCAGCAAGATTAGAGGTACGGATGCTTTTTATTAAATTTATAACAGAACATTCTTATACCTTGATTAGAGATACCATCAGTTCATATTTTACTCATAAGCTACTAAAAAGCTCTTAACTTTCCTAAGAGATACTTTAAAACTCAAGATATGATCAAAGCGTTCGCCATAGTGCTATATCATACCAGCGAGTTGTTGCTAACATGCAACGAGTTCTGTAGTGACGTACTCAAGCTTATTTCTTTCTAACGAGGTAATGTAAAACCCATACAAGCCTTAAGAAATAGGAATTGATTCTGTACATTATTTGAAGATTGTATCAAGCACTTCTTTCGGTCGAGACAATATATCTTTCGTAATGTATTAATGCAGGACAATAACACACATGCCTAGCTGCAAGTCACTTTAAAGTACGTACGTTCTGAAGAAGGCACTATGGAAGCGGTACTTTAGCACGAACAACTTCAGACCTCAGACCTTGTCAACTAGTTATTGTCGTACGATATACACAAGGCTCTGTGATATATATTGCTTTTTAACGGTTAAAGACAAAACACCTTGTCAGTGATGGTTAAATACCAATACCGCTCAATTTATAACCTAAAAGCCATGAATTACTACGAATCGATGTAAAACACAAAAAACTTATTTAAATAGAATAAAAACCATGTCTTATATAAGAAATACAATTGTACTATAAATTTATACATTAACGAACTACTTGATGAACTAGGTGATTTTCCAACGAAATATATTATCTTACATGTGCGCTTAAAATAATATATATATATTGAGTTATTAACTTTTTACATGGCAATCTAACGATAGCTTTATTACATTTTAAAGGAAACTACAGTTCTTTGAGGGCAGACTTTTTTATGGTGAGAAATATCAACTATTACGTAATACAGATGTACATTCCAAGCCTTCTCATTGTGATGCTGTCATGGGTTTCTTTCTGGTTGAACGTAAATTCCGTGCCAGGACGAGTAAACCTTGGAGTATTGTCAGTCCTGACCATCTCCACCCAGAGTTCCAGTGTTAACCGCGCACTGCCTCGAGTGTCCTACACCAAGGCCATAGACATTTGGATGGCTGCTTGTCTTGTCTTTGTGGTAGCGGCTTTGGTCGAGTTTGCCATTGCAAACGTTCTCAGTCGGAGGGGATCAGGAAAGGGGATGATGTTTATTAAAAAGATAATTAAATTAGCACGGGACAGGAAGCGAGGTGCTGAGAACTCGAACGGGGGAGTAAAACCAGAAGGATCAGGCGTCCGACATCGGGAAAATCACAAAGAGAAAGATGTAAGTTTTGGGAACACTAGATTTAGAATAAGGAAAACCAGTGCAAGGGAAGTAACTCGTAATAATATTTGAGCATGGTATACCGCCATTTTTTGGAAATCGTTATTAATTTAGTAATGTTCTGCAGATGCTTTTTTAGAAAGGTATTTAATATCTTTAAAACATTGCCGGATAAAAGTACGCAGGCTGAGTTTTGATGTAAGAGGAATATCAGGAAAACGCCTAATAATCGGGCTTCAAACGATAGCACAACACTGCATTGTCGAAAATATCATGTATGAAAAATAGCTAGACAACGTGTTTTATATATCAAGTTATGTATATATATATAACGTTTTGGTACGGTATTAATGGTTTTTTATGTATTTTTTTTAGACGGTGGTCGGTATTGATGGGTCCGTTAGGGTCTCTAACTGCCAGCATTTAACAGTTGAGGACGATGACACCATTAAGCGCAAGTCCCCGAAGAGAACTGGGGTCATGTATGCGTTTTACCTGGACGTTGCGTCTCGCATCATGTTTCCTTTGTCATTCGGGATCTTCAACATCGTTTACTGGATCTACTACCTTAACGTCATGAATGATTTTGAGAGTTAAATTAGCAAAGGACAACATGAAACTTATACTTCAAGTACAGGACAAGCAGCTCTTCGGACAATGTTATTTATAGTTACCATACGAGGAATAGTATACACAACAATAAATATTCTATCTAGATTCAACTCCAAAAAGGTTGAATAAAGAACATTTCAAAGACAACAAGAAATACCAACATGTGAACATAATACTAATTTAAACTCAAATTGAATAAACAAAGGGCAAAATAAGAATAAACAAAAGATGTATACGGATAGTCCCGAAAGACTACAAAGAGAAAAAGACCAGGCGTTCCGGAAAATTAAACGTAAAAGTGACGACAGTCGCCATGTAAATTTTGGTGAATTAATGTAATTTGAGATCCGTTCTCAAATGAGAACAAGGTATACAACAGAACACACAAACATAGATAAACACTGTATATAGATATCTTTAAAATGTTCAAAATATTGAAATGACACGATAATGTGGTTTGGGTACAAAATAGCCGCTCACACAAACTAACATGTCGGGACACAAGAACGAACAGTACTAATTGATATTTAACAATCTCGAAAAATATCTTGAACGATTTGCCATTCATCTGCATTGATGACAATAAATATTTTTTCATTAACATGAAACCAGTTTCGTACGTAGAAGTAAAACATCATTATATGTAAATAGTATCAATACACATCATTCAATTTTTTCGATATTTAACCCGACTTTTGATTGGTTATTGAACATTTTTTTAGCATAAACGTGACCATAACAGTCAACTTAATTTGAATGCCACTGGTGTCTCACATTCTGAGCGTGGTAATCAAGATATCTGAAGTTATGAACAATGATGGGACTAGATGATGGTTTTTTTGTTTGTTTTCGTGTAATAGGGACAATTCTACTGTGTTTAGAAATTCGCTACGCTATATTGTGACTATAGCGTCAAAAATTGAGCTTTACTGGCGCCGCGTAGTAGACGTAATCAAACGAATACAACAGAATTATCCTCTAATTTTAAAATGAAGACGTGGATAAATTGAAACAAATTGCATTACCGCAGAAAAAATTGATGAATTCTGAAATATAATTGGAACATAGATGTGTATTAAGCTTTGATTAGTTTATAGAACGGGTAAAATTGTAACCTGGTGTATCAAACTCATCTCGTTTCATTTCGTTTTGATGTTTCCTGAGTTTTTGATGTTGTTTTGTATGTAAATAAATTGTTATTTCATGATCCATGTGTGTACTCTCCTGAACTCCTTTAGTTAAATTGTTGACAAAGTATTTTCTTTAACGTGTAGTTACTAAATTATACAAAAGTGCATTGAATTGGTAATCATAATTTTATCTTTAAATGCATACATCATATCTTTTTTCTAAATCCGCCTTAAAATGATAATTTTCTAATTCGTTACAATAGATTGTTTTTACAGCAGTTATATGTAATTAATGTTCATAATAAAAAGTTCTGTTGTTTACTAACTTATCTTCCCTTTTCGCTATACAAGAGTTATCTGCCCATAGCTGTGGATTGACGGGTTTAAAGATGATCACCGCCGACATTGCTCTCAAATGTCTGTTTCTTTTTTTTCTAAAACCGTTTTTAACAATCGAGAATCCAGCTCAACCAGATAATTACTATGTTAGAATTTGCTTGATCTCAATATTTATTTAGAACAGTGACGACGTGTCAAAAAAGAGACTTCGTCAACAAAACATGGAGTGAGCCAATTTGTGGGACAGTTGTGATACGGTGAGGTTGATTCAGTTGTACCGTAAATATCTCGAAGCCTTATTGCATTCGATAGCTAGATATAGCTTTGAAATTAACATATCATCTAGTCAGTCTGACAAATTCGAACGGATAAGAATAAATATCCTAAATGAATGGGATACATTCTTGTTTACTGAAAAAGGAATAATTAAAAGATATTTTACAGGCATTTTCATAATGCTTTCGACCTTTTGCTCTCAAAGCCACTCCAATCCATTGATTGAGAATCTCACTGGAAAGATATAACATATTTTTCACTCGAAAAACTCGAAAGACAACAAAAACATAGCATTATCTAGATCAGAAAGACGTCCTTTCAACTGTACGTTACAGCGTGAGGTGGACCCGCGAAATGGCAAAAAAAAAAAAAAAAAATAATAATAATAATGAAAAATATTCTGCCTGCTCGATTCTAACGACTTCAATTCTCCAGTTGAATATCATCCCACTGGGTTATCAGAAAAAAATATCCCGAATATGTCAGTGCCTAAAACACAAAGACGTACTGGATGGTAGGTTGCTGCAGTGGGAATGCATCCGCCTTTCAACGAGGGTTCATGGGTTCGACTCTCCAAACGGGCGTAAAACAGATAGAAGCCAGCCTAACTACATGGTTTCCTTCTGCAGTAAGAACCTTCGCGTTCTGACGTCTTGGCCTTGATATAAGTTGAAGTAACTCGATCAAAATTAATGCCGAACGAGTAAAGTTCGTATTTTGTAAAGAGTACTAAAACAACAATCTAGGGAAGTGTTAGACAGCTAATACAGAGCGGTGTCATAGGAGAATGGATGTGCTATGCATTTTTCACGTCACGTTTTTAGCTTAATTTTGCGTTCACAATTTCAAACACAGTGAAAGCAGTATTTTTGACACGAGAAATGCTATAATGATGATTTACCACAAAATCATTTTTAATTTGACTCGCCCGAACCGGCTTCTAGTTCTTAGATGTATCCTATTTGTTGTTTTATTAGTTTCAAGCACCATTTTTGAGAGGTCACTTAGTCAGAGTGTGGTACATATAACAAGCCAATGTTGCAGTTCTCAACAGTTACCGCTCAAGGATCATTGACAGAGTGTGGTACATATAACAAGCCAATGTTGCAGTTCTCAACAGTTACCGCTCAAGGATCATTGACAGAGTGTGGTCAACAGTTACCGCTCAAGGATATGTACATTTAACAACAAGCCAGGATGTTGACAGTGTGGTACATATAACAAGCCAATGTTGCAGTTCTCAACAGTTACCGCTCAAGGATCATTGACAGAGTGTGGTACATATAACAAGCCAATGTTGCAGTTCTCAACAGTTATCGCTCAAGGATCATTGACAGAGTGTGGATTTATTTTTCAAATTAAAGGTTTATTTAGATATATAACAAAATTATTAGCAGCAATAGATGCAAATGACATCCAATTTAAAGGTGTATAAAGGTCTGATTTAGACCGCCTACCGGTATTGTATCAAAGTAAGACACCTCCATCTAGTTAGTAGGCACAAAGCATTTATAAGTCATGGGTCTCTTAATGAAGCACTTGTATGACTACAAAATTTGCTTTTTGTTTGATCAAGCGATTGGGTCTCAGTTTTTTTATCAGAAAGATTAGTGTTAGGAAGGTTTTCGGTCATTGCGTTTCGTATGTTTCCTCTCTCGGTCGATATATTCCAGTTTCCTTCAAGATCTATTGCCCTGACGTAACGAATGAAGTTGAGAAGAAAATCAAATGAACGATCTGCGTTCCACTTTTATAATACATACAGACAATAACAAAAACAATTAGAAAGGATCCGTCATGTTTTTTCTTCAGCGCATTTCCGAATTTATTAAGTTGTGACGTGTTCCAGATTTGATATAACAGATAACAATAGTATTTTGTCAATAAACAGCAATATACGACACTAAAAAGCATTACATTTATTTCCCATAAACATATGGCATCATACAGAACAAAACGAATATTTCACGAAGTATACAATGGTGTATCAGTATGATTGAACTGTGTGGAAACATTATTAAGATATGTTATGGATAAACACCTGATACAAAAAAGAAGGAAACATATCATACAAAAACATAGTTCCATTGCCATGGAAAAAGGTAGCAGAGAAATGCAACACAAATTGACACGTGGACATCATCCCATTCAATAATTCTATCATAAATGTTACAATATTTTCCAAAAAAAACAATGTTATGCATTTCAACGATATTTATGCTATATGTCTATATCAATTATATTTTATAGGGGAATAAGCGAGACGAAATGTTAAATTCCTTAAAATTTACAAAATCTGGATCGTTAGGTAATTATATACATGTGACCCTTGTAGTAAAAGTAATGTGGTAACATATACATGTATATATATAAACTTTATTTATCTTACAACAATTGCGAAACAAGTTATGTTAACTTATACTAATCACTCTTGTTGGCCCGGATGTAAGCGCGCGAGGGGTCTTATTGTGGGAGGAAACCGGAATACCCAGGGCAAACCAACGTGGTCGGGCAGGTGACCCCTGACCTTTTCACCTGTGTACATATAAATGTATGTTTCATGTGTTCATTGCAGTGTGTTATTCCCATAAAATCTGAAGGAATGTACTACCTTAAAAGCAGCTTTAATCAACAGTTCCATGTCATATTGATGACATCGCGAAAGTACATGTGCAACCCAACCAAACTGTAGTAGTTCGCATTATAGACCCACCAGATGGCTTTACACAGCCTTGCGGTGATGATGATATTGTATATCTTCCTCATATATGTAAATTGTAAACTGCTATTATTATAGTAGTAAAAAGCATATACATTGATAATGTTATTTGTTCAGTTTCTGAAAGAGGCGAGATAACTCGTGTCATGGAAGTTTCCTACTACCGCAAACACATTTCAATGTGTCTGAAGAAATCAGACATTTGAATATCATATTATGGGGACATCCAGTCTTTTTAGCTCTGACCAGTCAAGGAAATCTCATAAAAACATCCAATGTTAATTCATATATATCCCTTACAGTTTGCATTATTTGAACAAACATTCATTTGATCTTACTATTTTACTATTTTGTTTAATATGCAAAAGAAAAGTATGTTCATGGCGCTCCTTGTTATCAAAACTTGAATGTAGAGTTTTTATGCGACAGTTCATGCAAGCAAACCACAAGATGTGATGTATGTGGGTTATTTTTTACTGTTCAAAACGTAGTTTCATTTTTTATCCCAAAATGCTGCATGAACACATTTAGATCGTATAGATTGCCGTTGTAACGTGCATACTTCCTACCATGATGCAATTCCACGGAATACTCGGGAATTCGACGCTGAGTTACTGCATTCGGTTGCGTTTTTGTGACTGGAGAAGGATTTGTATACGCTGCAGTTGTTGACTGATGGTATGGGTATCTAACATGGGCAGCAGGATTAGACTGAGGGCTACTTGTTTTCCATGGATCTTTTGTTTGTGGAACTTCTTCTTTCTTCCTCGGATTTGGAGATCTTTGTGCTGGAGTCGGATGGTGATTATCCAACCTCGTGTTTGATGAGGAAGGCTGGTATGTTTTGCTGAAGTTGGAACTAGCTGAAGCTGTAGTTTCCTTTCTGGGTACTTCCTTCCTTTTTTCTGTTTTAATCGGTTGTACGACTCCTTTCGTCACTATAGCTCCTTTCTCATGGAGAAGAAGGGGCGGCCACACGTTGTAGGCTACAACAGTTCCCATATTGGTGTACGGCTTGTACAAGTTGGAATCAAACGTTTTGTCAACAGTTGCTCCCTCGCCAATAACAACGGGTGGGTCCTGTATACACATCAGCCAACAAAGTTCAACACAATTCTTGATATAGACAGGGATTGCCATCGCCGTTTTCCCACCTTGTTGGATGACGTGCTCCTGTAGACAAGAAACACACAACATTACAAAGTGCAATAGACGGGACAGTGATAACTAAACAAGTGTTGGGTCACATTTGTACTCTATTCACGACACTTACAGATAAACTGTTGTTAAGATGAAATGGACATATGTTAGAAGGGTAGTCTAGTTTTTCCCTATTGAAAATAATCACCATTTATATTTTTCATTAACTGGAACAAAAACAGTTAAGAAACAAAAAAACATCTCACATGCTTGATGAATGTATCTGTTACATTTTACCAACGACAAAATATATAAATAACACCCTTTAACACAAATTTGATATGAGATGCAGTAGCCCCAAATAATGAATTAATCTGCATCATACATTGAAAACACTAAAGGTGCTAGATACATCTTCGTCGTACAGGTCAAGGGGCCAAAAGCAGCGAACTTTCTCACAGCAATATACTTAATATATCAAGCTATTTAACTTGTAAACATAAGTATTTATATTGTCTAACATACCTCTGATTGTTTTAATGTATCGGTTATATTTATGTTTGTATACAGTTTAACTGCATTGAAAGTTAACATTGGCACATATATTTTAATGGTTACCCAAGAATATAGATGGGCATTTACACTCATACCGAAATGAACTTTGAGCACTATCCGATTGCCTTATAGGTTGTACGAGTATTAAACCAGTAGAAGGTTGCAAATATTGTCATTTCAAATCAAACTTTACATACACAAGTAAAACCATGTGGGGTAAAATATAGTCGTTCAAAGACATCTGCAACAGAAATATGTTTCATAACGAGAAAATCGTAGGGTTTTCTTGTTTTCCAAACTACTGGTAGGTATGAGCTGTTTTGCGTTTCGCTCTTATTTCATCCATTATTTTGTCATAACCTACCGCAATTTTATCTACTGGACCTTTTGTTGATGCTTCCTTTCGGCAATCCTTCAGCTGTTTCATTGTTGATTTAGGAATCTCAAGGGTTATACCGTCTTTCCAAGCTAGTTTTGGCGTTTCCTAAAAAACAATTTTTTTTAATAATGCGTAAAAATGAGGTAAAGATAAGAATGTTTCACTTTATTCAACGTCTCGAAACGACAATGAAAATACACTTCCATATCATGGGATATTTTATAAAAGGAACGTCCCAAACATTTCGCTTTAACACTTGCAACAGTATGAACTAAAGCTGATAACGGGAGGATTAATACAACTCACCGTGAGGTCTGGGTTAAGTAAATCTCTCTGTAGTGACAGCATCTGCTTCTCCGACTGATCAGCACATACCCTGTAGCATTTCTGTAAAATATTTTTATACGGACAGATGTTGAAATATGAAGTTATATATATATACATTTTTAACTCTCAAAGACGTAGTTTAAAAAACTGTCCAGCGCTGCCAGACTTAAAAGATCGGATAGCAAATATCAGTGCAATGGTCATAAATAAGGTGAATTGGAATCATTCTTTCAGAGAGTTACCTTCCTGACTCTAATTTAACCAATTATTAGTAATATATCAGCGGTGGTTGGTTTTCGCGAATGCCCTGATACATGCAGACTTATGGCTTGCAGATGTTTGTAGATTTTCACTATGTATTAAGTTATATATTAAGCTACCTTGAGAACATCTAATAGTATTCGAATGCTGGTCTCTTCATCATGATCCTCACACAACTTTTCCAAGGCATCAGTCCATTCGTTATCATAAAGTTCGTCGTATTTTGCTCCAAGTTTCGTAGGTCTGTTCGGATCGCTAAGGTCAGTGATCGCGGGGTTGTTTTCATTCAGCTTTGTTCCCATCTCCTTACTTAACCTGTGCATATGGAACAGTCATTATTTGGACGAAATTGGACACTTTAATGACAAAAGCTTCTTTATTCTGCTCTTTTTTTGTTATTTCAACTTAAAACTTCACAGGATTTTTTATGGCTAGCTAACACATCATTAAAGCGTGCTTAGTTCGACACAGAATCACAAGCATAGGCAACGTTTTCCGGACAGGCAAATGAAGGGGGAAAATGGAAACAATAAAAGTGATACTATCATACTCGCTTGGCTGGGATCTAAAATGATTAATTTGTTCTTTGACATAGGTCAATTACCTAGTTAGCGCCATGTTTTTTTCCAGCACGGCATCATCTCTCTCTTTTTGAGCTGTCTTCAATTTTCTCTCTAACTCCTGAAGCTTACGCTGGGTTTGTTCATCTTTACGTTCTAACGTATCTAGATCTCTTCGATATTGCTCATTCGTTTGCACCAAGGCGTCGTATAGTTCTTTTTTTATCATATCTGTCCCCGCTGAAAGCGATTCCAAACGATCCTTTCTGGTCTGAAGGATTTTCTCCTGAATTTTCAGAGAGGTATTCAATTTTATAATCATCATTAACAAAAACAATAAAAAGTGATATTCTTATTTACATTTGCAAATATATCGTAGGTATATTTCTTACCTCCTCGTTCATTAGATCGTCTTGGTTGGCCCGTTTCATGAAATCTTTATAAATATGCTGTGCCTTACATACGTCGATATCTTTTAACTCGGATGCCACATGGATGAGTCTCCGAAGGTCGTTCACGTCTCTTAGATCATGTATGGTGTCCTTGGAAGGTTCCACAGCCTGTTTTGTAGTGTCATCCTGCCGCAACTCCATAGTTTCAGTGTTCCATATTCTCGGACTGATTTCAACAAAGATGGAGGTCTATGCTATTATGTCTAATAGAGTTATTGTGATTATGTAGATATAAAAATGAATTTACTTTAGAAAACAGTTGCTGGAATTAAAATGTGTTAACGTAGCACAGTCAAACATTATATTTACATTATGACAAGAACATATTCCAGTAATACTCGTTTGAATTGTAGCTGTTACACCTTCTGTCTCTCTAACACATACCTACAGATATTTTTTAAAGAGTAAATATAATTTAAGGAACAATACCTCTCTCTCTCTCTCTCTCTCTCTCTCTCTCTCTCTCTCTCTCTCTCTCTCTCTCTCTCTCTCTCTCTCTTGTTGTTTGTTGAAGGTTGAAGCATGTGCGAAAGTCTAATACGCTTAATTGGTCATTTGTCTGATGAAATCGACTGTGTTGTCATCGAAACGGCACACCTAAAATCTACTTGTGTAATAAAAATGTTTATTCTAAGGACATAACCAACCGGAAGAGGAATGTTCCAAAATTGGCAGGAACAACGTTTTAATACAGCCTGAGCAGAATTTCCCACAACAACAACCTTTTCGTGTGATTTCCATTCTTTTTATTGTCTATCACTTACCTCGGTGCTGGCCGAGCGGGACGGGTGACGGTTATATTGTGTGTGGTCATGACATTTCCTGAACCGGACATCTGGCCATAGTGCGGACTCGTCATTTTCCAGAAACACCTCTTAAATCAATTTAATATATATTGATATATATATATATCTACATGCATTGTGACCATTGTAATCGAGCTATAACATTATTCAAATTATATTGCTATTAGGATTTCTACTTTCGGTTTGTGTATATGTAGCATTACAAGCACTTCATCACAGATATCATCATGAATGATGCATATTTCACATATACGAGGCGCCATTTTGTAAATATTATGATAAATTACAGTATTTCACTGCTTCTATGCAAACACTATGCAGTATGATAATCAATGTATTACTGATGTCAAGGCATGAATGATATCTTACCTCTAAGCGAACACAAATATAGTACACAGTCCTGTTAATAGACACATTTGTTATGGATTTGTACAGGTCTGTTCTGGTGCTTGCGTCTAGTTCCGCGAAACGCGTATGTAAATTTTCCAGTCAAGGAAGTAATATTTTTTTCAAATTGTTAAGAAACATGTAATGTTGTGCTACGCACAAATGTATATAGATATCGCGTAAACAAACTTTTAAAGGTAATACGGGTTAAACCTGTTTTCCTTTGGTTTTCATGCAAATTTACTATTTTCAATTTCATTGTTGGGTACTATTTCCAGAGAAAGATCTTAGTTCTCTTGTTGAACTTAAGTTCTACCTTTTACGTTCTCTCATTGCCACAAGAGCTACAATAAGATATAAATTATAAATTGAACACTTTAATTCTTAGGATGAACTTAAGAATGATTTATATCATAAACTTCCTTTTTTTATAAATTTGAACACCTCGAGAACAATTAAAGGTAAAACGAGTTGAGCATGTTTCACTTGGACTTTAATGAAGATCTATTGCTATTTTATCCTGTTTAATCAATAAGTTATATTTTCATACAAATTCTAAGTTCACTGGTTTAACTTTGTGTTTGTATCTATAATCTGTACCGCCAGGTCTATAATAAGATATTAAGTAAATATTAAACATTTGAATTCTAATAATAGATCTAAGACTGATATACATAATGTTTTTTTAAATATAAATTTTAACATCTCGAGAATGAGCTTCCGGGCAAATGACCAGAGGTTTACAAAACAGAAGTGATGTATTTGTGCTGTAACCTGTTCATATGTATTTTTCAATGATATGAAATCATATTTTCAAAACTATTTCCATATCTTAATGGTTCATTTACAATGTAAACATTTATTTGTTGTCATCCTCTAAAGTCATCATATAGTATATTTGTTCAGTTTTTGGTGTATACGAAACCAAATATGTCCCAAGAGATAACCTTATATAGACTAAACTTATTATCATTTTTTTTCAATATCAATCAGAGATTTGGAGTAGTGGGTAATGGATTTGTTTTACTCGGCTTCCAGCACTTCTGATCACATGGTTTGACAATGTAGTTAGTTTATATGAGCGCTCATTATACATTTTCATTATGTCTGCAAATGAAATTATCGAAAAGGGGAATGATATAAATAGTCATTTTCTTTTATTTTCTTTGCATATCCAATTTACATAATCATGATACTTATTTAGCTTTTTTCGGACGTGATTTCAATATCAATAACAAATATTTAGTTTTTTTAAAATTCTTTTCTAAATTTGGTATAATTCATACATACATATATATATATATATATATATATATATATATATATATATAAACTTTTCAGTGGTGATGGTATGAGAATTTTACCATCTGGTCACTTAAATGCAGTCCATACACAACAATACTACTAATCTGTAACGTGTAATTTATCTGTCCTTATTGTATGTTGTCCGGCGTATGTATCCTTAATAGTATACTCATTTAGAAGGGGATCCAAATACTTATTTAATCCCTGTACTTAAATCAGAACGGCTACAATAGTGTATCGTCACACCTGTGTAAGCATGTTGATGACTCAGACTGTGATGTCTATGCATGTGTGTCTATTACATGTATGCAATATATAGTGTCAGAAAATAAAAATGGAAAAGGAAAATAAGATAAGCAGGTTATCGGCGTATTTTCCTTCAGTATAGAATGTTTATATTTACACGTTATATGTGTTTATTTTCCTTGATATCTTTTTTACCAATTATGGTAGAAATACAATGAAATTCAAAAATGTTTACAGCTGGTTTAATCTAACATCAGATTTAAAATTACAGTCAAATTGATTGGTTTTAGAATTTCGGATATCGTTGTAATTATCCAGTATGTATGGTTAAAAATTCATGACCTCTTTGTTTTACCAAGTGCTCTGATTGTTAATTCCTTTGGGGAAAGGGCTTATATAATGTTGCAAACACTTGTGCTAAATTCTATTGCTGATTATCACGGCAATGAAATAAAGTTTAATCGGTTTATTTCCGTAGACGATGTTAATGTTAGTGATAGTTTCACAGTCTTTAACTTCCGTCTATAACGAGTAAAACAAGAAATCGACACCAGTAAATCCATAGACATCAACTTTTTACTTTTTTGTAGCATGTTTTGTTTATTAATAAAAACACTCAAAATTATTATTATCAACTATATAATTCTTTTACAATGTGTGGGTCTTTGAAGGTTTTGCAAAAGTTCAACGGAGTTCATCAAACGAAAGGAACTGAATAATTGGTTACTCCCTATCATTTATATATGAATACACCAGTAAGCTCATGTATATAAGAATAAATCACAATGTTACTTCTTCACCGAATATTTACAAATGTTTCTCGATAGAATTATGTAGCAACATGAATAAATCTTGTCTCGTTCATAGAGCATGTTTAATCAGGCGAATGAGGGTCAGAATTCATGCATATGATTCATCCTTTCTTCCGATAGCACGTTTATAGGTTTCATATTCATAATATCTTCCCCCAACATCTACGTAGAATTTGCCTTCGTGTTGTAATAATGTTGGTCGTGCATAAGTAGAAACCGATTCCTGAACGTAGTTTGTCGAAGGCCGTGAATGGTAATCTCTGTCCCTATCATACGTACTCTTGGATTCTACATGATCACGGACATGTGAGTGATGAACGTCCTTGCCATAAGTTGGTGTCTCCGAATAAGACGTACAGTAGTTAGTCTTGTTGTAATTCGAAGAAGGCTCGTGAATCCTCCACGAAGTGTCAGTGTTTTCTTGCTTCTTTATCCTGTCCCTCTCTGCTCTTCCATAAGCGTCCTGGAAAGGGTCATATGCTGTGCGTTCAGTCCAGTGGCCAGTTGCCTCATTGGCGGAATATGTTGTACCGTAACCTTTGATTGGTTTCAGTGCCGCTGAAGCTCCCACGCCGTTCATACCCACATGTGCCTTGCTTTTCTTTTTCTCCACTTTCACCGGCTGAACGATCCCTTTTGCAAGAAGCGGACCGTTCTCGTGCAGAAGCAAAGGTGGCCAGACATTGTAGGATACGACAGTTCCACTGTTGGTGTACGGTTTGTAGATGTTGGTATCGAATTTTTCACCCTCTGTAACATCCTTGCCTATAGCAACGGGTGGATCATGCATGCACATATACCAACATACTTCGATACATTTCTTGACATATACGGGTATTCTTTCTGCAATGCTTCCGATCTTTTCGTAAGCATATTCCTGTTAAACAAATTTAAACATTAATTAATAGAACATAGGATGATATTCATTGAGCAATATATCAAGGTCATAGTAAAGTTCAAACAGTTATGAGTCAAGAGGACAGGACGATATAGCACAGCGGTTGATATACAACATATGTTCATATAAATATACCGTCACAAAATGGAACTAATCCACACAAAGACCTGAATAGTACGTATAGAGTTAGGTTTTCTTTTTAAATGTGTGACTTTGAAATGATCAATTTCGGATTTAAATATAGAACTAATCATACCATATATCGAGGATATGAAATGGTTTCTCGTTAAATGTATCTTCAATGATTACGATTAAATATCGATAGGTTCTGTTTTACCCGGGAAAATATCGATAGGTTCTGTTTTACCCGGGAAAATATCGATATATTCTGTTTTACCCGGGAAAATATCGATATATTCTGTTTTACCCGGGAAAATATCGATATATTCTGTTTTACCCGGGAAAATATCGATATATTCTGTTTTACCCGGGAAAATATCGATATATTCTGTTTTACCCGGGAAAATATCGACATATTCTGTTTTACCCGGGAAAATATCGATATATTCTGTTTTACCCGGGAAAATATCGACATATTCTGTTTTACCCGGGAAAATATCGATATATTCTGTTTTACCCGGGAAAATATCGACATATTCTGTTTTACCCGGGAAAATAGCGATATATTCTGTTTTACCCGGGAAAATATCGATATATTCTGTTTTACCCGGGAAAATGGCGATATATTCTGTTTTACCAGGGAAAATGGCGATATATTCTGTTTTACCCGGGAAAATAGCGATATATTCTGTTTTACCCGGGAAAATATCGATATATTCTGTTTTACCCGGGAAAATAGCGATATATTCTGTTTTACCCGGGAAATTATCGATATATTCTGTTTTACCCGGGAAAATATCGACATATTCTGTTTTACCCGGGAAAATATTTATATATTCTGTTTTACGCGGGAAAATAGCGATATATTCTGTTTTACCAGGGAAAATGGCGATATATTCTGTTTTACCCGGGAAAATATCGATATATTCTGTTTTACCCGGGAAATATGTATATTCAATAATAGTTAATATTCCTTTAAAGACCTTTTTTTTTATAAAAATAGCAAAATATTGATACAAACATCAAACAAATTTTACATGTGGTTACAAGAAGCATATTCTATATAATTGACAGAATGGCATTTTGATGTGACCGTTATTCACAGGAAACTATTGTTTTACAAATGTCATTTTTAATCTATTAAAAAGGTCACTTACAAAACAATTATCAAAACTTGAATTTGAAAGATACACAGGACCCACAGCAAAAAGAAACGCTGTTTCAACTTTCGTTCCATTGCCACTAAACAATGCAATCAGTGAATTTCAATGCAACGCATTGCAACACCATTTTGATTGATTTAAACTCAAATATCATCGTTGAAAAAGATGCAGCAGAGCAAGCAGTGATACCTATCATTTATGTCATTACTGCAGTGATGGAATTAATTTGTACTTTCATTGAAATCAAATAACTAATTCATAATTGCTTTTATTATGTGGCAAAATATGATAAACAACCTGAAACATCGAAAAAAAAATTATCATTGATTTCATCAATACTCGATGTAATCTGAACCTTGTGTCCCGGAAATTCTACTGCTAATGCATTGACTCCATAATGATAATTGAAGATATACCTCATATAAATTTCAGAACGATGGACAGCTCAAGACACAAGGTTTTGTTATCGTTTTAACGATGATCGTCCTCGAATGACTATTGGAATATACCACCATGGTTCATTTAATTCAAATTGAAAACAAATATGACACCGCATTTTCGTGAGTTAAGAAATCATCACCAAGGCCAATTTCAACATTTAGATGTATTTTCATGAAAGTGAAACGAGCGCATCATCGATATCGTGGATTTTCGGAGAAATTAGTAAATTAGTAAAAAAGATTATCTTGTCTTGTATTGAAATGATAAAATTTATCTCAAGAATTTTGCATTCTGTATCAACGTTAAACACATTGAAATCTTACGAATTACTTTTACAGAGCCAAAATAGATTTTTTTTTTATTTCATATGAATTGAAATATTGTTTTTCGAATTAAGTGACATATTTGTATATTGACCTTATAAACATATTCCGCGGCGTCTGACGACATCTGCTTTCGACAATCCTTTAGCTGTTTGCACACTGATTTCGATGTCGTTGGCTTCGCTGCACTAACCCAGGCTCGTTTCGACCTCGCCTTGATATAAACATTGAGATTAATTCTACATAAGTACACACTTGCTTTATCTAGATATCAAAATCAAATTCATTTCATTGGTTTTTTCTTTTTCTTCATTTTAACAAGTCGTTTTACTGTCACCACAGATATATTACATTATCTCAAATGCAGAGATGACATACAGGAAAAGATATTAAGTAGCTTGAAGCAATCTTGTAGAAATGAAAGAAGAAGACTTTTAAATAATAAAGGTGAATTTTTGATGCAATATCTAGCTGTGCTGCTTATTCCAAGAAGGAAGTTCGACAGAGCTGTATAATACGATTTTATTCAATAATTGATGTATAATCAAATTAATGTGGTTATCACATAAGTTTGTATATTATATTTTCCTCATAAGATTAAACCAGACAAATTTAGGCCTTTTCCAAGGTAAATTCCTTAACTGTGCTTCGTATGAAAGTTTACTTTTTTTAAATGGAAGAATGTAATATGAAGTTTTTTTTCAATTTTGATGTAGTACTCACGTGTTTGTCAAGATGAATTTTTTTTATTAAATTCTTTCAAAAATGATAAGTTCGGTTCGAGTTTTAACCCCCACACTACATAACGTTATAGTCTTTCCAGTACAATACATCACCAAAAGGGAAAAAACGACCCATACATCAATCTATTTCAAGTCTATGATAAATGTTCCTTCTCGATATATTTGCATGGAATGGAATGGAATGTACTGTTTTTAAAAAGAAATTGAATAACCATTGCAATATGTCTTCCTTAAAGGATACTATTTCAACACGTTACCTAGGGTTGATGGTTCCCATAATAACACATGGAGTTCACTTTTATAACTGATTCTAAAGTTGTATACTCCAAAGTTTAAATACACTAAAGATATCAAATAAAATGAAGTACTGCGAATACATAGTTATATAAACTTGACAGTTTAACAAATAAACAGTGAAAAAATTTCTTAAAACGTAAAATATATGTGATAGAAATTGAAAGTTGTCTCCCTTGGAAAGGAAACATTAAGCTTATTTTAAATAAAGAACGACCAAAAGAGTATACATCTGCTGTAGTGCTTTGTTAGTTTTATAACAATTTCACTTGATAAATATCAAAGATAATTATAATAATTTTACATGATAAGACATAATCAAATTTTTAACACCGATCTTTTTGTGATTGAGGACGGATTATTGGCATAGTAACGCTAAAAGACTTGTTTGAGCCATCATTATATAGTTCAGAATATACTACATGCCAATTTAATAATTAACGATCTGATCAAAATCAATCTTTGCAATATCTATAAATAGAATGCAAGCATCACATTTGGCACTGAACCTACCGGGTCCGCTGGGTTTACCAAAGCCAACTGAAGCGATTCCATCTGCTTATCTGCCATTTCTACACAGAGGTTGTAACATTTCTGCAAAGAAATAAATTCTGCATTACTATATTTTGTGGTTCGCATCTAAAAATATGAGTCCATGTGTATGCTACTGTTTCGCGTGATATTTCTGTGATATGATAAACATTTACAGTAAAAGGAAAGAAGAAATAAACTGCTCTTTACATTTACTGCAGAAATTTACGAAACACTTGATGTAATATGCTTGTATATCGTCATCACGTGTTGTTTCTGTGAAATTATGTAATGTATTTCAGGAGAGGGCCTAGTAAGTTGCGAGAACTTGTGACAATCCCTTTTGTATGTTTCTACAATAAACTATATTTGAATGAATGATGTAATCACAAACACTGTACCCTAAGGATGTCGTGTAAATTTTGCACACAAGACTTCTCCCTGATATCGTCCTTGCTATTTCCCGTAAGTATCTCCATAGCGTCCGTCCATTCGTTATCATAAATTTCGCTGTATCTTTCCCCAAGTTTCATGGCTCTATTCGGGTCACTGAGGTCTGTGATAGATGGGTTGTTGTCTGTCATTTTAAACCCGATCTCCTTACTTAATCTGTGCTCCAACAGAAAGGTATCATCAAATTATCATCGATGCAAAGGTCTTCATGCTTTGACAATATCTAAACATTACCATTTTCACCAATAGATAAAAACTCGTACCTATCATCTTTACAACTAACAGCTAACTATTATGCATTTGCATCCGGCACCTACTACACTTGTATTTGCTAGCCAAATTAACTGGATTAGTTTTTTTCATCTGGGTAATTAATCGCACTTCATAGATAGTTATCCCTTTCCCTTAGATAATAATAATTTTCCAATCAAACTTGATCACCTATCTGGTTAATCACACATTCATAGTACTTCGCACGAATTTGACAAAAGTATACGAAAACACATCTCTGAAAGCTGAAAACTCAATAATGCAAAGGCATTTTAAGGTGATAGAAATGAAGTTCCTTTTCTTTGTTATGCAAGAACCAACTCCAGATGACTGTCAATCCGTTGCTATGTTCACAGTGCACATTACCATTTGCCGTTTTCATTTGTAACATTCCACGAAATCCAATTATGAAATATACACATCCGGTAATACAACAATACTCTAGAGTGGTGTTTCTTTTCAAATCTGATTTAAAACCTAGTGCATAATTTGTTATTAAAAGATGGATATTTAAATGCCATCTCTAAAATCCATCTACCAACTTGCATATCGATCAATTGTTATTTTTCTTGGTCATTTTCTAACTTTCAACAATTGAAGTCCGTTTGCTAATTACCGATGAGTCTTTAAAAGGATAAAATAGCATTATGATACAGCTGAATTATTAAGATTTAATTCATAATTCACATATTACTGTACATTGTCTTTTGTAATATATGGCATATCGGATATGAATAAGTTCTTCCAGCGAGTAAACCTATCTAAAGTAGAATTATTGTCTATGACAATTATTTTACATTATTCACCAAAGAGATCAAGGAAATCTTTAAAATTATGGTTAACTAACCTTTTCAGGGCGTCATCTTTTTCTGACTGTGCCTTTTTTAGTTCTTCCTCTTTTCTTTTTAAATTATTTTTGTATTGGTCATTCTTTGTCTCCAAACGTTGCATTTCGGTATGCAAACGTTCATTTTCTTTGCATTTGCCTTCCAATTTCTTGTTGGCTTCCTCAAGCTTCTCTTTTTCGTTCAACAGAGCATTAAATTGCTCCTGTAGTTCCTCCCGATCACGTGTGGCAGTCGTAGACGCTTTCAGTTCCATTCGCTCATTCAAAGCATCCAAATATTTTTCCTGTGGCAACAAAAAACACATTTGAACATTAATTGAACTAAAGAGGCATAGTGAAGTTGACGAGATGTTGCGCAGCTAAAGAGAAGTAATGAAGTAGAGGGATGACGAACAATTAAAGAAATATTGCTCACTACATCTCTTGGAGCCTGTTTCAATCAAAGCGATAGCTACTGCTGACTGATATATTTATAAATCTAGTTTTGTACGTAGCATTGGTGACACAACAGATAAAGCATTAAATGACTTTGTGTCCCTTTTGGTATGTCAATTTTGAATACAACGACAGGAAGCAAAAATGTATGCAACATTTTAATTGATTAAAAGCATTATTGTAATTAATTGATAACATTATTTTGATTAGTTGATAGCATTATTTTAATCAATTGATAGCAGAATTATAATTATAATTCAGATGTATTTGGCTCAAGCTCTACATAAGTAATTCAGTATAAAAAAAAAGAAAAATCTGTGCACGTGTTTTGATAATATTGCGCGTGGATTATTGATCGATCCGGGTAACAAACACAAACAAGAACAAAGTACACAAACTAGAACAACAAAAGACGCTTGCATTTGGGAAAAGTCGATGTTTCCATCAGATTGTTATTCAAAATGGCATTTTTCTTTTAAAATTTCTTTTTGTGACGTATCCCGTTTTTTCTATATTTACTGAGATTAGAATATACATGTACCCTAAAACAGTGGATATAAAAAGAAAACAAGAAAACAGAACAAGATAGATTTTAAAACAGAGATTCTTAGTTCTTTAGACAGAAGCTAAAAGTTGAAAGGACGGCGAAATAAAATTAATAGTAAGTTTGTTAACCTCAGATTTAATTTGTTCCTCATTTTCAGTTTTCTTCATAAGCGCTTGATAGAGACTCAGTGCTGCGTTCACATCAATTTTCTGAAGCTCCCCAACAACGTGAAGAAGTTTTCGGAGGTCGGTTGGATCTGCGGCGTCCGTGCTAGGCGTCCGTTCATGCTTGAAAGCTTCTGGTTTCCGTTCTCGTCTTTAATCGACAATGGAAGGATTTTTTTTATTACATGCGTTCGTGCAACATGGCAATATGCACAACATGATGATACCTCAAAGCATTCCTTAAAATCTGTATTTACTATAATATACAATTTATACAAATACATTATTGTTGTACATAGAATTTCGTTGCTTTAATTTTCTTATTTTAACACTGAAATTATGTATTACAATATGCGATGAAAGTGGGAGGAAAAAGTCATGTGGTTGAAGCTCAATCACCCGAAAAATTTCGGCCAACACCGACAAGTCAATCGGCTAGGTGAAGTGAGAAAATAAAAAGTCGTACAAGGTGGAAAATTGGTGACAATATTGGTTTGGCCCACTATCTCACAATATAGGTTACGACACATTTACTTCCTAGTTTATACTCTTCCTTTTTGAATGTATAAAAATGTATGATTTCGTTCTTGTTATCATATAGGTTCATATTCTATGCTCCATCTTCTTGGCTATATTAAAATTATGACTTTGTTTATGTTTTAAATATTTGTTTGTAATAAAGATAAATGTTTGTACAGCATGGTTGACATTGTTGTGACCATGTCTGTCATGTTATTCGTCTTTTAATAAAATGACATTACTGGATATCTTTCTGTCTTTGTTATTATTGATATATAATATACCCCAAAAACATAGCTCATGTCGTGACTCAATTATCGGGATGGGAATTATAACATAAAAGATTTTCTATAGTAAGCAAGAAAATTGATTTTCATCCTAACGTAGGTATAGTGTGAAATAAAAGAAAAAAATTTTAGAAACAAATTTCAAAAATTCCTCAGATAAGCGGTACTTGCCACAACTTCACTATCTGACGATCTTTTACGTCTGACGTGATACATATACAATTCTTACCCTGATGCCGGTCTCTCATGACGAGCTTGGGTCCTGTCCCTAGTTGCTGAGTGTGGTCGTGCACGCCCAGGGTATGCACCAGGTGGAGAAACCTTACTGCTACTTCTGTACGACATTCTGTAGGGAACGCAGGAGAAAGTTTTCAGATTAAATTCTTTAATTCTATCGTAAATAACAGCCCCATTCAATCCTCGGCATTTTTGTGTACGTACAATCTATGATGGCTGTCTTCTGCGATCTCTTTTCCTTATTTAAACTTGACAGCAGATCAAGGCTTTGAATATTAAATAGCACGGATATCTCGCTTGTTATCATTTCGTAAAATATGCTAGGTACCGTGAAAATCCTAAAATCAATATCAATACATGATATATCACGTACAAGGAAGAGTTTTTTATTCGTTGGATATCAACAGCAATTAAAAAAAAAGAAAAAAAGTGGGGTGGGGCAGCGGCATGTAATATCAAACAATGAAGTAAAAAAACTACTATAAATACTTTACCTACTTTAATACTTATATAGAAATTGTTACTTGTTTAAATTTTTTAAATCGGTATTTGGAAATGTGCCAATTCTGTTTGTATTTAAAGACAGTAGAGGTATAGCACGTATAGTTATGTTGACTAGAATTCAAAGTAACGAATACTCACAAACTTTGTATCGACTTAGATATATTGGTAGCCTGAGCACATTAAATAAAAACAATAACAAAATTTTTGCATAAATAAAATATAAACCTCATAATTCAAAATTGAATTGGAAGAATTTATCAGATTGTTATTTATCACTAACAAATGCTAGAAGGATGAAACAGCTGTATGGTGCGAGAGAGACAGAGAGAGAGAGAGAGACAGAGAGAGAGAGAGAGAGAGAGAGAGAGAGAGAGAGAGAGAGAGAGAGAGAGAGAGGGGGAGGGAGAGAGAGAGAGAGAGAGAGAGAGAGAGAGAGAGAGAGAGAGAGAGAGAGAGAGAGAGAGAGAGAGAGAGAGAGAGAGAGAGAGAGACAGACAGACAGAGAGAGAGAGAAGGGGGAGGGGGGAAGGAGAGAGAGAGAGAGAAGGGGGAGGGGGGAGGGAGAGAGAGAGAAAGTGAGAAAAATAGAGAGAGAGAGAGAGAGAGAGAGAGAGAGAGAGAGAGAGAGAGAGAGAGAGAGAGAGAGAGAGAGAGAGAGAGAGAGAGAGAGAGAGAGAAAATTACACGGTAAGTTGATAACTATGAATAAGAAGTGACACGATTTATAGAATTCAAACCTTCCACCCTTTGTATTATGCTGATAAGCACTAATATAAAAATATAAGTTACAGTTGATATTGAACAATAGTATTCTGTCAAAGCTGTCACGTTGTTCGATCTTTATTGTTGAAATTTTGTTTCATTGAGAACAAAATAAGAAATTTTCATGCATGATATTCAGCTACTTTCGTTTTGTGTTTCTTTAACACTACATTCCTCTGCAGGTACATGAACCGGCACGTTTCTTATCTGAACATTTACGCGCCATTCATAACTGTCAACGTTGGCCTATAAATCCGTTTAATTGTCATTTACAACGTACATATATGTATACAACTATATTAATACACTTTTTGACAACAGCTTACCTGGAGTTAATATAAAGCGTCGATGTCGATGTAAATATACATGCACTTGCATGAATGTATGTATTTATCCAGGAGAGTCAATATTAACGGTCTGTTCATGTGTCAATGTTAGTTCTGATAATACCCAAACAAGGAAGGTTTGGATAACACACACACATATATATACAGTGTATATTAGTAACACACTACCGAGCCCAACTCATCGGTGACAGTGCAGCACTACTGTTTAAATCGACAGACTAGAAAGTCACGTGTTAGTTTTAACTTGGTTTGCATTGGCTCCAGGTTTGTTTACTAAACCTTAAAATCTAAGCATATATTTGATGAAAAAAAACCGAAGTCTGAAATTATGCAGTGTTAATATGTTATCAATAGAGCAAAATCATGTGATATGATTCAATTTAAAGACAATTTTCACTTCATATTTGAAGAAATTTCAAATGAAAAATAAAAACAGTATACTGAAGTTGAAATTGAAATCTAAAATCTCTATTACATGGAGATATTTGATACATTAAAAATTCCTATAAATTTTTAAATCATTATGAGGCTTTAAGAAAATCATTTATTTTCAGACGTTTAATGCTTGTCAATATCTACCTTCAACTTTTGCGAAATCACGAACTCCCATTGGTGCCCCATATTGCAATAATTCACCGCTCCCTGTTACCTGATAGGATTCCGCCAGGAGACAACTTTCATTTTCTTTCGGTACATCTAAACTGTGAACTTATTCTGAACATCATTATAGCATAGTACTTACCTCGCGTTGTCGTGGAATAAAATGCTTTTCATTTAAGTCATATCCTTATTTCAAACACGCAAATTACACGTAAACAACCGGAATACCCCTTTGACTAATAATAACCAGCCAATCGAAATGCGTTATACGAATGAGTCGCGGCGAAACTCAAAAACGAGGCCGTGTACACATTGGGAGCGAGAAATTTCCTCCTGTGTTGTGATATGACACCTGTTTATTACTTTAACCTTTTTAGATCGGTAAGTTGTATTCAAAGAGTTAATGTATACTACCTCTAGCAAGAAACTAGACGATGTCAGCTACAAATGTAAAATGATAAAGGTACTGTAGACATTATAACACCTTGTACCACAGCAATTGAGGCACCTTGGGGTTACACTTAAGTACAATACCTTCCAGTAAAATGTTATAACTATTGATGATACTAAAATTGTTCTGTAACGGATTTTAGTATATTTATTTTGTGTACATGCCCCTTCAAATGACATATGTGATAAAGATTATGCAGGATAATTTGAAATGACAATAGATTTTTACACATATGTACGTACACGCGTGTATATGCTAAATGTATGCCCGTTTTATTTTTAAATCCAATATCTAAATATCGGTAAAATTCAGTAAATTCTGTTCAAACCTACCTGTCCTTTGATGGGGTTCTCATTCTACTCAACATTGATTCTGACATGGTGATACAATATCACTTATAAGTGCATGAGATTTTGTTTAACGGGTATACTTTCAGTTTGCATAAGCAGGAAGTAATAACTACAATGTACTATACAACTTGTGTACAAAATATCGTGACGACCTTTGCGATTAGGTTACAAAGACAGATGTCTATTGTAAGACAATGGTTTCGAGGTCACGGCTGCCCAAATGTTCAGGTATTTCCTTAAAATTTAAAAGTTGATGTAAATCTTAATTATGTAAATAGGATTTTTTTTGTTTCGCTACGTTTTTCCAAATTGTTTCGCGAATTATACCTCTGTAATCTTCGGGCAGTCTTTTAACAGTGAATCGCTTGTGGCTTGGCATGTGTGATTTAAAAAAGCAGCATAAAATTATGCGTTTATTTGATTTTAAGGACTCAGTCTTCCCAAACAACCAAAATTTCATTAAAACCGCTTAAATCCTCTATTATTTAACTGTTTTGAAGACTCTGCTTTATACTTAAAGACGAAAATTTCTTGTGTTTATTTTTTTATTTTTAGAAATTCGGAGAGTGGTTGCTGTGCTTAACTTTTCCCAATTGTCCCCCAAATATCCATTTTTTCATATGATCAAGAAACAAAATGAAATATTTATTGTCGGGTCCAGAATATCAAAAAAATGGATCCACCAAATTAAAAGTTACGTATTTTGAACTTGCGGTTTGGGGTGATGATTCATGCAAACTTCTGTTGAATTCTACTAAAGGCGACCAGAGTTATACTCAAAACAAAAACTAGAGCCACGGGAAAATACATTGAAATCGCTGACTCCAATAGCCGAATGACGACATCAACTACTCCGTTACAAAATGTAGAGCTACGTGTGTAAAACATCGTGTCTAGTGCTCAATGCTATGTACATACCATAAATAACGAAAGTTTATAAAACACTGAAGTCAAAGATAAACCTTGGAATTCATCTTATATTGAATTATCTCCTACTTTTTTTTCAAATATGAGTTTCATGATCTTTGATAAACTTGTGTTGAGACTTTATTGGACCCTTTAGTGATTCCGGTGAAAAGAGTGTGGGAATCCATTGAGCTCAATTTTATTATTAATTGATTTTTCTGATTAATGTACAGTATAAGTGATATCACGTAAAACAAATTCAGGCTGAAGGTTTTATCTTTATGAATTCATGGCACCACAGCTTTTTATTTCATTTATTTATTTATGAAGCTTGACGTGTTTCATGCTCGCTAGTTTGCCTGTTGGTTTCGTTGTTGTACACCTTATTCTAATTAGGGAATGTGGCATTACTTACTTGGAATGACCAAGATTTACATGGATGGTGGGCGTAGTCGATAAAGCAGAAGGCGCTTACTCTTTCGGAAGACCTGGTCTTATTCTGTTTGGGTTTTTTTTTCAGCAGTCTCCGTGTAAATTTTTCTCTTGTTCATATATTCCCCTAAATTTAATGAATTTGAGTTTGGATTATGATTATGTTGACGCGTTATTTTTCTTGTTTCTTCATGGTGGGGCTATAAACAGAATATGTGGTATTATTACAATGAATTGATGATATCACCTAGCCATTTTGGTGTTTTGTACTGTTATGTAAACTTCGATCAGATGTAATGTTGACTGCTATACACATGTATGCAATTCAGCACTGTGATTTTAAACTTTTGTATGTGAATATAATGTACAGTATCGTCTACTTTTTTTCTAAAGTTATCCTGGATTTTTTTTTATCGTCCCGGTAGACGTCATTTGAAACACTCAGGTGAATTTTTGGCAATCTTTTGAATCGATTTCCGAGATTGCTGAAAATTGCCGGAAATTTCCAACGAAATGTACGAATTTGCAGACGACGCAAGATTCAAAACAGAAGTTCAACTCACTTATATAATGTAAGCCTTGAATACTAAGAATTAAAACAATGATTTCATTAATATTCCATTGTGTTTCCCCAGAAAATGTAAAATTCAAGATGGCCGCCTTACATCAAGATATTAAAAGACAAAAGTTGATGGTGGCCGCTATCGACTTTGGAACGACCTACTCGGGCTATGCATTTTCCTTTAAAGAAGACTACAGAACCAACGCCCTTCAGATTTCTGTGAACCAGAGCTGGACTGCAGGGTCAAGGAGTCTGGTATCCTTCAAAACTCCGACCTGTATTCTGTTCGACAAAGATCAGAAATTTGAGGCATTCGGATACGAAGCTGAGGACCAATACTCCGAATTAGCTCTAGACGACATTCATGGCGACCATTACTTCTTCCGGCGCTTCAAGATGACACTTATGGAAAGAGTATGTTATTATAAATCAACGACTGTTAAAATACTTAATTTGGAAATAAATTGTGATTTATTGTCACCTGTTATTTTTATCAAGTTTACATATATATATTTGCGAACGTTATAAAGAGGCTGGTACATTAATACAAATTCTAGATGTATCAGTATATATCCAGTGTAGGGATGAGTGAAAATCGTAAAAAAAAAAAAGATAAATTATGTATTTACAGTAGATGACATCTTACCAGGTAAATTAATACCGTGATATTTTTGGTAACAGAATTTGCAAAGAAACACATCTCTGGTGTCGGAAAACGTGACCAAACAGATGTCAGCCAAGACGGTATTCGGCGAGTCGATAAAGTACCTAAAGGACCACTTACTGACCACACTGGACACACGTGGAACGACCGTGGTCAACTCGGACATTCACTGGGTTCTTACTGTCCCTGCCATCTGGAAGGACAACGCTAAACAGTTCATGCGGGAGGCAGCAGACTATGTAGGTTCAGATGTAACTTTTCAGTAATTGACTGTCGATTAATTTCCTGTGCCCATGACACTGCAATAGTTCGTGTCATATACACAAATGTATTAAACACATTATCATTTAGTTTTTATTTAAGCAGTGCTATTTGCTAAAGTTCTTAGATTATGATATAGAATGTTTAATTAGAGTAAATAATTTCACTTTTTTATGAAGAAAACGGCATCATATGAGAATTGTCTGCCTTCTACACTACTAGTTACACTAGACACGGTCAAACGAAGTAACACTTTGACGTCACATTTACCACGTGACTAATCACCTCATTAATTTTAGCACTCATGTTTAGCGAGTACTTTCTACTGCCTAAAAAGAAATCTCATGACACATTTGAGCGGCGTGATCTGGTTGGTAGTGTTATTTAGATTATGATGTAACAAAATTTAACAAAAACCGAAATCGTGACCAAAAGCCTTTAATGAACATTATACATGTTAAAAAAACCCACAAAGATATGAATTTAGCAACATTAACACTATATACTGAGAAAGAGATACAACTTCCAGGAATCCTTAGGGAAAAATAGATTCAAACGAAAACGAGATAAATCGAATTCAAGCGGTCGTCAGTTTGATTTTCTAGCATTCAAATATAAACACGTGACACAGAAAGTATGTTTACTTGCATATTAAATTGTTTTTCATGTAACTATCTTTTTCTATAATCACTTTCAGTTCAAGTTTTTGTTTTCATTGTAGGCCGGTATAAAAGGGGAACAACTCACCATCTGTCTTGAACCGGAAGCAGCATCTTTGTACTGTCAGTATCTACCCATAGACAAGTTAAAAAGCAATGTGTCTTTCAAGGGATCAACGTCAAAATACATGGTTTTGGATTGTGGAGGTATAGTCGGAAGTTATATTCTTTCTTCGTTGATTTAATTAGGGTGATAATATTACGTTACCTTGATGTAATACACCAGCCTTAGGCTTACCTCTATACAAGCCATAGGCTTACCTCAATACAAGCCCTAGACTTACCTCCATACAAGCCTGAGACTAACCTATATACAAGCCCTAGGTTCACCTCTATACAAGCCCTAGGCTAACCTCTATACAAGCCCTAGCCTAGCCTCATCTCTATACAAGCCCTTGGGTAACCTCCATACAAACCCGCTGCTAACCTCTATACAAGCCCGATGTAACCTCTATACAAGCCCTAGGTTCACTTCTATAAAAGCCCTAGGCTTACCTCTATACAAGCCCTAGGCTAATCTCTATACAAACCCTAGGCTAATCTCCATACAAACCCTAGGCTAACCACTATACAATCCCAAGGCTAACCTCTATACAAGCCTTAGGCTAACCTATATACAAGCCTTAACCTTTATACAAACCCGAGGCTAACCTCTATACAAGCCCTAGGTTCACTTCTATACAAGCCCTAGGCTAACCACTATACAAGCCTGATGTAACCGCTATACAAGCCCTAGACTAACCAATATATAAGTGTTAGGATAATCTCTATACAAGCCTTAGGCTAACCTCTATTCAAGCCCGATGTAACCTCAATACAAGCCCTAGGCTAGCCTTTATACAAGCCCGATGTAACCTCTATACAAGCCCTAGGCTAACCTCTATACAAGCCCGATGTAACCTCTATACAAGCCCTAGGCTAGCCTTTATACAAGCCCGAAGTAACCTCTATACAAGCCCTAGGCTAACCTCTATACAAGCCCGATGTAACCTCTATACAAGCCCTAGGCTAATCTCTATACAGGCCCTAGGCTAGCCTCTATACAAGCCCGATGTAACCTCTATACAAGCCCTAGGCTAACCTCTATACAAGCTCGATGTAACATCTATACAAGCCTTAGGCTAACCACAATATCAGCCTTAGGCTAATCTCTATATAAGCCCTAGGCTAACCTATATTCAAGCCCGAGGATAACCTGTATACAAGCCCTAGGCTAACCTCTATTCAAGCCTGAGGCTAACCTCTATACAAGCCCTAGGCTAATCGTTTTACAAGCCCTAGGCTAACCTCTATACAAGCCAGATGTAACCTCTTTCCAAGCCCTAGGCTAACCTCTATACAAGCCCGATGTAACCTCTATACAAGCCCTAGGCTAATCTCTATATAAGCCCTAGGCTAACCTCTATTCAAGCCCGATGTAACCTCTATACAATCCCTAGGCTAACCTCTATACAAGCCCGATGTAACCTCTATACAAGCCCTAGGCTAACCTCTATACAAGCCCGATGTAACCTCTATACAAGCCCTAGGCTAACCTCTATACAAGCCCGATGTAACCTCTATACAAGCCCTAGGCTAATCTCTATACAGGCCCTAGGCTAGCCTCTATACAAGCCCGATGTAACCTCTATACAAGCCCTAGGCTAACCTCTATACAAGCTCGATGTAACATCTAAAAAAGCCTTAGGCTAACCAAAATATAAGCCTTAGGCTAATCTCTATATAAGCCCTAGGCTAACCTCTATTCAAGCCTGAGGCTAACCTGTATACAAGCCCTAGGCTAATCTTTTTACAAGCCCGAGGATAACCTCTATACAAGCCCGATGTAACCTGTATACAAGCCCTAAGCTAACCTCTATACAACCCCTAGGCTAACCTCTATACAAGCCATAGGCTACCCTCTATACAAGCCCGATGTAACCTCTATACAAGCCCTAGGCTAACCTCTATACAAGCCCGATGTAACCTCTATACAATCCCTAGGCTATCCTTTATACAAGCCCGATGTAACCTCTATACAATCCCTAGGCTAACCTCTATACAAGCCCTAGGCTAACCTCTATACAAGCCCGATGTAACCTCTATACAAGCCCTAGGCTAGCCTCTATACAAGCCCGATGTAACCTCTATACAATCCCTAGGCTAATCTCTATACAAGCTCGATGTAACATCTATACAATCCCTAGGCTAATCTCTATATAAGCCGTAGGCTAACCTCTATTTAAGCCCGATGAAACCTCTATACAATCCCTAGGCTAACCTCTATACAAGCCCGATGTAACCTCTATACAATCCCTAGGCTAGCCTCTATACAAGCCCGATGTAACCTCTATACAAGCCCTAGGCTAATCTCTATACAGGCCCTAGGCTAGCCTCTATACAAGCCCGATGTAACCTCTATACAATCCCTAGGCTAATCTCTATATAAGCCCTAGTCTAGCCTCTATACAAGCCCGATGTAACCTCTATACAAGCCCTAGGCTAACCTCTATACAAGCCCGATGTAACCTCTATACAAGCCCTAGGCTAATCTCTATACAAGCCCTAGGCTAGCCTCTATACAAGCCCGATGTAACCTCTATACAAGCCCTAGGCTAACCTCTATACAAGCCCTAGGCTAACCTCTATACAAGCCCGATGTAACCTCTATACAAGCCCTAGGCTAACCTCTATACAAGCCCGATGTAACCGCTATACAAGCCCTAGGCTAACCTCTATACAAGCCCGATGTAACCGCTATACAAGCCCTAGGCTAACCTCTATACAAGCCCTAGGCTAACCTCTATACAAGCCCGATGTAACCTCTATACAAGCCCTAGGCTAACCTCTATACAAGCCAGATGTAACCGCTATACAAGCCCTAGGCTAACCTCTATACAAGCCCGATGTAGCCTCTATACAAGCCCTAGGCTAACCTCTATACAAGCCCGATGTAACCGCTATACAAGCCCTAGGCTAACCTCTATACAAGCCAGATGTAACCTCTTTCCAAGCCCTAGGCTAACCTCTATACAAACCCGAAGTAACCTCTATACAAGCCCTAGGCTAATCTCTATACAAGCCTTAGGCTAACCTCTATTCAAGCCCGATGAATCCTCTATACAAGCCCTAGGCTAACCTCTATACAAGCCCGATGTTACCTCTATACAAGCCCTAGGCCAATCTCTAAACAAGCCCTAGACTAATCTTTATACAAGACGTAGGCTAATCTCTATACAAGCCCTAGGCTAATCTCTATACAAGCCCTAGGCTAACCTCTATACCTGCTAACGTTGCTAGGTTGGCAGGTTAGATTGCCATGTTTTCTGATTCGAGCAGAAGCATTAGAATCTAATGCTTTTGCATTTTGTAAACTTTATGATAGAATTTGAATATTGTCCTGCCTTTACTTGTTTACAACATCATCGGTATCAAACCTTGGGTGATTTAATTACAGTTTATTTTTACTTCTAACCAACTACCCCCTTCCCTCACCTCCATCACATCCCTCCTCTATCCTGCTCCTCACTTCCCCGTCATCATTATACAATGTTGTTTCTCTACAAAGAGTTGTCGTTGATGACACTCATAGTCAGAAAGATTTTATGATGTTTGGCATTGTTCTCGTCCATTTTATCAAACCAAGAACTGTACAAAAACAAAGAAGACAATTTATCAAAATTCTTAGCTTCTAGATTAAGGAAGAGATAACATATTATTTTCGTTTGCATGAAAAACATTAGAAAAATAAGTTCAAAAATCCTTTGTATCTTCTAAGAAGGCATTAATTTATTTATGAAAAAAGTAATAATGTTTACAAAATAGCAACACGAGTTTATTTGAAATATTTACCTCAGGTCAAATATATCCTGATATGAGTAGTGCGTTGATTGATATCGTAATAAGTTAAACATACGACAATTCAAATGAAACAATAGGCCCACACGGCCTGTATAGTTCACCTGGATTTTAAAGCCCAGCAATGTCATACATACCTATAGGTTGGGTATTTCAAATATTTCCAAATTTAAGCTTCATCAATAACCGCTTTGGTGGAGCGAGACTAATGGGTAAATTCTGATATCATGACTGTCGTTTGATTCCCACTAACAGTTTATTTGGTTATCGGGTTGGTATCTCAACTTTATACAAAAATGTCCCAAAAATAATGTCCTTTGCGATATGCAACACCCAAGGATCTATTCTTACATAACGAATGTGTTTATCTCTTGATGTCAAGCAATTCTAAATATAAGGTCATGGGGTGGGGATTTCAACGGTTTCAAAGATATCACCCAAAAATTAAGCCCAGAGGGATTGGGCGTCGCCTAAGGGTCAATTATTACATCGTGGATGTATTAATGTCTTGATGCCTAGCTTTGCTATATATGATTAAAGGAAGGGTTTCATCTGTTTCAAAGATATAACAAGGAAACTTACGTTTGATTGCAGGAGGAACTGTCGACATCACAGTACATGAGAAACAGTTGGACGGCTCATTGAAGGAGGTTCACGAGGCAAGCGGTGGTCCATGGGGCGGCAAATATGTAGACGAAAAGTTCACCGAGATGCTGGTCAATCTCGTCGGAAAAGAAGTGATGGAGGCGTTTGCAGAGGAGAACAAGGCTGACGTGTTGGATCTATATAGGGAAATTGAAACTAAGAAACAAACTATCAAACCGGAAATGACGGGGAAAGTAACAGTGAAGATTCCAGTATCGCTTAGTGAAACATATAAACGACTAGCAAAAGAGAATATTAAAAAAGTAATAGAATCCTCTAAGTATGACGGTAGAATGACATGGACTGGCGATAAACTCCGAATGGAAGCCGATCTATTTCAGGAGCTATTTATGGACAGTAAGAATAAGTTGCTATCACATTTAGACAACATGTTTCAATTAAAAGATGTGTCGGATGTCAAAACTATTGTGATGGTAGGAGGATTTTCAGAATGCGAAATTCTTCAACAAGCAATGATTAAAAAGTTCGGTCAATCTCGCAAACTTGTCATACCGGAAGACGCTGGACTAGCGGTGCTAAAAGGGGCCGTTTTATTTGGACACAAGCCACAGACAATTACACAAAGAAAAGCCAGATATACATACGGTATCAATATATCACCAGCGTATGACGAAAGAACACATTCACCAGCACGGCGCGTGACTATTGACGGTGTTGATAGGGTCAAGGACGTATTTAAGAAATACATTGAGAAATGTCAACCCCTTGGAGTTGGAGAAGCAGTCACTGGTAGACACGTGACAATAAAAAGAAACCAGCGGGAGATGTTGCTGAAGGTGTACGCTTCCGATGATCTTGATCCAATGTATGTGACGGACCGGAACTGTGAATTCTTGGGAAAGATTGTGGTGGAACTTCCGGAGTCCAAGGAACGCTTAACTGTGGAAGTGAGTATGATTTTCGGGGAGACGGAATTGATGGTAGAAGCAAGGGAACAGTCTGCAGGACAGATAGCCAAGACTCACCGGGCATATTTTGACTTCTTGTGAATCATATTATTTCTTAAAAATCTATTTTCGAACTTAATAAAATTATCATAAGTAGCATGAAATGCTATGTATCTAGCACAAAATGAATGTTATTTGTTCAAAATTTGTGTATTTTTTAAATAGATGTTTTACTACACAATAAAAAATACATTACATGGCAAAACCGACTGATAATGTTTGTTTTTATTGACTGTAAATAGATGAAATTGTGATGATTAAGACTCACTTGGCTTATGCAACCGTTAGATTGGAATTGCAGCAAAGAAAGCTGTTAACCATTTTCACCCACTAATTTGGATTTCTGAGTAAATCTAGATTATCAGTCATCCGTGACTGGCATGCATGCTTGTGGATGATTATGACTGCACTTGAATTTCGTTTTATGATTAAAGCTATCTATTTGTTTTCAATTTTCCCTCTTTGCATCAAAAATATTAATTTTTATCAAGAAATTTTAAAAATGTGCACATGTCGAGCTTGTCGTCTTTATTTAGATAACTGGCGTAATGTATTCACATTTATTTCGGACTATTTTCAACCTCGCGTAGAACTTTTCAATTGGCCGATCGACAACGCAAAGATAAGCACGCCTACCGAAAATAAAGGGAGGTTACTCTTACCATCTCCGACAAACAAAGTGTCGTCAGCATTCAACGTCATTCCCAATGATATCGGACTTAATTATACTTCTAACGTGTCGTTGAAGAAAAAAACTAAAAGCAAACGGTTTCGAGTCTGGGTCATACTTTCAACGAGCGTCCTTCCAAACAAGAGACGATGATACAGTTGAAATTAGTGGCCATGTTTTCCCCAGTCAGCGGAAAAATTTGGGGATATACCCGTTTTCAGTCGAATATTTATGAGGTTTTCCTTTTCAAATAAGGTTAACATGGCAAATCACTGCATTTATTCACATATTTTATTGCATAAATTGTATATACAAATGGATTGGGCACAAGTTTACAAACTTATATAAAGCCCGTTCCAAGATAAATAACAGACACATATAAATGCAAAAGATGACCTATTCGAAATTTACAAGATACAATTATAGAGACAGAGAGAGAGAGAGAGGGGGGGGGGAGAAAGAGAGAGAGGGGGGAGAAAGAGAGAGAGAGAGAGAGAGTACATCTACAAATGTAGTGAAAAAGGAACAATAGCGATATGGTCTAACCCAACCCAGGTGACAATCACATTCTTTATACTATTCCACTCTTCCTAGCGTTCAACTTGTCAATGTCTATCAAAAACCGTGCCACCGATGTCCTTCTCCTTGGTCCATGCTGATCCTTCTGGAAATAACATATCTCAACCGATTGTCACCCGAGTTGGGAAGGAACGATTATAATTTACTATAGAGTATAATTTAAAACCGGTTTGTATTTATAATAAATCTTTGGGTGGATTGGCATATAGTTTCGTTTTCCTGGTTAGTCAGCTCGGAGTTTCCAAATAATAGAAGGTGGAGGTCTAGTGGAATGAAATCATTAAGCTCACGATAAAGTTGTAGGCGTTGGTAGGCATAATTATTACATACAAAAAAGAAGTGATGAGCATCTTCGATATAGTGTCCACATTGACAGTGTTTATAATTAATTAAGTTAGCATGAAACAAGTCATTATTTAAAGTACTGGATCTGTTACGTAATCTGGCATGCAGGATGTTAGTTTTTCTATCACCAATAAGAAAATAGGGCGGAATTCGAATGTCTGTGTTTTTACGGAGAGAGTGTTTAAAGACCGAATATGTTTCACTTTGTCGGATATCGTGATCTAACTGATTCCAAAGATGAATAGTAGAGGGAAAGAAAGAAGATTTTGTGAGTTGTAGACGGTAGTTTGGTATGGAGTAATTATTGGCATTTCGAAGGTTATAGGGTGAATTTTCTGAGACTAAGGGGGGAAGAAGAGTGGATAAATAATCAGGTGTTAAGTTATTTTTGATTTTATAAAAAAGCTGCAATTTCCTTCTAGAGCGTCTAAAGCAAAGTGGTTCTAACCCACATTCAGAATATAAGGAATCTCTGCTCGTATAAGATGGTAACCCCGTAATCACACGAGCAGCCTCTAATTGAAGTTTTTCTAATTTGTCTGCGTCACCGAGAGTACATCCATCCCATACCTCACAGCAATATTCTAATAGTGGAATAATATAAGAATTATATATTCTATACAATGTTTGTCTACCTAGAATAAATTTAAGTTTTCGCAAGATACTAATCTGCTTAGATACTTTTTTACAAATGTCCTCAATATGACTTGTCCATTTACAATTCTGGTCAAATGTTACCCCCAAATGCTTATGATTATCTACAAAATTCACACTAACATTATCAAATTTTATATCTATCGCGTAGTCTAATTCGGAATTATGGATAAGTAATGCTTCTGTTTTAGTTGGATTAAACTTTACTAGCCACTTTCTCGCCCAATTTTGAATTTGTTCTAAATCATCATTTATTACAGTTTCAACGTTGTAAGGGGATGGGTTCGAGTATAATAAAGAAGTGTCATCGGCAAATAATTTTGAGAAACTCTGAAGATTATCGGTTAAATCATTAATATATAAAATAAATAATAGGGGACCAAGTACTGAGCCTTGTGGAACACCCGCATTAGAAGATTTAATAGAGGATTTAGAGTTACCCACGCAAACTTGCTGTTTTCTTTCACTTATATAATTAACAAGCCAATTTAAAAGTTTACCCCGAATACCATAATTTGCTAGTTTCACTTCCAGACCCCTGTGCCACACACGATCAAACGCTTTCGATATATCGCAAAAAACTAAACATGTAGGTTGCATTTTTTCTAGATTTTCGCATAAAGTATGATAAATTTCGATAAGTTGATGTACTGTCGAGTGACCAGGTTGAAAACCAGATTGGAACTTGTATATCAGTGAATTTTCTAGTAAATAGTTATTAAGGTATTTTACAACTAATCTTTCAAAAACTTTACCAACAGTGCTTAATAATGAAATTGGCCTGTAATTAGCAAAATTGTGTTTGTCCCCTTTTTTGAATAATGGTATCACTAATGCATGTTTCCACATTTTAGGAAAAACCCCAGTTTCCAGAGAGGATCTAAAGATGAGAGATAGTGGGAAAGCTACTGATACTGCTGTATTTTTTAACATATTATGACTGATTGTGTCTATACCAACAGCTTTATTCACATTTAAAGATTTAAGTATGTCAATTACGTCCCTCAATTCAAAATGTATATCTGATATTGTCGAGTCTGTCCGTAATTCTACCGTCGGAGATTCTATATTAATGTCGTCTATAGTAGAAATGGAAACAAAGTAATCATTTAAAATATTAGCTTTGCCATCATCGGTCATTTCAATGTTGCCATGAGTATTTCTAATAGGGGGTATAATGTTTGATTCGTCTGAAGATTTAACTAATTTACGTACAATTTTCCAAAAATTTCTAGGATTTGAATTCGAGTATCGATCTAAAATTCCATTTATATCAGCATAAAAAAATTCTTTTGTTCGTTTCTTCAAGTTATTCACATGATTACGTTGTTTCCGAAAGTTAGATAAGTTGTTGTTGGAGCGGTTTGATTTATACAATTTCAACAGTCTATTCCTTTTCCAAATTTCACGTCTTAAATTTGAGTCAAACCAGGGTTTGTCATTAGGTCTAACGGTCACCGTCCGAGTCGGTATACATTCCCTAGCTATGTCTAGGTATCGCGTTGTAAAAATTTCACACATATCGTCAGGAGAGTTAGCAGTCGCAAATAAGTCTACCCAGTCCGTATCGTTTAATTTATTATTAAATAAGTTATAATTTGCGTCATTGTAGCATCTTATAGTTCTTTCATAAGTCTTCCTAATACTAGTCCTAACTGTCAATTCAACCGTTGTCGCGCTATGGTCAGAGATGTCACTGTCTATATCTATTACGTCGGTGTAGCTAAAACTGCACGTGTCAGACAGAATAATCGGGTCAAGTAAGGTCGAGCTTGTACGTCCTACACGTGTCGGTCTTTGAACGATATTCGATAGATTAAAGGAGTCAAGGATATCAACAAATACATGATTATTATTAATAGTTAAGAGGTCAACGTTGATATCACCAACGATTACTACGTGTGAAGTTTCATTAAAAGCCGTTTCAATTGAGTGTCGGAAGTAATACCAGAAGGAACGATCACAATTAGGAGGTCTATACACAGTACAAAGAAGATATTTTTGCTCTGAAAACTGGAGTTCTGTCCAAATAATTTCACCCACCCGGAATTCCAAATCAGCTCTATGACGGGTGCACAAGAGCCTGGAAGCGTAAACAGCTATCCCCCCACCCGGAGACCCACGATCTTTACGGTATACATCATAATCACTAAGGAGTATATCAGCGTCTACGGTGGAGTTATCAAGGTGAGTCTCGGTGACACAGACAATATCATAATCTAATGCTATATTTTCTAGAAATGATAATTTGTTTTTCAGACTTCGAATATTTAGATGAAAGATAGAAATGTCGGTTTTCTCGATAGGGCCGGGGTTAGGATGGACATCGTTACATGACAGGATGAGAAGTTGTAAAATTAATAGAAAGCAAGAGTTGTTAGTAATGGCAGACAGAGTAGCGTGAATGGCTAATAATAAAGAAGTAATGATACTCATTAAGCTAGACCTACATCTTGTAAACAGTTTACTGATAGAAATAAAAATGAAAAAATGTAATGTAGTATTTATACCGTGTATCCGTTGGTAGAAGCAACCAATAGCTACTCTATACTGCATTAAATCATTACCCATCATCATCAAAAATTACATAAACAATAGAGTAGACAATAGAGTAGCCATCAGGTCCATCTACCAAGGTTTTATAGCCAATACACCCAGTAGTAATTCTTACAAGGAAAAGAAAAGAACAGAAAAGATACAAGATAGAAAATAAAGGAAAATGACGTAAAAAATCGTAAAGAGAAAACATGGTTTTCACAAGAGTATATCTGTGTATGGCACGTTGCGTGATGGAGAACTTAGATAATTACATTTAGATAAACACTTTCAGATATAACATCATAACAATATGTACAGGACAAGTAAAGGACCTAACATAAATTGAAACACACCAATCTTTTTAATATATCATTAAAAAAAAAAAAAAAAAAAAAAATTGTAATATACCATTAGGCACAGACGGAAATTTGTAATATATCGTTAGACACAGACTTAATATTGTACAATATCATTAGACACATAACAAATCTGCAGTATGCCATTAGTCACATACCATTTTGTAATATCTCGTAGTACGCAGCAAAATGTATTTTCGTTAGTCTATACCAGATTTGTAATATTCCAATAGATAAATATCAAATTCAAATTGATAATATCATTAGACACATACCATTTTTTTTAATATATCATTAGACAATATTTTAATATATCATTAGACATGTAGCAAAATTGCATTATGCCATTAGTTATATATTATTTGTAATATATCATTAGACATATTTGTAATATATCATTAGACATATGCAAGTATTTGTACTGTATCTTTAGACACATACCAATATTTGTAATATATCATTAGACATTTACCCAAATTTGTATCTTATCTTAAGACACATACCAATATTTGAAATATCTCGTTAGATATACCATTAATTGTAATGTATCATCAGACACAGACCAATATTTGTAATATATCATCAGTCACAGACCAATAATCTGTAATATATCATCAGACACAGACCAATATTTGTAATATATCATCAGACACAGGCCAATATTTGTAATATACCATCAGACACAGACCAATAATTGTAATATATCATCAGACACAGACCAATAATTGTAATATATCATCAGACAAATATCACATTTGCCATGTGCAATTAGTCGCATACTCATACTAAATTTGTAATATCTTATTAGGACATATATCTAATTTATAATATATCACTTGACACATACCAGAATGTGCAATAAATCGTTAGGCAAATATCAAAACTTGTAAGTTTTCCCTTGACACATATCAAATTAGTTTTATTCCTATAGTCGTATATCAAGACTTGTTATAATGCTGATAGTCACACATCAACTTTGTAATATATCACCAAGGCCATAGCAAGTGTGTAGTATTTCATTTGACATATACAAAGGTTTTTTTTTTTTATATATATCATTAGACACAAACCACATTATTAGAATTAAATATTAAGAGCCATTTAAATTCAGACGGAAATTTGTAATACATTTTTTGACACATATCAACTTTGCCATATGCCACTTGTCACATACGAAGTTTGCTATATATCATAATACATACCAAATGTGTACTATTTCTGTGTCTTTAGACACAGACGAAAATTTATATTGTATCATTAGACACATATCAAATCTGTTATATGCCATTTTTCACATACCATGTTTGTAGTATACCATAATACATGTCAATTGTGTTCTATTCCATCAGACTTCAATCATTTGTAATATTTCTTTAGACATTTATAAATTTTATAACATATCATTAGACACATACCAAAAATTGTAATACATTGTATATCATTAAACACATACCAAAAATTGTAATACATTGTATATCATTAAACACATACCAAAAATTGTAATACATTGTATATCATTAAACACATACCAAAAATTGTAATACATTGTATATCATTAGACACATACCAAAATCTGTAATATATCATTACACACACCAAAAATTGTAATATATCATTAGACACATATCAAAAATTGTTTTATGCCTTTAGTCACACATCAAATTTTTAATATATCTTGTGTATTATTTCATTACACATAAAATATTACCGTAATTTAAATTTGTAATATGTCATTAGACATATCACCAATTTTTTCAATATGATATCATGAAACAAATCCTAAAATTTGTTATATACATGCATCATTGGACACAGACGAAACTTAGAATATATCATTAGACACATCTCAAATTTGTCAGATGCCATATATCACATACCATATTTGTAATATATATAATGCATACCAATTGTGTTCTATTCCGTTAGACTCAAATCATTTGTAATATTTCTTTAGACATATATCAAATTTATAACATATCATTAGACATATACCAAAATTGTGATATATCATTAGACACATACAATTTTTTTAATATATCATGAGACGCATAACAAACTTGTAATATGTGATATTAAAAATTTTCATAAGATACAACCTCTATGTTATCATAGACATATATACATGACCATTTTTAGGAAAAAACACGGAATCTATTATACGGAGCTTGGGTGATGTTTCAACTCTAGTGCTCTTACACATTCTGCAGATTTTATAATGATTTTGTCGGAGAATTCACTCGTTTTATAAAAGATTCTGCCGTCCATAGTCCACAGGGCATAAATGTGTTTTTCTTTGCGTAGCTTGTTGAGACGGCTTACAAGTCCTGATCGGTGTCCTGTGAGACTCTCCGTAATGAAGATGTTGTTGTCTAGGTTTTTACACTGTTTTTTGTTTTGGAAGATTTTGTGTCGGTCTGTGTAGCGAACAAAGCGCGCAATAACAGTCGTCGTACCATTTTTGACCTTACCCAGAACATGGGACCTGGAAATGTCCTCCCGATTTATGTTTACCTTGATAGCACGAGCAATGTTTATTACTGCCTCATGTGTATCAAAAGCAGAAAGATCCCCGTGGGGTACTGGGACGTTGTGGAATTTAAGCGCAGTGCGCCTGGAGTACTGTTGTTGTTCTTCCAACTCTGAGCGAAGATCATTCATTTCCGTTTTCAGATCCTTTAATTCTGATGCTTGCTTTTCAATTGTTTGTAAGAGGGGTGACACTTTTTCCCTGACGTTTTTAGTGACGATACTGTCGAGTTGGCTATCATTATTAATGGCGGTACTCACAGCACTCTGTATCATAGGTTGGATTGTCTGAGTGAGTGAGTTTTCTATTAAACTAGCCACCATTGTTGCTATGGTAGGAGCAAGCATCTGGGCAAATTCTTGCAGAAATTCAGGTGAAATTTGGGATTCAAGTTTATTGCCAGCCATGTTTGAATTACCGGTTACGTGAGAACCCGGTGTTCCTAAATCAGGGCGTTTGTTCTCGATAATGTCCGGAGACACTGGACTAGACATTTGTTTCCGTTTATCAGTAGCAGCTCCACAAATAGGGGTTGTGAAAACTAGAGCCTGTTCTTTGGTAATATGGAACCCTGTATCAGTTTTAGACGAGCACGCCATACTATATATACTGTTCACTATACGTATTTTATATAAGTAATGTTTCTATATGTGGCTATATATAGCTAAGATGGCTGTCCTTTGTTCGGTCACTATGAATCACAAAAATCGCCAAACTGACCTGATATCCTAAATATGGTGCAAAAATATAGGGTACAGTTTGTAATTGAATGTCCGTGTACACTTACTTGGAGTCTGGAGCTTAGAAAAATGTCGAGAAATATAAGAATTACATCAAAATGTCCCCACCACACAAGCACCGGTCAGTACACTCAGGCCATCAACTCGCCATGTTAAATCGAGTCGATTTCAGTATCTTTTGGTATACTGTGACGTCACTGGTCACTTATTGGGTTTTCAGATTTTTACTCAACTGTTTCCGTGAAATCGATAATTTTGCCATTTTAACAATGTCGCTTTTATGGTTCATCTTTGAAAATTTTTATTTCTTGTAAAGTGGTCACAGTAACCTATATTTTCATATATATAAAAAAAGATTTTTTGCTGAAGATACCCTTTAAACACCACACAATGTTGAATCTGTTTATGTTTTTTTCCTCTTTACATTTTTGCTAATAATTAAAAAGATAAAAGAAAAAACAAAACAAAGTTCAAGTGGTGTGATTGTTTTCTATGGAGCAGAATTAATGAAATAAAAATAAAAACAGTCGCCATGCAGGGTTAGCTCAGTTGGTAGAGCATAGGCTCCACGACCAGAAGGGTGCAGAGGGCCGGGTGGGTTTGAATCCCGGCAGCAGCAATTTCTTTCACCTCTGTTTCAAGTGGGAAGGAAGTGGTAAACCCCAAAGAAACAAACAAAACAAGTTTGCTTTTACAGTAATATAAAGTCTTTATAAAATGGCCACCAAGATACATCACTGATATAATGGTTACTTTCTAAACTGGCATTAAATTCTTAAATTTTTGTTTTTGTTTTATTTATATCATGTTAATGGTTTTTTTTTCATCAAGAATATTAATACCTTATTGGAAGACTTTAAGATTTTATTTCAACTGTTTAACCATAACAGTAAACATTCATTTTATCACAGACCATTCACAAAGTAAAACTTTGTAAAAGAGTAGAAACATGTCCAGATAATTTCATTTCCCTTCAGTCAATAAATATCCGAAAATGGTCAGTCCGAAATCAAGCTTGTTTATAAATACACACATTAACATGCGGCTTATTAGCACATGAGAGAGGATTATAAAACTTATGCTAGCAAAATTTTGAGTGAAAAACAAATACTGATGTTCATTGTAATATTGTACACGTGAGTCTGTGAATATTTACGCACTTTTGAGCAGACATAAATAAAAAATGCTTTCCTTTAGAAGGACACCACAGGATCTCCTCGTTAAGTTGATACTTAGGCCGTCCGCACAATCGGAGCCAAGACTTGCACTTCTCATGCTTCATCTGAGATTTGGGAAACGGTATGAACACAACACCTCCCTATAATCGCTCGGGGTAGCGAAATCGGTGTTGCAAGTTCCCCAGCAGCAAAGTATCACCATTGTCGGAGAATGTCGGAGTAGCGAAATGTAAACAAAGAGGCGAATACTACCCGCGATCTGATTGGCTAAACCGCGCTGTCAATCAAAAGCTGTCGATCGGCCAATTTCACCCAGTGTAAATTCGCTTTCAGTTCATAAAAATATATGTCTGTGTAAATTGTGCATACTCAACCGACCTTTTGTTTTACTATAATTACAAAAGGACGAAACGGGTGACAGATAAAATTCGATAAAGGTTTCCCCTTTCTGTATTCTAGACAGCAGGTAAAGTGAATGTTGTCTAAGATATACAAGCGGAGATAACCAGTGACAGACAGGTCCAATACTGTATAGCATAAAAATAAATACCTGCAAGCTTGTCACCGAAATGTCCATAGTCACAATGACAGATTGTCTCATTTAGACTAGCATTATTTAGTTTTAATGCTTAACATTCGTTGTTCGATTTTTTTAATCCCTCGAACGAATTCACATTATCAACCACGACAGTCGCAAGACAGACAATACTTGTGGCCTATACTGGATTGGCTCCACATTTTGATTATATTAAGACATCTTCACCAGAGGCGCTTTCACGGCTACATAGAACCTAGAACTTATTATAAGATTGACAAAGACGACAAAGGATATATACTGTATCAGATATAGTGTTTAAACGCGACGACCTGGACAAACACCAAAAGGTGATCGATTGATTCCTGAAGAATTCAGTTAAGTGTTAGTTTTAAAGATATTAATACATCATAAGAGGCACAGACGAAAATCAGTAAATATATAATTTCAGCGGCCAATATATTTCAAATCATTCTAACACACACACGTATAATGATACTTTAATTTGCCTGTGCAAACTTGATTTTTTTTGACGGAAGAATATTACTGTAATCTCATTGAATGGATATTTTGCACTTTTTGGCAAATTTCAACCTATAAGCGATACCGAAACTCAGTCAGTGTCTGGTGATAGATTTTATGAAAAATATTGAATAAATACATAGAGTTTGTACTGCAATCACTAAGACTTTTTGCTGGTATTGGAATCCCATTGCCTGGTTGGCCTTATTTCTCGTCGATTTCAAAATGAAAGTACAGATTATTTAGCGCTGTTCGGCTAATAAGAAGCACACATGTTGTGGTCCAGTCATAGACGAGCGAATATTTGCAGATCGATCTAGTTATGTCTATTAAAAAATCTGCAAATTGTTTGTTTATAGCGAATGAATTGAGGCGAACAATTTCTGTATGAACAATGTACTGTAATCTTTCAATGCACTGTAGGCTTTATTTTAGACCTTCGTGTACAAAGGGTCATAGTTCATTCGACAAAAGTGGTCTATTCCTTACCTTCTTATACACCGCCAATTCTAGTACGATCCACACTGGTCATTTGTCTGACGAAGATGACCATGTAGTCACCGAAACGTCACACTCTAATCTTCTACTAGTTGTGTTGTAAGAACTTCTATTCTATTAACATTACCAAAAATGTTTTGAAATATTTTGCAGATGAACCTGATCAATAAGATATACGACCCGACCATCAACTCACCTGTTACATCACAGATAAACAATATCAGAACACTAGTCTCGCCCTTTTTTCATGTAAACGGAAGCGGAAAGTTAAGCATAAAAACAACAATACCACGCGATCTGTAAATTTCTCCGGTCAAGGTACATGGTACACATATGTATATATTTTGTGTGTTGTGTGTGTGCATAGCGAGTCCATGCTAACAGGTTAGTACAGAGTAAATATTTCTATTATGCACTCATTTTATTCTTGAAAGCATGTCTAATTTTTATAAATAGTTGTTATATCGCTTCATTTTCGTCTCCAATTTGGCATTTGGTTTTCCCCAGTATAGATTTGAGAAAATGAAAGTAACCTCCCACCCCCCCATAAAAAAACATAACTAAAAAACTAACTATTCTGTGTAATATCGACAAAATGAAACGACACGATCGATCTTAGTCGCGTCATTGACGGAAGTATATTTGAAACAAAGAATACAACATTTTTTTCTCATTATTTACTTGGATTTATTATTTCTGCGAATTCCGGTTAGTACGCCTGATTGACAATATAGTTTTAACAGCACAAAGAATAGTCTATTTCTAAAAGATTGTATACCACCGTTTATCATAACTATAGCTTTACTTCAAAAGACACTTATATAACAACATATTGAATTTGACAGTAAAATTAATTAATGGATGTTGAATGGAAAACTTGACAACACGTTTAGTTGTTTGAAACATCGATTCTTAAATGGTAATTAAAAAAAAAATATTTGCATGAAACAACAAAAGAGATCATGAAATTCCATTTTTTTTCAAATACACCAGCATAGTCTATGTATGCATTGTATAGTCTAGGTTTGTATCTTATAGTCTATGTATTGTATAGTTTATGTATTACATAGTCTCTGTATTGTATAGACTATGTATTGTAAAGTCTATGTATTGTAAAGTCTATGTATTGTATAGTTTATGTATTACATAGTCTCTGTATTGTATAGTCTATGTATTGTAAAGTCTATGTATTGCAAAGTTTATGTATTGTACAGTATATGTATTGTATCAGACAGTGTCTGTATGTATTATACAGTATATATATTGTATCAGACAGTCTCTGTATGTATTGTACAGTATATGTATTGTATTAGACAGTGTCTGTATGTATTATACAGTATATGTATTGTATCAGACAGTCTCTGTATGTATTATACAGTATATGTATTGTATAAGACAGTGTCTGTAAGTATTGTGCAGTATATGTATTGTATCAGACAGTATCTGTATGTATTGTACAGTATATGTATTGTCTTAGACAGAGTCTGTATGTATTATACTGTATATGTATTGTATTAGACAGTCTCTGTACGTATTGTACAGTATATATATTGTATCAGACAGTGTCTGTATGTATTATACAGTATATGTATTGTATCAGACAGTCTCTGTATGTATTATACTGTATATGTATTGTATTAGACAGTCTCTGTACGTATTGTACAGTATATGTATTGTATTAGACAGTCTCTGTATGTATTGTACAGTATATGTATTGTATTAGACAGTCTCTGTATGTATTGTACAGTATATGTATTGTATTAGACAGTCTCTGTATGTATTGTGCAGTATATGTATTGTATCAGACAGTCTCTGTATGTATTGTACAGTATATATATTGTATCAGACATTCTCTGTATGTATTGTACAGTATATATATTGTATCAGACAGTGTCTGTATGTATTGTACAGTATATGTATTGTATTAGACAGTGTCGGTATGTATTAAACAGTATATGCATTGTACAGTATATGTATTGTATCAGACAGTGTCTGTATGTATTATACAGTATATGTATTGTATTAGACAGTCTCTGTATGTATTGTACAGTATATGTATTGTACAGTATATGTATTGTACAGTATATATATTGTATCAGACAGTCTCTGTATGTATTGTACAGTATATGTATTATACAGTATATATATTGTATTAGACAGTGTCTCTATGTATTGTACAGTATATGTATTGTACAGTATATGTATTGTATCAGACAGTGTCTGTATGTATTGTACAGTATATGTATTATACAGTATATGTATTGTATCAGACAGTCTCTGTATGTATTGTACAGTATATGTATTATACAGTATATGCATTGTATTAGACAGTCTCTGTATGTATTGTACAGTATATGTATTATACAGTATATGTATTGTATCAGACAATCTCTGGATGTATTGTACAGTATAGGTATTGTATCAGACAGTGTCTGTATGTATTATACAGTATATGTATTGTATCAGACAGTCTCTGTATGTATTGTACAGTATATATATTGTATCAGACAGTCTCTGTATGTATTATGCAGTATATGTATTGTATTAGACAGTCTCTGTATGTATTGTACAGTATATATATTGTATCAGACAGTCTCTGTATGTATTATACAGTATATGTATTATACAGTATATGTATTGTATCAGACAGTCTCCGTATGTATTGTACAGTATATGTATTGTACAGTATATGCATTGTATTAGACAGTGTCTGTACGTATTATACAGTATATGTATGGTATTAGACAGTCTGTATGTATTATACAGTATATGTATTGTATCAGACATTTTCTGTATGTATTGTACAGTCTCTGTAGGTATTGTACAGTATATGTATTGTATTGTTCAGTCTCTGTATGTATTATACAGTATATGTATTGTATCAGACAGTGTCTGTATGTATTGTACAGTATATGTATTGTACAGTATATGTATTGTATCAGACAGTGTCTGTATGTATTATACAGTATATGCATTGTACAGTATATGCATTGTATTAGACAGTGTCTGTACGTATTATACAGTATATGTATGGTATTAGACAGTCTCTGTATATATTATACAGTATATGTATTGTATCAGACACTCTCTGTATGTATTGTACAGTATATATATTGTATCAGACAGTGTCTGTATGTATTATACAGTATATGTATTGTATCAGACAGTCTCTGTATGTATTATACTGTATATGTATTGTATCAGACACTCTCTGTATGTATTGTACAGTATATATATTGTATCAGACAGTGTCTGTATGTATTATACAGTATATGTATTGTATTAGACAGTCTCTGTATGTATTGTACAGTATATGTATTGTATCAGACACTCTCTGTATGTATTGTACAGTATATATATTGTATCAGACAGTGTCTGTATGTATTATACAGTATATGCATTGTACAGTATATGCATTGTATTAGACAGTGTCTGTACGTATTATACAGTATATGTATGGTATTAGACAGTCTCTGTATGTATTATACAGTATATGTATTGTATCAGACAGTCTCTGTATGTATTGAATTGAATTGAATTGTATCAGACAGTCTCTGTATGTATTGTACAGTATATGTATTGTATCAGACAGTCTCTGTATGTATTGTACTGTATATGTATTATACAGTATATGTATTTTATTAGACAGTCTCTGTATGTATTGTACAGTATATGTATTGTATCAAACAGTGTCTGTATGTATTATATAGTATATGTATTGTATCAGACAGTCTCTGTATCTATTGTACAGTATATGTATTGTATCAGACACTCTCTGTATGTATTATACAGTATATGTATTGTATAAGACAGTGTCTGTACGTATTGTACAGTATATGTATTGTATCGGACAGTCTCTGTATGTATTGTACAGTATATGTATTGTATTAGACAGTGTCTGTATGTATTATACAGTATATGTATTTTATCAGACAGTGTCTGTACGCATTATACAGTATATGTATTGTATCAGACAGTGTCTGTACGTATTGTACAGTATAGGTATTGTATCAGACAGTGTCTGTATGTATTGTACAGTATATGTATTGTATTAGACAGTCTCTGTATGCATTGTACAGTATATGTATTGTATTAGACAGTCTCTGTATGTATTGTACAGTATATGTATTGTACAGTATATGCATTGTATTAGACAGTGTCTGTACGTATTATACAATATATGTATGGTATTAGACAGTCTGTATGTATTATACAGTATATGTATTGTATCAGACATTGTCTGTATGTATTGTACAGTATATGCATTGTATTGTTCAGTCTCTGTATGTATTATACAGTATATGTATTGTATTGAACAGTATATAATATTGTATCAGACAGTGTCTGTATGTATTGTACAGTATATGTATTGTATTAGACAGTGTCTGTATGTATTAAACAGTATATGCATTGTACAGTATATGTATTGTATTAGACATTCTCTGTATGTATTGTACAGTATATATATTTTATTAGACAGTGTCTGTATGTATTGTACAGTATATGTATTGTATTAGACAGTGTCTGTCTGTATTAAACAGTATATGCATTGTACAGTATATGTATTGTATCAGACAGTCTCTGTATGTATTATACATACTCTTGATCAACAATGAGACCCAAAGTGAGGTGTGATATTAAAAAAAGAAGAGTGTTTAGAAGTAGATCTAAGATACTAAATTATCCTATGTTATATCATCGCGTGCAGTCATGTTTACAGTAAGTAGGGCCCAGCTACAAGCCTATGTATACAGTGGCTATGTCTGATACAAGTCTATGCATACAGTGGCTATGTCTGAGGGGAGGTTATTTTCAAGTGGCGAATCCAGAACATCACATGGACATCTATAATTCGATATGTTATCATTGTATTGGACATTAACATTATGTTTACATGCTGAAATTTACTTCAAGTCACATTTAATAACATGTACATTGACTAGTCGACAAAATCTGGCAGTCCGGAAAACTCGTAATCCGAACAATATTGGCTGGGAACGAATTTCTTCGGTTCAAACCTTATGGCACACATACACGTTTTTTCCTTGATTAGGGAATGTAAATGGCATATACACAGCATAAAGTTTAAATATTATATCCATTATAATAAGAGATCCGGTTAGATTTTTAATGGACTGGTGTACAGTTACATTGACATTATTTTGACACACATACAGTAACAGAAGTCTGTACGTGGTATATGTTAAATTGAGAAGGTTGTCAAGGTTTCCGGATTAAATGTGATATACACTGTTATTCTCCATTGCTTACAGATGACAAAGAAACGGTAATTATTTGACACACTACTATTATGTATAAAACAATACATTAACCTTGATACTCTTGTCCTTGTGCTTTTAAGTTCCGAACATGGCCTATTCTAAAACTTCAAGTGACCGCAGGGATCGGAGACCTGATTTAGTTGTAGCGTTTGATTTCGGAACAACGTATTCCGGATATGCCTACGCCTTTCGGCGTCAATTTGAGTCTAACAACTTGAACGTGACGTTGAATCCTCCGTGGACGACCACCTCAGATAACCTACTTTCAAAGAAGACACCGACATCACTTTTGCTCAATCCTCTAGGGGAATTCTACGCCTTCGGGACGAAAGCAGATAACAAATTTGCGGAGTTAGCATGCGAGGACCAACATCGGGACTGGTACTACTTTCGGAGATTTAAGATGAAATTGCATTCAAAAAAGGTATACAGATCAACAGAGATTTTCTTCCAGTATGATTTCGACGAAAGAAAACCAAAATATACTAATGTGAATTTAGCATCGTTTTTTTCTGCAAAATAGAAAGTTGCAAGATGTATGAATTTGATAATTTCAAAACCATTAGATCTTTAGAAACATAAAGATACCAAACTACCTTGATGATACGTTTTGTCAAATCTTGATCAATAAGAAAGAAAAAAAAAATGTCTCGATATATAGAAAATCATAAAAGGAGATAAAGTATGGAAGTGATCGACACTATACAACCGATTGTGTAAATTTCTTTCTTTCTTTTTATATTTTTCAAATCGCACATCGTGATCTTGATATTCTGTATTCAGTTAGACACTACTGTGTTAACAGGAGCTGAAGAGAGGTTTGAAGATGAAGGACGAACTTGGAAAACCAATGCTGGCCTCCACTGTTTTTAGCATGGCTATAGGTGCTCTAAAAGAACACTTCCTAAATACTCTGAGGACCAAAGAGGCACAGGATCCAAACTCCCTGGATATCTTGTGGGTCCTGACCGTGCCCGCTATATGGAGGGATTCAGCAAAGCAGTTCATGCGTGAAGCGGCTATGGAGGTAGGACATGCAATGGAAATATATCAAACGTGAAAAGTACGTGATCACTTGTCCGTAATGCTCATTGGTATATATAACAAATTATTGAAGGGCACAGATAATGTTTTGCTTTAGTATTTTGTGACTTTTAAAATAACAGTTTCCGTGCTTTGCAATCAATAATTACAGACTTGAATGTTTTTAACAAATAGGCGGGAATCGATGGGCATAACCTCATTTTAGCGCTGGAACCGGAAGCTGCGTCATTGTTTTGTCAGCTGCTTCCTATTGACAAACTCCATACAAACAAAGAGACTCGTTTCTCAGTGTGTCGTCCGGGCGCCACCTTCATGGTAGTTGATTTGGGAGGTAAGTATATCTATAGCATATTTGAAGGACTTTTACTATAGACCAAAATTATTTTGATAAATACTTTGAAATTATTTTTTCTGGTAAATCCGATATACAACTGGACCAGTATCTAATCATCATTCGAGAGATGAAGGTTGATTAAGTCGTTAATATTATGGGCTCGTTTTATGGTCGTCACAATGATCTACAGAAATACCTTGTGAAATGATAAAATGGCCGTGTTTAATGCTGGTTAGTATGTTTCGTGTTATTTCGTTGTTGTTTATCTTGTTTTCGTTTGACAACGTGACATTACTTACTTATATATATATATAAGATTTACATGGCGGCTGCCGTCGATGAAGTAGAAGACGCTAAGCTTTCCCGAGCACCTGATCAGTGTATATCTTTCTTTTGTTCATATTTTTTATCTCCGTTTCATCGGTTTTGAGTTTGTTCTAAAATTTTACTGGCATTTTGTTGTTTTCGTTTTTTCTAGGAGGGACGGCTGATATCACAGTTCAACGACGGGAGAACGACGGCAGTCTTTGTGAGATGTATGCAGCTACCGGTGGTCCTTGGGGGGGAGTGGGTGTCGATCGACAATTCATGATCTTCATAACGAGACTGATGGGACCAGATGTGATGTCACGATTTTCAAAGGAATGCTCCGAAGACCTTATGGATATGTACAGATGTCTGGAAACCTGTAAGCGAACCATTCGTCCAAACAGTTCTGGATACTTTACAATTAGCATTCCAGAAACTCTCACAGATATTTACAAGGATGCTATGAAAGAAAAATTTGGTACCAGGTTTCCAGAAGAATTTGAAAATAAAATAAAGTTTTCACATGGTAACCTTAAAGTAGACGTTCAGCTATTAAAGGACTGTTTTACCCCTGTCATTGAAGAAATAAAAAATCATGTCAAAAATATTCTGTTACAAGACAATTGCGCAAGCGTCAAAACAGTCTTGATGGTGGGAGGCTTTGCCGAGTCTGAAATGGTTTCCTCTGTTATGGTGAAAGAATTTCCTAACTGTCGAATTGTAATTCCTGTGGAATCTGAGACAGTCGTTCTCTGTGGCGCAGTGATATATGGTCATTCTCCTGGAACTATTTCTACTCGCGTCGTTAGATACACATACGGTGTGAGTTATATGGTTGAGTTCGAACCAAACAAACATCCGGAGGATAAAAAAGTAGAAAAAGAAGGCGAGGCTCCTCAATGTAAAGATTTGTTTGAGATTTTCGTACAAATGGGAACGCCACTTAAAACGGGTGAATCCATATCAAAAGTGTACAGTCCTGCCCGAAAGGATTCGAAAAGAATGGTCATTAAGGTATATGCCTCTAGTAAGAAAGATCCGCAGTTTGTAACAGAGGAAGGTTGTTGGCGGCTTGGGATATTGCTTGTGGACCTGCCTGATTCCAACGATAACTCCGAACTGGATGTTCAAGAACGCATGATTTTCGGGGAGACGGAGCTCAGGGTTGAAGCAGTGGAACCTGTTTCAGGCAAAACATTTTCGACGCGGTTTGACTTCCTCTAACTGTTCACTGAGAGAATGTAGGTGTAACAGGAAGGAGTAACGAAAAAATACAACCGCTTTACTAAAGGGAAATTCCCACAAGCCGAGGCTGGTAAAATGACCAGTACTCTCACCTTTTACATTCGCTATTAATTTTGATTAAGTAAGACCATGATGTAGTGCCCGATCCAGATTGAAATTGTACCTAAATTGGTTTGGCTCGAGGTGTCTTGTATTCTTGTATTGTATGTAACAATTTGCAAACAGGTGATTGGTATATCACTGGATATAGTCGAAAGACAAAATTGTTTTGGATTATTGACGCGTTGTTAACACTTGATTGACACTACATAACGTGTGGTAAAGATACACGATTCAATCATTGTTGACGAGAAATTCTTTCCATAGAAAATTCAAGATGTATCTAATAATCTTTGTAAAATAATGCTATATTTCAGTAGTACACACCCATGGACCTGTTCGTTAATTATGTTGTAAAATACGTAGTTTTATGGGGTTTTTTTTTATTGAAGGGAGTATTACAACTTCTTAAAATAAAGTGCCAGACCATTCCGCCCGAACGTTAAGACAATGTTATTATACAAAGATATTACGAATCTTTCGTTAGACAAAACAAATTGATATTAGCTTGTTAGACTGTGTTTATAGATACTGTTTATCACAGAATGTGGATTTTTTTGTGTAAATATAGTACATAACATTGTGTACAATACAAGGGTATATTTCTCTTGTCCTTCCACACATTCAGTTAGATTTGTATCATAGTACCATAGTACTAGACAGAGACAGAGAAATTAAATTAGAAAAAAAATATGTGTATGTTTGTATTACGACTGGAAAAAAGTTTTTTTTTACTTATATTTGCTTGCAGTAAGCAACGAATGATATAGGCTTTGTAACTACTTTAACATTCGTATTTAAAAAACACTTTATATGTGTCAACATATTTTCCAGGTATCCGAACTAGGTAGAAGATACTTCTGTGAAAATGAACGCAAACAGAGCCATATATGGTGTTAAACTGTGTTATACCTACTGGCCGACAATACCGAGAATCAGCTCTGTCTACAAACATACACACGTGTGTACCGCATAAGATTAAATAACAAGTTCGCTAGGCATGCGCACGCCACACCTTGTACATATGTATACATTACAGGCATTAGTCATCCAATACTGCATTTATACTTATCAAAGTTTTACTTATAAAGGTTAAAAGGTTAGTTTGTTGATTTTTTTAGTAATAAGTACTTGTAATTAGAGGTATTTCGTCCCTATCAGTTGATCATTTCGTCGTAAATGTTTCTTTATTTAACAATGACTAATGGATATTTTTTTAAACTTTGGTGTTGTTTTTTTTTCTGGGCATGCTTTTTCATTTTGTCAAAAAAAGCGTTTTGTTTTTTGTTTTTTCCTTTTTTGTTTTGTTTTGTGTGTTTTTTATGATTTTGTTATTTTGGTTTTCTTATTTGGCGATTTATTTTCTTATAAGTTTCATTACTTGGAGATGGACAACAAAAGCGGAGTTTTAAAATCCTCTATATCTTGTGTATGCAATTGTACTTATTGTTTGTTTATATTATATATAACTCTAAATTTGTATACGAGTACGCCTTTAGTTCAATGTATCAATACATATGTCTATTTAATTTGTATCGTGGCTTCTCATAGACCGTCCATTTGTATATTGGACTAAAAATAATGTGTTATTGCTGGAAATGACGTAGATTTTGTGATATATGTACTTGAAATTTCCTTGATAAATATTTCAAGAATATTGGAACATTTTTATTTGTGTCATTGACTTCCTTTATAAACTCTATCTACTTTTGGTTGTGATTGATTAAAAAACCTGGTAAAAAACAGGCGCATCAACGAGTTAAAAATGCTATATCTTGTAAATTAAAGAAGACAAAACAAAACATGCTCACCATTGTAAGAGTATTTTGGCCTAAGTTTCGTTGGACAAGTAACGTAGTGTACCACAGAAGACTTCCTCAATGAACGATGTGGATCACATGCATTTTGTCACCTATTCTTGATGTGACCGCGTGACAACTTTGACTTCCTTCGATTGTGATGATTTCCAACCAATGTTAATGTGATAAATATGCTTTTTTATTTGCATTTTTCCACGTTTTTTTAAATCTATTTTCGTTGTTGTCATCGTGGTGAGTTGTATATACGTGTAAATGTTACTCGAATATTGTGACATTCAATGTTGAGTTGTGACACGATTCCTTGAGTGTCGATGTTGTAACGTGTGGCACTTAAGTGTTTATATTTGTACTTGGTACGCAGTATGTAATGTCCATCGAAAGCATTGGTGTACCGTATGTTATATTAAATATATATTCCATTTTGTCCCTGGTTTACGTCCCCACCATCAAATCGCCCTACGTCTTATGTCTGTGGTCCGTCCGTGTACAATTTTTGTTCCTTCGTAAGAAGAACTTAATTAATCTTTCTCAAATTCCCTATATAGATTCCTCTGGGTCCCTACATGTGCCCCTTTGATATTTGGGACTTATAGAAGAAACAAAACGGGTTGACAGGCGGCCATATTAGATATAGTAGTTAGAGATTATATTATCGTTTTTTTCTTAAGTGAACTTTTCGACTTTCATATAAATAAGAGCACAACTAGTGCCAGGAAGAGAAAACAAGGAAAAGCTTAAAGAACAATTCAAGTGGGCGCAAATGTCCCTCTGGAATCTCTTGACAAACTCCTGTATAGTTTTGTGTATGTAGAGGAAATTGTGGGCATATGTAACTGGTGAAATAAAAGTCTGTACTCCGATAGTACTCATATGTATAGTTTTGTGCATTTAGGTATTCCTGTGTTACCATTCAAATATATTCCATTCAGGATTTCAGAAAAAAAGCAGGGTAAACAAAAATATTCGAATATGTTGACAAAATCTTGATTCAAATCAAAAATCGATAAAGAGGGGATTATGAATAACTTAAATATCTACATCTAACTCCTAGAAAAGGATCCAACGAGAATAAAACTAGAATTTCTTCTGTCTCCTGTTTCATTGGAGTAAGACCGAAACCAATGTCGGCAATTGATTCAAACTTGTCTTAAAGTATAATATACACTCAACGCAGGTTATCAATTAAAATGATAAAACTGAAATCACGCATAGCTACAATAGCATACAATATATAAAGCAGGTGTATATTTCTATATCAGCTGTACGAGGAGCAACCTGAGACTGGTATTAATGAAAGCAGACGTCCCATAAATATTTTTTCATTGTCTAGTATTTACTTCGTGCACTCTACAAAATCACGCGTATCAAGAGCGCTGTTTTCATTACAACTTCATTTGTTGAGGAGTTCATGAAGTATCTTGTGCACAATTGATCAAAAGTGACCAAGTGTGACCTTTGAACTTTTAACTTTGACCAAAGAGCACCAAATTGCTACATGATCTTCAATCTATTAAGTGATTTATAAAGTATCATGCACCAGAAGTTTTGAAAATCTTTTAAAAAGTTCGACCTTTATTCCTTACTCGTTGCCTGATGACCACAAAGTTCTGATCAGGTGTGACTTCTCAAAAACCACGACAAAAAAATCATTGAAATCTTGTATAGCTCTTCCATGGCCAAAGGAGAACTAAAGGTGTGAGTGATTGATATGTTTTACGGTCCTTGCCACCATAAGCTGGATGGGAGGGGATAAAAGTGGCCAAATTGACTAAAATTTCAAAAACATTTTCCTTAAGGTGTGGATATAGTAGAATCAAATACTTTATTTTTTGATGGAAGGGTATCCAGATGCTTTGTTGATGAGGGTAAGTCTTACGTGTAGGAAAATAAAATTTTGAAGCATACTTATAAAAATGGGTTGATAGTTCATGTTATGTAAGTTTACCTTTGTATTACAGCCACAATATATATACTAAACAAAACATACACAACACGAAGAAAATAGTCAACATAATCATAATCCAAAAAAAAAAAAAAAAAAATTCAAAAATACAAGATTTGTTTTAATTTGTTAACAAGGTGATTTTATGGCATATGTTACTAAGAGAAAAAACATAACTGGATTTGCGTAATTAATCAGGTATATGTATAATTGTTTTATACACTTCTCGGTTCAAATTTGCATTCGGAGGCGCTATAACTCAGAAGGTTCGACAATTGACCTACGTAACCTCAAGTGAACATCCGAGGTGCCTGGTTCGACGCTTCCTATCCGTTGCGGTGTCTCTGTGCTGCTGACGTGGTAATGTCCATGGGCAAGACAATTTACCCAACTGATCAGGACGTCATGCGACGAACCTCGCGTATGGTGTTCATGGTAGTCATCGACTGCTTTAAGGAGATTCCGCTCCAAAATTGAACTGGCTATTCCGCGGGGAATTTAGTAAGTTCACTGGGGCTATTTCATCCAACCAGTAAATAAACTGTTTAATTCAATAGAGTATTTCTTGTTTTGAGCTTGCGCAGAAATTGCAAAAAAATCAATGGTCAAGGAAATCAAAAGTCGCCATAAGAGGTTTCCTATCTTCTTGTGTAGCCTCTACCGCCAGCTCTGTATCACCAAATGTCATTCTAACCTCAATATTTGTGTTTTCGTCTGACCCTGGGGACAACGGTACCACGATCTTTCCTAAGTAATTGCAGGAGGCATCAGTCGTGTATCGTGGGTTTTCCTCATCAGAGATGAATATCTTCACCACGACACTAGTTGAGTCTGCGTAAAGAGGTGTGTATCGTTGCGTTTCAAGCGGTTCTCCGACCATGACCTTTTGATTAACCTCCACGTGCTTTGAGAATGCGTCACTACACTTATCCTGCCCTCTTACAGTGATACGCTTCTGGATAGGGTCGCTGGATGTAAATGGGCGTGTTATTGAAATGCCGTAAGTATATTTCGCTTTCCGGGAGATGATGGTTTGTGGATTATGCCCGAATAACACGGCACCTTTAACGACTGCAAGACCTGCGTCCTCTGGAATGATGATGCGCTTGTCTGGAAAGTTTGACCTAATGGCGTCTTGTATAAGAACACATTCCGAAAAACCCCCGACCATCAGGAAAGTTGAGACGTTCTTACAAGTTTCTTTCTTTAAAAGATCTCGAATGTGCTCCACAATGCTATCGGCTGACAATTTGAAAAGATCTTTTATCAAGTTTGGATCAACTTTAAGTTTGTCTCCTGTCCAAGTCATCTTTCCTTTGAAATTTGTCTGTCTGATAGTGTCTTTGAGGGTAACGCCGAATTCCTCCTCAAACAACTCGCCCAGTTGGTAAGGCATTCTAAGCGTCACCTTGTTGGAACAATCGTTTGTTATTGTTCTTTTCTTCGTTTCAAATTCTCTAAATAACTCTATTTCATCGCCTGTGTGATGTTTTTTGAAATTTTCCATGACACGAGCTCCGACTATCTGCACTAGAAGCTGAAGAAAGGACTCGTCAACCTTAGTCCCGCCCCAGGCTCCTCCGCTTGCTTTGAATATCTCCTCTAATTTATCATCCTCAAGTACTCGTTGCACAGTTACGTCAACAGTACCACCTGTCCATAATAAACAAAGATATGCCGTGTCACGTGTATTAGTTTACATATAACATTGACAGCATGGTATATTTAGGATTCTTTAAGACATTGCAAGTCACCAGCATCTGCTGTAACCGTTCCCAAGAAATCACTACTTTTACGGGGCTGATGAATACCATTATACGGCGTAATCTCAGCTCTTGAAAACATAACAACAGAACTCTTCGTATTTAACTGCCTAAAATTGCAAACAGATGTCTTTGCATATCATGTTTCGAAACTATGTTGAAAGCTTTTATATGTAAGTATTAGGACAAAATACTAACTGTTATTTATAGTTTTACATACCTCCCAGATCCAGTACCACGTATTCTGTCCCTGGCTTAAACATGGTTAGGGATTTGTTCGACCCAGTGTCCAACTTTTCCACCGAAAGTGTTCTGCAGTAAAGAGCAGCAGCTTCCGGTTCTAGTGCGATTGTAAGATTGTGTTCCTTTATGCCAGCCTAAAATATCGGACAATTTTCATAATATAATCTTAAGTCATGATGAGTTTCGTAAATAGTTTACAATTTAATACAAAAGCAAAAAATAAGAAACAAACAAATAATAAAAGATAAAAATATCCTGATATGTCGTGTTTGTAATTGGTTAAAATGATCTGTATATATCCTTTTGTAACACACAGATGAAGGTCGATTGCCAATAATACTTTGATGAAAATTTAAGAAGAAGAAGAAGAAGAAACAGAATCAATATCTTATTTCTAATCGTTTAATGTGTTTTGATGTTTATAATATCCATCGTTGACGTATCAAGCAGAATTTACGTTTTGTGCAGCCTCTCGCATAAACTGCTTGGCGCTGTCGTTCCAGATTGCAGGGACGGTCAGTACCCAGTGTGTCTTATCCGCAATCGATTCATATATTCCTTTCGTCTTTGCATGATCCATCAGGTGATCTTTCAGGTACTTAATACCGTGTGCGAATATGACCGTAGCAGGCATTGCTTTCTCCCCAGTGATATCAGGTATAGTATGATCCCGTCGTAGTTTCTGTTGGGTATGAATACACACATGATAAACATATGAACATCAATATTTATATTCTACCTCTAGTTGGTATTTTGGGAGTCACAATAACGGCATAACGCGTTTGTTGTTCTACGGTTTCCCTTCTTGTATACAAGTTACAGGTGTCCATGTTGTGTCGCCTTTTGTGTAAACAACCGGGGTTGGACGTCAACGGTATGAGGTTAACTGCCTTACCACGCGGATTTTTCTCTGAGTACTTCAGTCTACTCCTACTGGAAGATTTAAATTTAGGCCAATTCTGTACCTTAATCTTAGTTAACAAAATTAATAGAACGATATTCACATACCTTATTTCAAAACTGACGTAAAATGAAATGTCTAGTTTCTGTGTTTATGGTGATATATTCAGGTATGACAGCAAGTTGGGTATAAATCAATGTAAAATGAATGCACAACATGTATCTCGTCGTGATTCGGGCAACAGCGTCAATAAGTTCAGCGTTTCTTTTCTGTTAAGATACGTTCTATTTCTTGTCGAAAGTTGTCGAAATTTGAAAATATTATGAAGATATGGAAAACAAAAAACACAGCATTTTCTTATTTTCAATCACAAATATATTACCTGATATTTTTTTTATCAAAGAAGAGTGACATATACAGAAAGTTGAATGTCCAAAAATTGTCATTGTAATAAGATTCAAATTTTCGAAATTTCACAAATTTTGGTTGATATGCAGTGTTGAGATCGAAATAAATGAAAATTGATCATCTACAAAATTTTCAACAATCTTTCACCTTTTAATGAAAGGGGTTCTCAAATAAAAATGAGCACTTCGCTACATGTACATGACCTACATACATCACAGTAACACTAAATAATTCTACAGGTATCGACCTACCATGTTGTTGTGTAGCGTCATTTTGAAGCGTTTGAAAAAGTACCAATCCTCATGTTTGTCATCCTGGAAGAGATCTGTATATTTGCCTTCTGCCTCATAACCAAATGAATGAAAAGATTTATCGGGTTTTAACAGGACACATGTCGGTGCTTTGAGGGAGAACAGATTCCTGTGTCCCGATATCCATGCCTGGTTCGTGTTAATTTTGCTGTGATTCTGTTGGAAAGAGAAAGCATAACCCGAATAGGTCGTGCCAAAGTCAATCGCAGCCACGAAAATTCTGTCGGGATCAGTGGGTAACGGACGGGCGTATCGTGTTGCCATTCTCTGAAATGAAAGAAATAAAATATCAAAACATTAAGATATATGTGTAGTTGTGAATATATATGTTACATATGTCAGATTTTGTTCTGATTAGATAGGTATCGTCACGGCTTGATCCCGGGATCTGGGACAAGGTTTAATTTCTATTTACTAATTAATGCCTCTCCCCTATGGTCGGGGAGATGGTTTGCTATCCTATTTGAGCAATAGATCTATAGCTATCAGTACCGAGGGAAAAGTTAAAACGACCAGCTATCAAAATGAAAGGTGGTGGTGGTGATGGTGGTGGTGGTGGTGGGGGTTGTTGTTGTTATATCAAATCTGATTATAAACTATATGTATCAGTCCCGGGGGTAGGGGAAATAGTACTGTCAGATTTATACATGTATGAGATCCTGAGAGGAGTAGTCGAGGTTTATGTGGGAATACAAGCTACACTGTCTAACTTCTTGGTCTGTGGAGACACACACTGTACATCTTAACACCTCTGAATCATACGTAAAGAAAACTGACTTTTGTTGATCTAGCAAACAAAGTTCAAAATCATAGAGTCTTACTGATCACTAGGTTCATAACCTGCCAACCTACTCTTTCTTAACATTTTAGTTTTTAAAACCTGAAATGAAAATTCATAGAATGATTGTTTATATGAGGTAAAATACATATAAGTGTGTATTGTGCCAACCTTTATCACAGCATATACCTGTTTTCTTCGTGTTGTATATCTATATCTTCACAGTACATACATTCAAACCGAAAGTACTGACAGAAACACTGTGTAATATATGTGTGTGTACATGTCTGCACACGACACATCCGGTATGTGTGTAGAGAATGTTCTAGTAGCTAAAAGTTAAGATTTACGTTAACAAAACATTTCCTATAGGAAAAGACTAGCAATATTTTAGCGATAAATAACTAATTATTCCGATAAATAAAGAAAGTAATTAGAACCTGTCCTAGAGGTCTGCTAACTAGGACGACACACGTATGATCCACACCAAAATACAGGACTACACAGTAGAATTTACGCAATATATAATTAGATGATGATTCTCATAAAATATTATGACGATTTGTTTAGCTGAGATCTACAGAGATATCATTTGTGTGTGTGTTTGTGTGTGTGTGTGTGTGTGTGTGTGTGTGTGTGTTTTTTTTTTTTTTAATAAATCACGAAATTCTAAGCCGTGTTTGAAATCGAACTCCTTATAGTTCCCCTCTACTTTTGACGATGACCGCTCCCGTACCGGAAGTGGAAAAGGTTTTCGTTGTATGTAGCCGAGATCAGCTAACTCTGAATCCGTTCATCTGCCAAGGAATAATGCACGTATTTTCAACTTAGTATCCGAATCTCAAAACAAGCAACCGGAAGTGGTATAAAAAGTGAAAGTGAAACAGACGGACAGTATTCCCCCAAAACACTGCCACCCATGAAAGAGGGGTCCCCGATGGGGCTGCCACACTTGAAGTTAAACAGGTAAGATTATGATTTATAACCAATGCAATGTATCAATAATTTATTCCAAAATGGTCCGTATTAGTTGTATACAAGCACAAATGGTGATAGGGGTGAATGAACAATTTTTGGATAATATCAAATACCAATAAAAATTAGAACATACTTACTACTTTCGTTTTCAATTGCTTTACTATGACAAACGCTGACCTCGAAACATTGGTGAGTATGAATTTTTGTAAGCATTGACATTTATTTTACGTAGTTTGATAGAATAATTATATAATTAGCCGTCGATGATACAAGACGGCAACGCAAGCTGGATATTGAAAGCTTACTTGGTGTATTTTGTTGCGATATCGAACACCTTCCTGGTTCACCATTATAAAAATGGAAATATCGATTATTGTTTGCTAACATTGATATTGATTCTAGGTAACCTGTCCTTTCGAATATAACGATGACTGTTACCAGAAAATTAGATAAGGCACCTAATACTTACCTTATTATATCAATGTATTAAACCTCGAGTGATCAGGTGAGCATTTCATGGGAGGCCATCGACAGGGTGTCGAGATCATGTAGGCGTGCCAAATCCAGATAAGGTCAGGGTTGTCGGATACACTTTAGAAGCCGTAGTAATGAAAACAAGTGAAAGAATGTCCCAGTCGTTTCCATCTGCTATTATTAAATTTTATACCTGCAATTTACTTGGTAATTCATTTACAGATTGATTAATCTTGTCGCCGTCATCTGATCAACATACATCACGGAAATGGCGGCACCACAGGTACAAATCTTTTATTCATTGATACTTTTATTTCATTTTAACGCCTGGAAATGAAAATTAAGAAAACGATATCAAATGTCAGTTTGTATTTATTTTGTGTTATTTTACTGATACACAAAGCATTCTTGATCGTTAGAACTAGTTTAAATGCTGCATATTGATACATTTCATTGAACAAATAAATGTAAAAGGATCGCGACTGTTGATAAAATTCACATTCAGAATTTGATTTAAAATTTCATCACTATAATTTTATGTGAAAAGTAGAATATCTCATTAAAATATTGATTTATTGCGTTTAGATGTAGAATTTATGTATAGTTTTCACTGTAAAATATGTTAAACATTATTTTTAAAAAATCAGGCTGTTTTGTTAATTTTCATAATTTGAATTAAACACGAACAGATTTAATCGAACGGATATCATTGATTCATCATTAATCGAGTATAAAGTTATCCTATGTGAAAAAAAAAAAATTCGTTTGCTTTCAATTCATAACAGTCAATTAAAAAAATATAAGGAGTGATAAAAATATATTGAATCCTATATTGGACAACGTGAAAAAAAAGCAAAAAATCTAAAAGGCTTTTCCATGATTAGAGTAAATATGGTCGCTGAGATTTATCATGTGCAATCTTCAAATATTTTTTTTTCAAACACCAATTAACAAACTGAAATATTTAGTGTCAGGTGAAGACAATCTGAACAGTAAGTCATTAAGTAGGGGGTCTGTGTTTTCAAATCTGCAATTTGTGGTGACGATTCATGCCACGCTATAGACCGAATCACGCCGTTGACAAAACGTAGTCCACAAGCAAAACTTTCCACAAAACGTCATATTGTGCACTCTATTTTGGCTCCCACGTACATATACATCATTAGATAACAAAGTATTTCAGAACAAAGAGTCTCAGTTATCACGTTAGAATTTGTTTTCCACTGAATTACGTTCTGCTTCCGATCACACATGGCGTTCATACAACTGTGACGAAACAAATACAAGTGAGAAAAGAAGTCAGCTCCCTATCAGTTTGATATATTGTTACATGTAGTATTTCCGATAAACCGTAACATTAACAATTACTTAATTTTTTAACTTTCAGCCTTTAAGCAAAACTTCTTACGATCTTACAATGAAACTCAGACAAGAGTTAAAACCATTTGCTGGAGAATGCATTCCAAGTATGCTTAACAGATATGCGACGTCAGGTGACACAGCAACTTTACAGCAAGCCTTTGAGGAATTTCAAAACCTGGTTCAAAATTTTAAAGAATTATCTGAAAGCTATCCAAAAGAGGTAAGAGAAAACTCCTCTTTATTCAGTTCGTTCCAACACAATTAAACTAGTAAGTACTACGATATTCAATCAACTGCATTAAGGTAAGGGAAAGGTCAAGAACCCAAATAGACATACGTAAAAGAGTCATAGAAAATATTTGGACAGAACTAATCTGTTCAGAAGATATGTATAAGTTTATAATTTGGTATTTGTCACGTCTTTTTCACCAGGTCTTTAACTACTGGTTTGACGTTTGATCACAGTCATTTTATTTACAGTGTCTTTTTTTTTTTGTAAATACGTGGTAAAGCCTGATCTCTAAGTTATGGATATATGAATTGATCTCCACTTGTCTTTATAACAGTTATGTATTGAACGTCACATTCACGGATTGAAATACATAATTTACAGGGATCTTTAATTCTTAGATCAGGCACATTATCTGTAATCAAATAACATAGCACTGCATTGATTGCACGGTTCCTAGACTTGTTTAGTTTAGATTTAAGCGATACTGTAATGTCAGGGTTATTTTCTCCACACTTAGAGAGTTCCAAGAATTGATGACTTCACGATTTCAATCAGTCTGTACAACCCTTTGTATAGATATCTGGAGTGAAACTTGATTGTAGTGTCCTGAAATGATTTGAAAAAAACTCAAAACACACAACTTTGGATTATACATACAGAATTATCTTTGCTTACCCGACTGTTAAACGGTGGACTTGTTATGGTTTTTTCCTCTCAGTTGGCATGGGCAGATAAGCTAAAATTGTTGTCGATTTGTGCGCTGAGGTATTTTTCAGAGTCTGCTTTCTACACCCGTAAGGAAATACCTTCTAGATGAACAGTATATATTCTTGGTTTCTTTGGGACTGACTAATCTTTCCAGGTATTCACATCGAGATTTATTTATTAGCCACCTGTGGGTCCTACCACACACTGATGATCATTTCCATGTGTATTCTGTTGAACAGTGAACAGTGTCACCAACATGTCAGAAATGTGTTTGACATATACAAGAAAGATTGTTGGCCATAGTACACTCCCTTGAGGGACTCAATTAGTATCATTACTTGAAACTCCCTGAATCATTTTGTCTCGGAAAGCTTCACTTCACCCCAGCAATTAAGCACTACCCCGTACTGTTTACATATGCATGGAAGGAACTTAGGAGACGCTTTATCGAATGTTTCACTAACATCTAAGTAAACGGATTGCACTTTATCTAATTTATCAGTTCATATTTTCCGCTTAGTCCAATAGATATGTTATACAAGATTTCACAAAATTACATTGTCGTTTGCTAAAACGTTCATATGTCAAAGCGAGACCATGGCTTTTATTGTTAAAACTTGTTTAATTGTATGCAACTACTTCTGAATTACTTTTTCAGTGATATAACACCTGCTTAGAGATATATCATGATCATGCCGCATATTACGTACTTTTTTCAGCAAGCAGCTAGGATGAATGTCCCAATTCGAGGAATCATCAATTTAAATGACAAAGTGATAATAGAGTACGAAAAAAAGACTGCTTCTTCACTTGTTAAGTTAATGCGAACGTTCCAGGACCTGCCCAAAGAAAAATCCATCAGAGCTGCACAGGAATTACAAAATCTTATACTAGTAAAGCTCAAGCTTGAGCAGGTGAGTTTTTTTATGATGTGTATTGAAATAAGTCACCTGTATGCTATGTTTGCGCGGAGTAAAATTTGTTTCTGATAAAATAATATGTTCTTCATCATACATGCAATGAGCCTTTTGGTCTGGTTTATGATCTACCTTCAGTTGGAAATTATTCAATGGAAGGGTCGGCAAAGATATTGGTTAATTCAGCACCGAAACAAATGAAGAAAAAAGAAGAAAGAAAAGACTGAAATAAAAAGGAAATGAAGGGTGATTGCAACGAAGCGGAGTCGGGTTCATTTCGTTTATTTCGTTTTAACTGATGTGATACCCATTTATGAAAAGGAGTGAACAAAACGACATGAAATGAAAAGGAGACGACATGATGCCATTTCGTCTTTCACTCATTTGTTTTATTAAAACTTCTGTCTACTTTTAGCAATATCCTTGTGCCAAGTCTTCGAAGTCAGCGATCAAAGTAGACTTAAGACATACACGAGGAAATGAGCTCAATTTTAAACACAGGAATATCCGATTTCATGAATTCCATGTTGAATTCTTTAACAGGATTTCACGAATGATCATCAGTAGCAAGGTCTATATGATATACTCATTTGTATTAAGACTGATCTACAAGACACAGTTACCACATGGTCCCGTATTTACTCGAATATCAAATGTATATTGTTGATTTATATTCACCGTATTAGTCAGTGAATCATCGAGGTATCCGAGTATTTTATTTAAGGTAGTTCGAATGTTTGGTGTGAAGTTTGCGCGGGACGAACGATATACTTCGAATTAAAGGATTTATTCGAATTATACGAATTTCAGATAACGATGGTCGACTGTACTATAAAATCCGTACATTCATGTTGCAGTTGAAAATGGGTAGTAAAAAGACAGGAAACAGACCTGTATTTACCCGTGTCAGTTCTAAAGACACGCTGGGAGAACCATCCAGACCTCCCCAACCGGCTACCTCTATGGACACATCTGACAAAAGGTATTACAAACATTGTCAATCAGTTGTTATCAGAGTACAAATCATGCACGTTTTACAGTATTTATGAAAATATACTTGCAGTATAGAAAAGGAAGAATATTTGCAAATTAATTAAAGGAATATTTGGCATAGGGAAAACTTACTGTGCAATTCAAATTGCTTTTTAACTTGTTAGTGTCTTCTCTACAATTTAAATCAATATATTGCCATTAATTGGAGGGTGTTGTGGTATTTGAAAAAAGTGTTTTTTTCTTTTGTTTGGGTAGAGGATTTTGTTAGGGTCACTTGCTTTTGAACAATCAACATTGTTTGTTTGGAAATGGATTTTATAGAAGTTCAAGAACTTGTTTTAGAATTCAATTTGACTTGTACCATAAATGAACGTAACAATGTGTATGTTAAAATAGGTCTTGAAGAGGGATTTCGGAGTAAAAACCGACACTTATCTCGCTGAACACGAACACGTATTTTACTATTATTTATGGCAATTTGACTAAGTGTCTTGGCCAATATCATATCCTCAGCTTTCTGAAAAACATAAACTGGGCGGGTCTGGGATCACTTAATGAGGACGAAAGTGTCTTATAAGGATTGTAAAAAAGCCACAAAAATGAATAACACTTCATTTTGTTTTAAGATTTAGAATAGAATTACAAGAAAGTGATGAAATAAAGTGGTCGTCAGATGTAATTACACGATTTAGATGATGTGCTTCCAATATTATATACCAGTGACAAATAAACCAAACTTTATCCATCATTTTATCAAGATTTGCCTGTTCTATTTGTTTTAGCGAGGGCAAGAAAGCTCCTCTCCCTTTGCCACAATCTATGACCAGTTCCATGCTACAGGGTCGAGAGATGGCACATATGCCTATGATTGAATACCAACAGATGGTCCGGAGGCTGGAAAGCCAACAGAGGGACATAGACGAGATGACAAGCAGGTACAATATGCATGATGTCATTTATAAATTAATTGTACTGATGCCACGATTTTTCCATTGTTGTTCTCCGTTTTGACTTGGACACTTTCCAAAGTTTTATAATAGTGCATTGGTACCGTGGTGTATTGATAGTTTTGACCCAAGTAGTGAAGAAAAGATCTCAAAGATAGATACGGAGAACCGTCTTCTTTAGAATCAGTTTTTTCTCAGAAACGATAAAACACATGTATGTTTTCGTGACTTTTTCAATACGTTTTGTGTTAGTTATTGCATGTGCTCTTGATCAAATATAAGCGTATCGATTTCTTAAACTGTTTTTTAGAATTCGTAAGTTCATTTTGTCTAGTTCGTTTGAGTTTTGGTATACTAGATTAAGTGACAGTGTATGTGTTGTACAGTAACATTCCTGTCTGGTTTACCCGTACTGGTCAGTATACAATGAAAAATTGATTCTTACACAAGACAAGTATTTAATTCCAACAGAATTGTCTAGTATGAGAGATGTCTTGTAGTGTATTTGGTATTTTCTAAAGAAAGGTCAACCATGTCAACGTGTTAGCCATTTGCAAGATACATTTTTCTGTCAGATGTCTCCGACTGTCAAACAAATACTTACTTACTTTGATTTATCAAGATTTACATAGTGATCGTTCTTGATGAAGCAGAAGACGCTTTCCCTTCCGGATCACTTAAACTGATTTTTTTTCTTTGTTGTTTTTACTTCACAGATTAAGTCGCTTTGCCAGTAACCAAGTCACACAGGGAAACCCCAACATCGCAGATCTCAGTGACAAGAACCGCCCAACTAAAATAGGGGAGAAGTTCGGCGAGTTGTACGATTACGAATGGTCTGAAGCGTTCGAATCTTTCAAAGTCTTATTGAAAATAGAAAATGAGGATGACGAAAATCAAATAATAAGCCAACTATTAAGAATTGTACAAGTAAGTCCATGTTCAACTACATATAACATGACAAGAAAATAAACAATGTTATTTAGATGTTGATCTACTTCATGTCCAAATCACATTGACAAGTTGCTCTGATGCGATATTTTGTACAGATATATGATAAATATACTTTGTTTGTGTCGTTTGTTTACACTAGATAAACACATAGACCACTCGATTACTACTCAATGTTTATATTGCAGTCTACTGTGACGTTCTGCACAGACGTGGCCAACGAGCAGCTAGAGCAACTAAAGCGAAGCCTACAACAACCAATACGAGAAGTGTCCTCATCAGCTGGGGGTAAACAGGTTCGTGCACGAGGGTGTCAGTAGCAATAATTACCGTTCATGTTTTCAAAATAAACTACGAGTATATACTTATTAGATATTTATGATATTTTAATGGTAAGAATTAGGGAATGTAGATTTATTTAGCATCAAACTTTCATTTTTGCTTTTCGTAACTGAGAATTTCATGATGAATTAGTATGGAAGCAAAAGCAAAGGGCCCATATCCACTTGCTGTACTAACGACAGTTTCATTTAGCTACAGATATTAATACATTCTTATTAATGAAAAAAATAGATTAAGGGATACAATCATTTTTACTTTGGAAGCGCAAAATCGCCAAATGTAGTGTTTAATCGTTAGAGATTATGAGAAATCAAAATGATGGAAGGTGACTAGTCAATAACGTAAACATATGCTTTTCAAAGGATTGAAAGTGATATAGCAATGTAGAACTGATTTTTCACCTTCCTTGTGATTAAAGCTTGTTTATATTATCAGAGAGATGTCCAAACCGCTAGTATTGAGGTCAAAGGTCTTGATTCAACCGCTGAGAAGTATGCACGCAATTTTCGGAAAGAATGTGCTCTGAAATGTGTTCCAGCTATCACACAAGTAAGTTAACATTAATACAAATACAATTATACTGAGAAAAAAAAAACTCTTCAGAAAATCATATGTTATCAAAATGGTTGTAAATTTTGTCTTAATCTATGTTGTAGTTTTTTTTTCCATAATTCAAAATATAAAGTGCACATATGCAAATTGTTTTGGATGTTTTAGCAAGTAATGTTATGGTCCAAATACTCGTGTTACTTTTGCGGTCAATTTGGATAAAGCTCGACAGAGTTCTAAGCTACAACCTTGTCCAACTATTTTTGCGTTTCACTATTTGCTGAAAACATTAATTTCGTAATAGAACCTTTGGACTTGTTGAGATCAATGAGGATCACGTGACCGAATGTTGTAAGAATCGAACATCGCACAATGTATTCTCCATACATTGAACAGATGGACGCTGAGTGGATATGGTACGACAGCGTTTTCTGATATATTTCATGATTATTAATTGGAAAATTATCTTAACTTTGGAAGCCCCACAAGCTTAACCCTTATGATCATACTTAAACACTGAGCGTCTCTCTCTGGTAAGTGTATATTACTATAGACATATAGATACTTACATTATGAAATACAAAATGTTTAACGACCGTTGATATTGTATATTGCCCAAATTATCTTCGTTACAGTTGTACAAGATCACGCAGATTCATTCACATTTTGAGTGGGCCAGATCAAAATACCCTGATCATATCGACAAGTACATTGAACATTGTGTCGAACTGGTATGGTTGATGAGCGTTCAGGATCCGCCTATGTTCCTGTCCATTGCCGAAGCTGGCGAAAAGGTCCGAACAGACTTGTTCACTTACTACGGTCACAAGGGCAAGGTTGTTAGTACCACTGTTTGGCCGGCGGTCCTCCTGCACAAAGATGGCCCCATAATCAGTAAAGGATATGTTCTGCCACAGTGATACTTTTTTCGTGAAGTCACAATATCAATTTTAAATGCAGCACATTACTTGTGTAACTGCTTACAGTCAGAACATTTGTTCGTGATGATTGCTTCTATTTTAGTACTGAAATAATTATACCCAATGTATATGATAAGCTGGATGTCATGTGTAAGTAAGCTGGTCGATATGCAATGCTGTTAATTTTGTTTCGACCATCCGGGACACATTTGCTTGATAGTTCTTGATTTAATCTCTGTCATGTCGTGTTCCTTTGCATACACTTCTCTTGGTTTTCCATTTACTATCTGATTAAAGAGTTCTCATAACCGAGATAATTGATTTATATGGTGACTGACCTGTCTTGGAAACGTCTTATGTAATCAAAAATCGTTTACCATCATATTTGAAAATAAAACGATGATTTCATTATAATGTGTTTGACCTTTGTGAAATAGGTGTTGGAAGTTACAACTTATTTAAATCGAATGAAATGAATTCACGAATTCGAAATCTATAAGTTGTGGTGATAATTTATACAAAATTTGAAAGATGTACGTTTTGAGTTATGCTTAAGAGAAATACCATAACAACCATAAAATGTTGAAATCTTGACTCTATTTACCGAATCACGCCGTCAACTACGCCGCCAAAAAAGTAGTCCACAGCGAAATATCTTCAAAACGTCATAAGAATCGCCCTTTTATAGTGTACAAGTACAACTATAGGTAAAGTGTATATGGACACTTAAAACGAAGATTTTATGTTGGAATTCAGTTTGTGTTGAATATTGCTTAACTTCCGGTTAAACATCAAAGGAGAGGATAAACGTATCTCTATATATTATTGATAATGTATTTGTTCACCCCACACGCTTTGATGATATCAGGTTTCACAATGTTATTGTTCAACCATTTCCACCATGTAAGGATGAACAGTGTCACAACCATCCATCTCAATATTGTTATAACTACTTATACCATTTACCATTATTTTCACAATAAGGATGACATTTGTTATTATATCACCATTGAAACTGCAGTCGAACCTCTTTGTGTCGAGCTCTATGGGACCAAGGGAAAACTTCGAGATAACTGAGTATTCGATTTAAATGTTCGATTATTTTTTTTTTTTTAATTGTTTTTGTAAAAGTAGGCAGGGACCGACGAAATACGGGAATAACCATACTGTGTGTTTAAATTTTCGATGGTATATGATGACAATACTGAGAAGTGTACCACTTGAGTGAGACTCCCAGTTGGATTATTTCAAACATTGTTATCGCAGAGGGCCATGGTAGAGGCCAAGTATCATTGTGACAGCATACGTATTCACTTTAATAGTGATGTTCCACTCTCTTTAATGTAATGATGTAGAACTACTATAAGTACTAGGAAGAAATTGATAACATTATGTAATCCACAATGCTGTCCAAAATGTTGCCATGGATACATAGACAAAGGACGTCAAAATCCCAAAACGAAACTGAACGCACACAGAAAACTAACCAGAAAAAAATTGAAGCATTATATATATATTCTTTAAAATATTAACGTTCACATATACTGATAGTAGAAATCAGGTTTCGAGAATCTGCATAACTCTGAACAGATACAATTTAATCATTTTGTGAAATTATGACAAATGTTAATTGTGTACTAGTACATGTGTTAATTTGACTTGAAAAAATCGCCTAGTAAGAATATGTAATATGTGACACTATCAAGTAGATCACTCTGTTGTTAAACCGGAAATGGTTATATGAACAGGAAGCAGTATTTTATTGTATATAATGTTGGTTGGAAATTTAAAATATGAAAATAATAATTTTCATGAATTTATTGTTGTTTAATTTAGCTTATAACAGGAATTGAGTGTTAAATATGTACATAGTATATTGCACCAAATATGACCTTTACCTGTCCAGCACTGCATAGCCAAGTAGGGACTTATGTAAACAATGGTAGCCAGAATTCATATAAACAAATGTGATGTGTATATATAAACAGTGCAGTACAGTTAGAGTAACGATGATTGTATAATTATAACGTAAAATATTTCAAGGTCATGAGAAAATAATAGTTTAGATAGTGAATTGTATATAGTTGCTTAGTACAGCATTATGAGTATGTAAGGTAAACATGACCGATTTAGCAGATGTTAGGTTCTGCGTAATTGTTAAGTATTTGATTATTATATATGTAAATAGTGACCAATATGCGGTGGGTCTGAAGACTGGTAGTACCAATTGTCATTCCAGACAATAGCTTCCTGGGATTGGGGAATGGACCAATCAACGGTCGTTGCACTAAATGTGCATCCCCAATCCATCAGCACTTATCCCATACACAATAACAAATGGCGCCAAGATTCTGCATTTTGTGTCCAAATCGGTATCATTTTGACAGAATCTTGATATGGTTGGGTCGCCAGGATCAACCATTGTTCTTGAGGAATTTCCACCTGCGGAGTTGTCCGACTTTTGGCTTCCCCTATAAATACTGGGCAGTTTTCGCTGCTCATTGCACTTGGATCTAGGGACGCCAAAGGGACAACTTCCGGTTGTGGGACTGACTCTACGGAAGCGTGATAGGGAGCGAGCCTTCTTGTGGACTTCACTGTGCTATATAAACAACAAGTAGAAAGGAATTTGGACTTGGCTTTTTCTTCGGGAAACACAACGCGAGCGGGGGCACAGTGGGGTTACAAGAGGTGATTTGGTGCCGTGACCAGGATCCAGTAACAACATCTTAACTGGATTGGCTCTTATAAGGTAGGTGGAACTCTTTTCGCATTTTGTACCTTATCACTGACCTTTGGCAGCATCTTCAATTGTTTACAATTAGGTTATTAATTGTAAGGGAAGTAGGATAGCTTATGACGTCATGGTTAGCTTGTTATTAGATGTAGAAATGAGTAGTATTGCTGAGAGAATGGCTAACCTAGGTACCCCCCAGTTAAATGAAAGGCTCCCCCCTCAGGAAAATCCATCCTCAAGTGCCCCTGGGAGAGGGACTCCTCAAGATGATGGGGAGGTACTCATAAGAAGCATGGCGCAACAGTTCAAAAGTCTTTCGGCGGCTATGACAGCACAGGGTGTGTTTCAAGTAGTAAAGGTTTTTGAAGGTGACCCTTCAAAGTTTAAGGCTTGGATCAAAGAAATCGAAAAATATGCTAAATTGGTAGGGTTGGACAATGGGTCCATACCAAATATAGCTTACCAGACAAGTACGGGGTCAGTAGGTGACTTTATTAAAAGGTACATTGATTCTATGGAAGGAGATGGAATCCTTAGTTGGGAGGATTTAAAGAAGTTATTAAAGCAAAGGTTTGCTGAGATAACAGACTCACAACAGGCCCTGGCCTTGTTGAGAAAAACTAGGCAAAAAGACACTGAAAGTGTGCAAATATTTGCAGAACGACTTCTACAGATAGCTGAAGACGCTTACACTAATGCTCAAGACAATGATAGGGGAATAGTGCAACAGCAATTAGTTAATACCTTTTGCGACGGGTTGGCATATGACTACATTAAAATGAAAGTCATGAGAGAAAACCCCCAGACTTTAGAAGACGCTGTAGGCATAGCAATGAGGGAACAAAACTTAAGAAAACGGTTTGATTTAAGAAAAGATGACAGTGATGTCTTTCATAAAGTAGATTCCCAAAGATTGGAACCAAAAACAGTCTCAAGACATACTGACAACGACCCAAGACAAATTGTCCCTATGGAAATAGACCATTCAAGACAAAGACAATGCTATAGATGTAAAAGAGATAATGTTATGGCAAGGTCACACCCCATTTCTAGAGACAGACCAAGGTTCAGACAGTACAATTCGGATAGACAAAGTTGGTTCAAACATCCAAAGAATCATAAAGACAATAGCCACACCCAAACAAACAGCTCTCAAGCAAAACCACCATTAGTTCCTCCTAAATCTAATCATGTACAGGCTTTAAGACAAGACGTAAGACAAGACAATCACGAAAACAACCGGTTATATACACCCACGTTAGTGTGTTGGCATTGCAATAACGTAGGACATATAAAAAGAAATTGCCCTCGCCTAAGTGGTAGTTACCCAAGAAATACTCAGTTAAAAAACCTCTCCCCATAAGGAAACCGATGGAGAGAGGAAAATTAGGTCAGGTAATCCTGTATCTAAGACAATAAATATATCAGGTAACCCAAGTACAACTGTGATAAAATTAGGTAAACAAAGAGTTAGAGTCTTGATAGATACTGGAGCTGAGGTTTCCCTTATTAATGATAGGATTGTTAAGACTTTTCCAAAGAAGCCAAGATTAAGAAAAGAAAACATGACCCTCCAGACAGTCGGTAGTACACCAATCGAGGTAATAGGTTCTGTTGAACTTCCTTTTCAAATGAGAAACATGACCTTAAGTCACAAGTTTTATGTTGTTAAAGGAATGAATAGGAACTGTATTCTTGGACTAGATTGGTTAAGAAAAAATGGCGTTAGAATGTACTTTGATTTGGCATGCATGCGTATAGGAAAGACATATGTTCCCTTAGAGGAAGATGTACATATTGCTTCTATAATTCGCATCACCAAGAAAACTGTCTTAAGACCACAAACAGCTACCATATGCAATATTAAACTTGTTAGAAGCTTTGAAGTGCCCAAGTCAAGATTACTGAATATTTCTCCTGAAATATCAAGTGAAGAGACACCTTGTATAAATAATGAACCCGGGGTAGTATTACAGGAAAGCATAGCTCAGGTAAAAAATCCCTTTAAGATACCAGTCTTATTAGTTAACAATACCAATAGAACAATGACCTTAAGACGTGGTAGTGTAGTAGGGAAGGCAACAGCTGTAGAAACAAAAGACATAAGTAGTGCAACTGTAACTGACAAAAATGGCAACAGTAAGGAGGATTTTAAAGATGTAAGTGTACCAGAAAAATATAGAGAAGACACTATTAAACTTCTTAAAAGAAATAGAGACCTATTTGCGAAGAAAGACTCAGATTTAGGTCATACTGACACAGTGAAGATGCATATTGACACAGGAAACAACAAACCTATAAGAAATCGTGCATACCGCACCCCACTCAACAAACGCGATGTCATAAATGAAGCCATAGATGAGATGTTAGAGGCTAAAGTAATTGAAAGGTCAAGAAGTCCTTGGTCCTTTGGTCTTGTTGTTGTAGACAAGAAAGATGGCAGCAAAAGGATGTGTGTCGATTTTAGAAGTCTAAATAAGATTGTGACACCCATGTCAGTACCACTTCCTTTGATAGATGACATCTTAAACCTTCTTGGCCAATCAAAGCACTTTACTACCTTAGACTTGAAGAGTGGGTATTGGCAAGTTCAGTTAGACGAGGAAAGTAAACCTAAGACAGCATTTGCTTGCCATAGAGGTCTTTTCCAGTTCAACAGGATGCCCTTTGGTTTAAGTAATGCCCCTGCTGTGTTCCAAGAGTTGATGAACATTGTCTTACAGGAATGTGAGCAGTTTGCTACTGCCTATCTTGATGATGTCTTGATCTATAGTAAGACACCAGAGGATCACCTTAAACATATCCAGATAGTATTTAGGAAGCTAAGAGAACATGGGCTCAAGTTAAAACTTAAGAAATGCAGCTTCTTTCAAACCGAAACTGAATATCTTGGGTTTATTATAACAGATGAAGGAGTAAAACCCGACACTAAGAAAGTAGAAGCTATTCGAACTTTACCATCTCCAACTTGTGTCAGAGAAGTACGAGGATTTATTGGAATGTGTAGCTACTACAGAAGATTTATACCCAATTTTTCCAAGATAGCTGAACCTCTCATAGACTTAACAAAGAAGTATGCAAGATTCAAATGGTCAGAAAAGTGCCAAAATGCTTTCAATTTTCTTAAGGAAAGTCTAACAGTAATACCATTACTGGCTTACCCAGATCCTAGCCAAGACTATATCCTTTATACGGATGCTTCAGATTCTTGCATAGGCGCATGTCTTACGCAGAAGAAAGAGGGTGAAGAAATGCCAATATATTACTTGTCACATAAGCTCAGTCAAACACAAAGAAGGTGGTCTGTAATCGAGAAGGAGGCCTTTGCTGTAGTGTACGCATTACAAAAGCTTGACAATTACTTACATAATAGTAGATTTGTAATAAGGACTGACCATCGACCACTTTGTTACATCTTCTCAGATAAAAAGACTACAAATAAGAAACTGTCTATGTGGGCTCTTAGTGTGGCAGCATATAACTGTAAGGTGGAATATATAGAGGGCAGGTATAATTGTTGTGCAGACTTACTGTCTAGACAACCTTCTGATACCAGTGAAGAAGCTCAAGAAGCTCAAGGTGCTCCAGAAGAAGCACAAGATATCTTAGATGTTGATGATAGAACCTTAGAAGTAGGTGCCCTGAACTCCAATTACTTCCGTCCTAAAGACTACGCCAGTTGTGAAGTAGATCCGCCAGATGACATCATTAAGCCTCATATGGATTTACCAGAAGACATTAACATTAAAGATGCCCAAGAAAATGACACAGACATAAAGAATTTGCGAACAAGACTTAGTAATGGTAAGGCAACAAAGAATGAGGAGGAGCGATACTTGGTAGTAGACAACGTCTTATACTATCTGTCAAACGCAGACTCAGATGACCCAAACTTAAGGCTCTACATACCTAAGGAATTTGAGGAACTTGTGATTAAGCAGCATCATGAGTCTTTAGGTCATATGGCTCTAGATAAAACTTATGACACTATGCGTAAGAAGTACTATTTTCCAATGATGTACAAGAAAGTACACCAGCACATAGAGAAGTGTGTTACATGTCAGACGAGAAGTAGTGCTAATCCCAAGCCCCCTCTACAAGACACTGACATTCCTCCTTACCCTTTCGCAAAAATAGCCATGGACTTGTCAGGTCCCTATCCAGAAACACTTTCGGGGAATAAGTACATAATATCCTTTGTAGATGTGTACTCAGGATGGCCAGAGGCTTTTCCTGTACCTGATAAATCAGCAGCAAATATAGTGCATCTCATTTTAGAAGAAATTTTCCCAAGATATGGCTGTGTCTTAAGCATCGTATCAGACAATGGTTCTGAGAATATTGCAAAATCAGTTAAAGAAACACTAGAAGCCCTAAACATACATCACATTACTACGTCTTATTACTGCCCCCAAGCAAACGGAAAGGTGGAGAGATTTCACCGAACCATGGTAGATATAATGGCTAAAAAGATCAAAGAAAGCACAAATACATGGGATCTTTTCTTGAACCAAACTCTTGCCGCTGTGCGATTTCACACCAGTGAAGTGACAAAGGCATCGCCTTTCTTCCTGTTATATAACCGTGATGTTGTTCTTCCTTTGGACACAATTCTCAAGCCGAGACGAAGATATGTTGGGGAAGACTTACACAAAATCGCACTAGAACAGCAGCACAAGTCCTTTGTATTAGTGCACCGATACTTGAAACAGGCTAAGAAAAAGCAAAAGAAACTTGCTGACAGAAATAGCAAGGATGAGGACTTAAAAGTAGGTGATCCTGTATATGTAAGAAATCATAAAAGAACATCAAAACTTGATAACAAATGGACACCATACTTCAGGATTGTTGAACAAACAGGACCCGTGAGTTTTAAGGTAAGAAACCAACTCACAGGAGAAGTCACTAAGACACATGCAAGACATTTGCGTCTGGCAAATGTTGATGAATGGAGTTTGCCTAAGGATAATATAGGTCGGCCTTTGAGGAAGTCCACCTATGTAGTACCTCCAGAAGATGTAAGTAGCTCTGATGATGAACCAGAGGAGGACCCGCCACTTCAACGGGTCATTAAAAGAAAACGAAAAGAAAGATCAAATTCTGATGACGAGGATGACATTCCTCTAACAGAACTTAGGCAACGTCTTAGGACTCGGAAATTAGCAGAAAAAGCTCAAGTTATTGACTCTGATGATGAAGACATGCCATTGACACAGTTAAGACAATGCAAAAGACAGTATAAACTCCCAGACTATCAGTCAGTTGACATGGACCTGACAGAGGATGACGTAACTGAATCTGAGGACAGTAGTACTAATGAGGAAATGGAAGTTAATGTCATTAAGAAAATAGGAACCCCAAAAATAGAATGTAGAAAGGAAATTGTAGATTTACCTAGAAAACAGAGAAAGTCCCATAAGGAAAAGAATGCCCCAAAAGAAGTTAGATTAGCTAAGACGATAAAACTACTTCAGGCATGCTTAGAGATATAAGGTATTAAAAGCCTCCTAGTAAAATGTCCTTAATCTTTCTTGCAGGAAGTTATGGCAAGAAAGGAGGAAGGCTCAGCATCAAAATGTGGAATTGTAGATACAAATTCATATGGTATAAACGTAGATCAAGAAGCATTGATCTTAGATAATTTATTATTAATATAAATTAAAGATACAAAAATTGCACGTTAGGGTACCAGATGTCACTGAATTAATCTTAAAATACCATAGAATTAACCAGGCAAATCTCCAACCCCGTAAACTCATTGTGAACAGTATAAAACACTTAAGACATGTGTTTAGAATGACAAATAGGACCTATGTTATGTTAATGGCTCAGCTAGATTTAGATTTTAACCTTAAACCTGGATTTTGCAAGGGACTTGCCAATTTACAGAGATCGGCTAGACGAATTAGCTTGAGGAAGAAAACCTTAGGCAAAACTTCATGTAAAAGAAAACATCCTGATTCCCAGCAATAAGTTTCTATCTTTTTGTTTTTTGGAGAACGATGGCTTACAAGGCACCTCCAACTGAATCCCTTACAAGTAGATTCGAAAACTTAAGTCTGAAAAGTAATAAACCAATAGATACACATTATTCACGTAGTTCATTATTAGGTCTAAGATGTCAGCCTTCTTATACCAAGAAACCTGTAGCTATAATCAGGAAACCTCAAACAGTAGTACTCAAGAAACAACCATGCAAAGTAAAAGAATGTATTCAAACAAAATCTCGTAGACGGTCGACTAAATGTAAAAGATGGCCTCAAGTCGATGTAACAAAACAAGAAGAAATAACTAACCCTTTATTGGAGACAATACATGATGTGATGAGACGTTCTCACATTATTTACAACATCATTCTTGTATACATCCGCTTAGCCTTAGCGTCCCAATCATCAGTTAAGATAAGAATGCATGAAGAATTTAGGCACTATGTTAAAATATACCGTCTTACTCACATTGATGAGTTACGTAAGGAAAATCCAAGTGTGACAATTCTCCCTTCAAGAATAAAATATTGGCAAAGGTTTTGTTATGAATTTCGATATGGTGTAGACCAAATCTATTGTGCAAGACAATTGAAGATTGCAGAAGAAGTATTTCAAGATATTGTTAAGAATACCAAACACTTAGACAGTTTATTTTATGTTTAATTGCAGAAAGACGGCCCAGGCCTGACTTACTAAAATGAACAATTCACTCCTTTTCGTCTTACTAATAATAGGTAGTGTTAAAGCAACTCTCATCAGACAAAACGTAGTCTTTGAGAAAATAAATGATGTCACAACTACTAGATCTAAATGGTTAGTCGCATTTGTCTTAGACTTAAATCCGTACCAAGATATCTTAGCCAAATTAAACAACAGTCTTTCTGAAATAAGTAATGATATTTATGTTGAATCTCAAGTGTGGCAGTTACACCCAAAAATTGACCTTAATCTGGCCAATAACTTACTAGTACTTCACCATGAAGTTAAAAATTTAAGACAAACTCAGGAATTCTTACAAGAAGAACTTAGAAATATAAAAACACTACATCAGACTCGAACTAAAAGAGCGTTGATTCCAATTGTAGGTAAGGCACTGTCCTTCCTTTTTGGTACATTAGATGAAGATGATATTGATACAATCAAAACTAATGTTAGGACCTTAAGAAATAATCAGGTACACCTTCAACATGTTGTTAAGGAAAGTTTAACTATCCTTCATACTGCCCAAGGCCAAATAGCAAATAACAGAAAGAATATTAATGAAGTAATAGATACTTTAACTGATCTAGCGAAGTTAGAGATGAATCTTAGTCATTCAGTTCAAGATATTGACAAATACTTACATACGTATACAAAGATAGATAGAGCCTTAAGTGAAGCTAAGGAAATAGTTGGTTTAGCTAGAGATTACTTAAACCACTTGAAGCTTCAAATTAATATGTTGTCTCTTGGACATCTCTCGCCAACTGTTATTGCACCCCCTGACCTAAGGAAATTACTAATTGATGTTAAAAGTAAGCTAAGTATGAATATGCAAATTCCTTTTGACCCTGACGTAGACCTTTGGACATTTTATAAGACTGTGACTTGTACAACCCTGATTGGACAGGACGACTTAATGGTAGTCATTGCCATTCCTTTGATTGATATATCAGATAAATTCACTGTGTATAGAGCACACAGTCTTTTATTACCTTATTTGGAAACAAACCAAACAAATCTTTTGGCCTCTTATAGATTAGAAGCAGAAGCCTTGGCGGTGAATGAAGCCAAGACACAATTTGTTATCTTATCTCTTGATGAAGTTAAGGAATGTGGAGGTAGCGTCAAGAAATACTGCAGATTTCGTAATCCAATATATACTTTAGTGTCAAACGAAATGTGTATAATATATCTTTTTATGGGATGGATTAAAGATATGGATAAGTACTGTACCACAGTGGTGCAAGCTAGAACTTCAACTCCTCAAGCCCAACACTTGTCTGATGGACACTGGGTAGTTGTTTCAGAAAAATCATTGACCTTTCATCTAAAATGTCCTGTTACTTCCTCTTTAGACAGCCTTAGCACGAAAAGTCCCATTGATATTATAAGCTTAAATGAGGGCTGCTCTGCTTCAAATGAGTTCATGACCTTACCATCCTTTCATCATTATGAAAGTACTTTTAACTTGTCTAATGACTTTAACGCCTTAATACATAATTACTTTATGGGATCAATTAAACTATGGAAGCCATTTTCTCAGAAATTTCCAAATATAACTTCAATCAAAATCCCTCCAAAGTTGAAGTCTATAAAAGAAATTCCTATTGATCATTTGATTTCGGAACTAGATAATATGCACAAATTGGTTCCTATGGAATCAGATAATTCTATCCAAACATACCTCATAATTGGAAGTGTAGTCATTGCTTTCTTAGTGATAGGATATTGCTTTCGGCATAAAATAAAAGATAAATGTCAAAATTATAGGAATAGTAGGTATAGTAAAAGGTCAGTTGTTAAGGGAGATTTGGAGTTGAGTTCTTTACCAATGCCTTATTTGCCTCGTCGAGAGCCTGATGTACCACAAGATTTACCAAGGCAATCTAAGGTTACAATGGTACCACGCTTACATCGCCACAGCACTTCTGAAGTAGACTTCCCTAGACCGGATTCGACTTTCGACAGACGACTTGCTGAATTGTGTTTAAAAGAATTGACAATCTTCCCACCTCAACTCAACTTAAATGGGAACCGGGAAGACTTACAGGTGATGTCAGGTGAACCTGACAACGACGACAACGTTGAGGGCGGTGCAAACCCCTCATCACCAGGTGGAGTAGCAGAGGAGGTAAAAACAGTAAAAAATAACCCTCTGGTATCCACCAGGAAGACAGTGATACAGGATCTTTATCCTGATATAAGAAAGGAACTGGACGGGAACTAGTCCCTTTGGCATGTCCTTCGTGACAATAAGGATAATTAAGGATAAAGTCACGTGAATTTAACAAGACTGACTACAACACATGTATACTTCTGTATCTGTTATACTAACTGTGGAAGAACAGAAGATGGGATTCTTATGAACATTTCGTGATTCTTATGAACATTTTAAGACGGGAAATGTGGTGCAAATTTCCAGACGAAATGTGATGGTTTCTAAAGGAACTATATTATTATTATGGGATATCTCCATGAACTGATGTGAGGGTCACAGTGAGATGGCTATTGGGACAAGATTGAGTGACTTTCGAATAATTCGGAACAGATTGAGTGACTTTCGAATAATTCTCAGTATATATATTATTAAGTGACAGTGAATTATAACCGTTGTTAGGGATTTATAAACATATAAATAATTTCTTAATTCAAGTAGATAGTTAAAATAATACTTGCATGTAGCATGCGAAAGATTGGCGTGTGAAAGCTGTAAGAAAGTAAAGGTAAAAGTCCGTATTAAAGAACAGCGCCAAAATTTCGCCTTGATATTGTTAAAAATTGTTGAGAAATATAGTCAGTAGTTTAGTACCGCCTATATTTCTTTTGTGTATGGGACGGATGTGACACTATCAAGTAGATCACTCTGTTGTTAAACCGGAAATGGTTATATGAACAGGAAGCAGTATTTTATTGTATATAATGTTGGTTGGAAATTTAAAATATGAAAATAATAATTTTCATGAATTTATTGTTGTTTAATTTAGCTTATAACAGGAATTGAGTGTTAAATATGTACATAGTATATTGCACCAAATATGACCTTTACCTGTCCAGCACTGCATAGCCAAGTAGGGACTTATGTAAACAATGGTAGCCAGAATTCATATAAACAAATGTGATGTGTATATATAAACAGTGCAGTACAGTTAGAGTAACGATGATTGTATAATTATAACGTAAAATATTTCAAGGTCATGAGAAAATAATAGTTTAGATAGTGAATTGTATATAGTTGCTTAGTACAGCATTATGAGTATGTAAGGTAAACATGACCGATTTAGCAGATGTTAGGTTCTGCGTAATTGTTAAGTATTTGATTATTATATATGTAAATAGTGACCAATATGCGGTGGGTCTGAAGACTGGTAGTACCAATTGTCATTCCAGACAATAGCTTCCTGGGATTGGGGAATGGACCAATCAACGGTCGTTGCACTAAATGTGCATCCCCAATCCATCAGCACTTATCCCATACACAATAACAAATGGCGCCAAGATTCTGCATTTTGTGTCCAAATCGGTATCATTTTGACAGAATCTTGATATGGTTGGGTCGCCAGGATCAACCATTGTTCTTGAGGAATTTCCACCTGCGGAGTTGTCCGACTTTTGGCTTCCCCTATAAATACTGGGCAGTTTTCGCTGCTCATTGCACTTGGATCTAGGGACGCCAAAGGGACAACTTCCGGTTGTGGGACTGACTCTACGGAAGCGTGATAGGGAGCGAGCCTTCTTGTGGACTTCACTGTGCTATATAAACAACAAGTAGAAAGGAATTTGGACTTGGCTTTTTCTTCGGGAAACACAACGCGAGCGGGGGCACAGTGGGGTTACAAATATGTATATTATTGAACAGAAATTTTCATATTTGCATTCCCCATAGCTAATAATGTTATCACCCTTACTAAGATTATATAGGTGCATAGAGTCATAAGACAGGACTTACATACAAACGCAATATTTGAACAGTATTTATCTAATTATATATTTAAACTAAATAAAATAAAATATCTACTTCAAACTTGATTAAACCATTTTCTCTTATTTATATACATATATTATAAACATATCGGGACATATTAAAATGATAAAAAGTAGGTAAAGCCTTATTATTCTGATAAAAACGTTTCTGGTCCGTTACTGGAAAATACATGATATGCATTGTCTGCGTTTAGAACTTGGAAAAGAAAACACGACATACTGACACCAGACACCAGAAAATTTATTGTTATTCGGTCTTTGTCCTGCTAACGGGTATGTTTATATCATATAAATAATTTAAGCAGCTTGTGTAGTTTTCTATCTCGTAAACTCGCCAGTGTTTTAGCTCGTGTACACACTTACAGCTTCTACTTCACTAGTACACACGTGTGTAGTTGACGACTCACTTGTATATCAAGAATGAAATGACCCACATAATCACTCAGCTATGTTATCGACCGACCTACGTAGGGGTTGCCTACATAAATCTTCCTGGTACCTGCCGATGGATTTTGATAGTGTTTCCTCACGAAAGAAAACTACATAAGCTTTACGATCATATCATACCATTGCAGGTAAAAGCCTATTAAATATTTTCCTTGTAATCTTTTATATTAAATCCTAGTATTATTTCTTGTCGTCAAAATTCATTTTCATGTTTGCTATATTAGGGTAACGTAAAACGAAAGTTATCACACAAAATGCAACTTTTTCATTATTTTATTTTATCTGTAATGAGGAAGATTGATTAGTTAATGACCAGGTTCATTTTCGTTTTAAATCGGTACTGAATGTGCGATATTTAACGTTTTAGAATGATTTTTGAGGAAATCTACTTTCGTTTTTCAAAGTTTTTCATGTGTACGGGACAGAACTTGTGTAAACATAATAAGCCTCATTTTGATCCTGTCTGCCCTGGTCTAGCCGATGATTCAGCGTATTGCATGAACGCATAACTTTCTATACTAGAAACATATCAGTTGTTAAATAGAACTATTGTAAAATTGTACAAATGAGAATTTCAAGTCAAACAATACTTCTCTTGCGTATGCATTTTAAATACACATATGCATATAATGCTAATGGCATACCTGGGACCAAATTAATCTGAAGCATTGTTGAATGATTATAGAACAAATTATTTGAAATCCAACTCCTGTAGAAATGGTTAGATTTTGCCAAAATCTGAGACATTGTTGAACAAAGAGGAATCAATTTAGTATAAATGGTGGGTCTCGGGGCACCTGGAGGGGCAGGACCCAATAGGGTAAAAAGAGGAAATTCTTCATAACCCTACTTCTCCTGTGGGAATGATTTAGTTCTCTCCAAATTTAGTCTGCACCATAGTTGGATGAAAGGGAGGCAATTTTGCACAAATGATTGGTCTCACCCACTTGAGGCAGGAATACCAGGGCCCAATTTGGGAAATAGAGCAAAATCGTCAAACTCCTACTCCTTCTATAGCAATAATTAAATTTTGCCGAAATTTGATGTGAAGCATGTTGGATGCAAGAAAATCAATTTTAACTGATAGGTGTCGGTCCCTGGAATTGGAGAGGCGGGGCCAAAAGGTGGAAATGGAGCAAATTCTTTATAATCCCTTTCCTCCTGCAGGAATGATCAGATTTGACCGAAATTTAGCCTGAAACATTGTCGGATGAAAGAGAATCAATTTTGTATAAATGGAAGGTGCCAACCCCCCAAAAGTGGAAATAGAGCAAATTCTTTAAAAACCTGTAAAAATGGAATAAAATGGGTGAAGGGGAACACAGTTTGTACAATGATTGTTTCTCAGTTCCCAGGAGCCTTAGGAGTGGGGCCCGAAATGGGATTTAAAAAAAACTTAATCCTCCTTTAAGAATAAATGGGTATTGACCAAATTTGATCTCAAGTATTCTTTGGTGAAGATTTTGTATAAATGTTGCCTCCCGGCCCCCTAGAGCGGGAGGGACAGGTCCAATCTGGGAAACGCATAATCCTAAGAGTCTTTTTCTGTACAAGTATATTGTCCAAGGTTGGTCTGAAACATTTTTTTATGAATAGTGAATCTGACCTTTGTTTGACCACAATGAATCGAGAAATACACCTATCTATGTTTTCTTATATCAATGCATGTACAGGTGTAAATACACGTATGTACATATATATATGACTGATGTTGTTTAGGTTTCTAAAAATATAACGGGAGTATAGAGTCGTTTTGTTTTAATTTGACCTACGCATGTTCGTATGATCAATACGGACCCAAAACCATTTCGGTTGATTTTGACATTCTTACATGAACAAAGGTGGGTCTTTTTTCCTTATTTTATACTAACGTGAGGATTATGTAATTGTTTTGATTAGCTGAAACTTACTTGCCAAAAATAAACAACGACGTTTTGAATATCTAGCATAAAATTTTGAAATGTCCCTGTTTTTATTTGGTCTTTTATAGCCTTCTTGGGAACCATATGGACATTCCAATTACAACTGTGCAAATGTATAGCTTTTCCGTTTGGTCTATGCTGACCTACAGTTTTAGACGATGCAGTGAAAAAAAAATTCTCGCATCCCACTCCAAAATGACCGGGGTTCGCGTCCTCAATAGGACTACAGCTTCGGTCATTCGGATTTACTCCAGCAATATATAAGCTCCCGTCCGGGTTATTAGGGGGACTATTTTAATATGATGTAACTAATTTTATAATATAACACTTATAGTTATACTATATGCTGGTAAACTTGGGAATTGGATGCAACCCTTCCCTTCTCCTTTTCTTTTGATTTAATCATAGTCCAGAAAACAATTTATACTGATTGGTGAACTGAGTGTTTACAATCCTGTCTTTTATGTTTCTTAATTTCATACCATCAGCAATGGCAAGCAAGGATACAACTAAGAATGGTGCATCTGATACGAAAAGCACACATCCCAAGCCTAAAGAGAGTATTTCACCTACACCTTGCAAGAATGATGGTGCACCTGCGATGAAAGGTGCATATCCCAAGCCTACCGAGAGTGTTTCACCTACACTTGGCAAGAATGATGGTGCACCTGCGATGAAAGGTACATATCCACAGCCTACCGAGAGTGTTTCATCTACATTTGGCAAGAATGCTGGTGCATCTGCCATGAAAAGTACACATGCCCCACCTAAGATTGATACAAAGCAAGATGAATCTAATCTGCAATCGTTAGGTAATAAATCACAACCGTCTAGTCAACCAATAGAAGACATCACTAAAAAGGCACCACTGCAGACAAAGACTGAATTGGAAAAGACTACGACTGACAAAATTGATGAAGAGAAACCTACACATATGGCAAAGTCTTCCGTTTCTGTCACACAAAAATCACAAAACCCTGAAAGTCAAAGCCAACTCCAGCCAAAAGATTTATTCTTGGGTAAAACAGTCACTGGTATTATGGACGCTCTTGGTTTCCTAGACAGCAGTGATGCTTCGAAAGAGTACCAGGAATTGCTTTGTCAACAACAACATTATGAATCACTCATTCCTTCAGAGGTATGTTGCTACAATGCTACTTCGAACACATGACTCTCGTTAAAATATCTCAGTCAGTGCAGAATTAGAAAGCCCTATGTAAATTGCAAGGCAAATACAAATTTCGAAATTCTGTGTCTAAATTTTTTTTTTCATCTTAATGTTAAAGACGAACTTAAATAGTTATTTCATGAATAATTTCAATGATGATAACTATCTTTTTCCTTCTTGCAGAAAAAAGAATTATGGCAGAAAAGCTTAACAGATTTAATGAGAGACTGCGACATTACCAAAGAACACAGTTCAGGACCTTTGTACAATAATCTGAAGGAACTATCTGAAAAACATCCAGAGAAAGGAAAATCAGCAATACAAGAGTACCAATTCAGAAAATCTCTGATTGGAAGTCTTCATGTGAGTTTTGTACTGATATACATATCTGCATGTAATGTTTAAATGCATAAATGTAAACTTTTCCAACTGGGGAGATCGCGGTTGACTCTAGGATGTTTTTTTTTTTTTTTTTTTGGTGTTTGAAATATGTTAATGATTTATATATTATCTTTAAGCGTATTCGTTTTTGTAAAAAGAAATATACATATAACCCCAAAATATCAGTATAATAATGATATAATATTCAGATATATATATATATACCATAGAAATTGTTGTGCTATGAGTTGCTCATACCTTCGCAATCTTTTCAAATCGTGGTTTTACATATACCTGATGCAAAAGGAGGAAAACAATTTTTGGTTTTCGTGAAATGATATATAAAAAATATGTCTTAAGGATTTGATTCCATTCTCCGAAAAAAAATAGGATTTAAAACTCGACAGAGACACCCTTCACAACATTTTTATTTGCTGTCCATGTTGCATACGAATTTGTTTAAGATCTTTGTAATCGAAATATATATTGATGTTAAATTCTGTAGTTTTGCTGAAGTGTGTATCGACTTTTACAGTGTTTTTATATTTATTTGATATGCAAATGATCATATTCTATTAGATAATAATGACTGTCAGCTGACTTTTGATTCTATAGAAATCAACAACTTTTACGTCACTTTTGTACTTTTGTTATTTCTTATTTAATCAATTTTAAAAAATTTTAAAACCATTAAAATCAGAAAACATAAACACGCGAAAAATACATATCAATTATGTATGCTTATATCCTGTGACATATATATTGCACATAACCTGTCTTATAGAAACAAGGGCAAAACGTTACACATAGCGATGCAACGGCACAACCGGCAAATCCAACAAAGGATAAAGGGCAATATGAAAATCTGCAAAATAATTCGAATGAAAACCAGGAGCCAATTCCAAGCGATTCAAACCAGGAACACCGAGGGGAGAACCAAAAAGACCCAGAAAATTTTAGAGTAATAGTTCCTCATGGATACATGTTGGTTAAAATCAAAGAATATGAACAGATGCAATATAATATTTCTAATCAAAGAGAAAGCATAGAGGAGCTAACAAGCAGGTGATCATTTATTTATCTATTTTATTGGTTATCGATTACAAAGGTAAGACATATATTTTGTGATTAGATAATTTAATATTAATGGACAGCTATGTTTCCCTGATTGTGTTGACTGGCAACTTATTTCTTACAACTTTGAATTACAAACATTTTTCTGATTCAAAGCTAAGGAAACAAATTTGAATTATTTTAAAATTAAAATTGAAAATAACGAAAACGGATTATTGTTTGAGAAAAAGGGAGGGGGTATTCAATTCTAATTAAATCATTCATTATATTCAGGTTGAGTGCCATTGCTAGTAACAAGCTTAAAGAAGGTAATCCAAACATAGCGGACTTGAGCGACAAGAATCGACCTACCAAGCTAGGGGAGCTCTTCGCCGCTCTGTATGACAACGAGTGGTCAGATGCTATGGAGGAAATTAATAAAGGCAATGGCGATGAAGACGAGGAGGACGAGGAGACGATGAAATGTATTCAGAGGTTGCTCGATGTTGTCAAGGTTTGTGTTATTTCATCCTGTTCTATCTGGTTTTGAAATTTATATGAACTAAACAGCTGATCATCAACTGCATGTTGTCTTTGCATATTGAAGTGAACAAAAGTATTAGTTCCTTATTTTTCTTTTTTATTCCTTTTAGTTTTCGTATTCATTCTGTCGGAAAGAGGCCGATTTACAGCTACAGAAAATTGCAATGGGAATGAAAGACGCTGTGTGCTTAACACAGAAGGTAAAGCAAGTTGTTACCATTGATCAACAAAGAAAGAAATCAGGCACAGAAAAGGAATCTATAAAAGAAGCTAAACCTGATTCGGTTTCTACACAGAAAGAGATTAATTTGGCTACGGCACCAGTCAGTGGTGGAGTACAAGGAAGCTCTGATGTAGTATCTGGTCAGTCTGGAAAAAATCCTGGATCTACTGGACAACAATCTGGAGAAACCAATGGTCAGTCTGGACAGAAACCTGGAACAGTGAGTGGTCAGTCTGGTCAGAAACCTGGAACAGTGAGTGGTCAGTCTGTACAGAAACCTGGGACAATGAGTGGTCAGTTTGGACAGAAATCTGGAATAGTGAGTAGTCAGTCTGGACAGAAACCTGGAACAGTGAGTGACCAGTCTGGACAGAAACCTGGAACAGTGAGTGGTCAGTCTGGACAGAAACCTGGAACAGTGAGTGGTGAGTCTGGACAGAAACCTGGAACAGTGAGTGGTCAGTCTGGTCAGAAACCTGGAACAACGAGTGGCCAGTCTGGACAGAAACCTGGAACAGTGAGTGGTCAGTCTGTACAGAAACCTGGAACATTGAGTGGTCAGTTTGGACAGAAATCTGGAATAGTGAGTAGTCAGTCTGGACAGAAACCTGGAACAGTGAGTGGTCAGTCTGGACAGAAACCTGGAACAGTGAGTAGTCAGTCTGGACAGAAACCTGGAACAGTGAGTGGTCAGTCTGGTCAGAAACCTGGAACAACGAGTGACCAGTCTGGACAGAAATCTGGAATAGTGAGTGGTCAATCTGGACAGAAACCTGGAACAGCGAGTGGTCAGACTGGACAGAAACCTGGAACAACGAGTGACCAGTCTGGACAGAAATCTGGAGCAGTTGTCAACAAACATACAGGATCAAGTGCAACACAACCTGGTACCCCATCTGTCGAAAACAAGGTACACGTAAATTTTTTTTATAAATCCCTGCAACTGGCACTGCCATTGTCGGAATACGCCTGCTACATATATTTTTGCTGTACTCGGCAGTGACGGAAAGCAGCTGTATTTTAGCACGTGAGGTTATCTGACAAAATTGCTCTCTGAATTTACTTAAATATTACGTCTAGAAATAAAAATGATTGTTGAAATTAGTGATTTTTACATGTTGTAATGAACAAGTTAATTCATGAAAATTCATAAAATCGCTGTTATTTCTAATGAAGTTTGGGGGTGTGTTTGAGTGTTTGTTTGTGTGTATACTTGTCAGATATAACATATATGTATATACAAGGTTCGTTAGGTGTTAGAAATTTTTAACTTTTATAATTACATTTATCTTCAAAAACATGTGACAGATTTGTTTACATTCTTTGATATACTTTTTACCAGAAGGAGGAACCGACAGGAGCCAAAAAGAAGACACCAGAGTCAGAAATGTGGTCACTGGCGTTAAGGCTTGCACGAAACTTCCAGAAGGAAACTGCCGTGACAACTGTAACACAGATTAAACAGGTAAATATCTAACTCTAACTTTGTTTATTGTAAGGTAACTGCTCGTGTTCAAGATAGGAATACAACTACTCAATAAGTAGAGTCTGTCTTTTTACCTGTCTTGAATTTACTTACTCATTTACTATGAAACAAAATATAATGAATTTACATTTGAAAACACTACAAGTCTGATATATCTTTATAAATTAAGGTGATAAGTTAAAGGTTATATAGGTTAAAGGTTATATCTTAATATATAAAGGTTAGACAAGGAGTGGTTGTTATTTATTGTATTCCTTTCACTCTCGTTATGTTTTCAAAACCACAACCGCAATTGTGTGTGACCTGTTTCTAAAAAAATAAGAGATCTATTCCGAGAGTGAATACACGTTTTGTACCAATTTGTGTTTTGTATACGAAATTAGTTGGGGCGTAATGATATGATCTGTAATAAATGGGGTTATTATAATCAAAGCAATAAGGTAAAAGAAATACATATCAGGATTGAATCATTTAAAAAAAAACAGTTATGAACAAGATATTACGCGAGTGCATTTAGCGCCCTTTTGGTCAAAGTTAAAATTCTCAACCAATCAAAAGACCAGAAGATCATAAATGGCGTATATCATATATTTTTTCCAATTGTCAGCATGTATGCATGAGAACGTATCATGGTAGAAATGGCATGATTCCCGTGTTCCGTGCTCTCGTGCAGATTGAATAAAATTGCTGATTGATACATGAAATCTCTGCTTCAGCTTTTTAAGTCCAACTGTTTCTACAAAATGAAGATGGATCCAACGCCCTTATCTACTACCATGGGTACCTACATCGACCGCTGTGTGGAACTGATGTGGTTAATGGCTGTGCAAGATCCTCCAATGGAAATAAAATGGGTTGCAAACGGTGAAAGAAGTGACACTAATTACTTCAAGTACTACCAGAGCAAGGGAAAGATGGTAAAGCAATGCGTCTGGCCGGCGGTCTTCTTGAGCGCTCAGGGCGGTATCGTTAGCAAGGGCTACATCGTTGGAGTGGCACCACCAGAAAAACCACAACAGAAAACAACAAAATAAGGTGTCTGTAGATTTTTGGATGATTTATCTGTGATGAAGTACAAATGAATTATCTATTATGACACAAACAAATCTACACTTGAACGGAATGCTTGAGCTGATAAAAAGATGCTAAGGATGATCTTAGAATGAATATAATTCATTATCAAGGCAAGCGTCAGATTAGAAGACATTTGACACTTACGTATAGATATATCAAACATACATATTCAATGAACGATAGATAAATATATACTTAAGTCAAACTTCCATGTAATGGAATGGCTTTAATCGCATCTCTTTTTTGTAGTTTTTGTTTTCTATCTCGCGGATGTGATTTTCGTTGTGTCAAAGCATTTTTTTAAACGTTATAAATAATGATTTCTTTGCTATTTATCTCTTTATATGTTGTTTAAAAGACACGTTTTACACTCAATTTTACAAAACACAGAACTTAAGATAAAAACTAGGTGTAAGTATTCATACAAATGTATCCGGATAGCATGTTCCATTTTAGCGAACAAATCTCTCGTTATACCAGATAGCTATTTCAATATTACTAGACAGCTTATGTCGTAAAAGCGAAGTTACTATCTTTGTGTAGCGAGATAGCAGTGGTACCAACATGGTACTTTGTCTATTTCATTATCTCTAGATAACTTGTTAAAACGCGATAAATAACGAGATAAGTGATGATATACATCGTCACCAATATACTCCGCTATTTTCTTTTAAGATTTATCTATCGAATGATAAAATCAAAATACCATTTTCATTTATCCTCATATACATCTTTGTGATTCTTAAATGTGGAATTAGTGCAGTTTGACTTCAAACTTAATATCCTTGCCGGTGGTGTAGTATTTTAATATTTAATTTGTTTTCATTTAATGAAGTTTGTTTGTTTGAGATTTATATTTATTTATATCTATAAAAAAGATAATGCAATATTATTATATTTATTTATAATCAGTTACGTTTATCCCGAACATGTAAACGGATTCACGTCGAAAATGCTTTAACCTGAATGATAGATAAAACGATGAAAACCACATGCAAACTGGAATTTGTTGATTTGTGACGAATGTTCATTTTAACTAAACCTTTACGAGGCAGACTTTTGTCAGAAACTCGATAGAATTTTATATGCAATAGCTGTTATTCGAGCTCAATCCGAAACTGAAATTTTTCTCTTATTTTTATCACGCCGATCGCTTTCTGTTTTGTTAGTCCTAGGCATTTCCAGTATATGAAATCAATGGTTCAAAGTTAGAGAGTTTTAAGTGTCGATACAATTTTCTACTGTGAATATACAATATTTTAATGGAAATAGAGAGGGAAAATGTTATTCGGTATTGGATGTAAGTTTTCTTTCCAAACATCACACAACAGACGCAAGTTTCTTTCACTTCAAACTCAGTGAAATGGCTGAAATATGTTACAGCGCGGTCTGATACCTCGAACATTCATCCAATCGTGGTTCTGTTAAAAGGTTTGTGACATTCTGCTAATACATAATAATCATCTTGAGACAGCTGTATAGAATAAAAAGAAAACAATACTAGAGATCTCGTATTGCTGTTACAATCGAGAATAAATAGAGGATTGAGTTTTATCAATTAAATACGCGTTAAATGAAAACCGGAAGGCTTCAGTGCTAACGAATTTTCGGAGGTACGAACTAATCATAAAACCAACTCCGTATATGACTTACTGTTACAATACGATATCGTTGTGCTCCAATTTCATGATATAAAAGTGTTTGAATGTAAAACAACATTACATGTTATATCTCATGTTTTCTGTAGCTTTCTTTACGAACTCGTGATGAATCAATCAAAATCATTATATATCAGAAATCACTTGTTATTCATTGTAAGATGTTGCAACGCTTTCAAAACGAAAATAAGTATATTTGAACATTATTTCAAGTATATCAAATGTTTTCTATTTTTGTATAGTATTCACATAAAAGCAATAAAATGAAATCCAATGAAAATCATGTGCATGCGTTTTCTGTTAAACAAAATGGAAAACATACAGATTATTGAATAAAGAACGTTATTTTTGTCTCTAAAACGTTACTAAAAGAAATTGTATTTCAGTGATTTTCAAATTTTAAAAATGAACTATGTATGTTTTGTCCGTCATAGTGACCAACAATGATGGTATGCTTTGGGATGTGCAGTAATGACGAATTTGCAGCTAACTCCAGCCCCTTGTTGTCGATGGTGCCCTGACCTTTAACAAAAGAATATATCGAAATATCCTGTGTTAAACCCAGCAATATCAGGTCTCTTTGGCTGGCCTAAATTTCCTCTGGAATGCACTTCTGTCTTAATAAGAATTGGAACTGTATATAATGACGTAAGGTACTTACTGGTTATATATATAAAGCTGGACCTGAAACTGACAGCAAAGTTGATATCAAATAAATATAACACCCTCATAAAGATATCATAGAAAAACGTTCTATCCAATTACGGATTTTTTGTAATGTTTGTCTGGAAGAGTTGTCTTTCGTGCGGGAATGTATATCGACTTCCGGTTTCTTCTAAACAATCAGCTGTCAATGGTGAATGACTGTTGTTCAGTGTTTGAGTGTCATAATTACAGTGGAAGAGTAGGTAAAAATGTTTTGATGATTTATTCTACGGTTGTTCTGGGCGATATGGGCAAATGTGAAGAGTTTATGACGAGAGAATCCATCGCCAATAAATATTTTTCGGAAAAAAACCCGAAATATTACTTTAAACCAGAAGTTGATATACCGTCCTGCAAGAACGACAACTCTTACAGGCATACAGTTACGAAATGACGGAATATATATCAGCAGAAATATGTAAAATATCTTTTCTCGTCAAACGCCTGAATTCATAGTTTATAGAACACTTTATAAAATCCCTCTAAGGTAAAGACTATCAATGTATCATGAATTTAAATCTGAACAATATAAGAATTTAATTTCTGGTATCTACGATATTCGCATATACGCATGTACGCCTGAAAATCCTGATTGATTTGACATATTTAATATTGAGAAATGGATGCGAAATTTGCCTAATTGACAGTCGTTAAGTAAATTTTATATCAAACAAATGTAAACTGGAACAATGTCTAAGCACATATGAACCCGAGAAAAAGTGTTCTATGAATGAACAAGACATACTATGTACATAATTAGAGACTGTACAGTTAAATCAAATGATGAAATAATAAAACAGTGCAATACAACTGTTTCGTCCTTCTATGAACCGTCATTTATGCAAACGCTTGAACAGATGAAATCTAGGACCAACAATATTAGTCGAAATAAGATGATAAAACAAAGTTTAGGCGATACTCTAACTATCATTCAATCATTTTCGTTATCAAGACCATTTAAGGTTTTAAACTTCATGGAAGATAATCACTTTAAAATTTCATATGACATATATACTTCTTTTACGTTAGGAAAGTTTTGGTTTTCAAAACAGACAATGCATGAAGGAAATGGTATACATAGAATAGCAATAACGGACATGTACACTATCGAAAACAGATCCAGTCTCTCAAATTGTTCAAATATTTTGACAGCACAGCTTATGCATAAATGCTTCAGTCTATTTGGCCCTATCTTAATGTTAATTATTTCTCAAGTTTCTACAACGCACATCTATAAATCTTGACATGCATGAACAGTTTTAGTAAATTACAAAATATTACAAGTCATATATGATATACTAACGTATCATCGTTTTCGACTGGTCAAGACAGACGCGATTCATCTATCGGCTGATTCAAAAGAATGTGTAAACAGATCAGATTACGCACAATATTACGCTAAATTAGTTTACTTTATTTCAAGCGTGAAACGCAAGGTTTCGATTTCTTAATGATAAACAGGTTGTCACATACACACTATCATAAATCATGTCCTTCGACAACTTGAAAATTCCTGTTATAAGCGATAGGACGCTTCCGAGAAAAGAATCTATTTGAAATAAACAACTCGTTAATTAGCTACGCGATACAATAGAGTGCATATGTATATGTAGACAAATACAAGCGTGTAAAATAGCACTAGCGTTGGGAAAGAAGGTACGTAAACCGCGACATCTATATAATTGGGGTACAAAAGGCTATATGGTACCTGGAGTACAATGAAGTATGAAATACTGTTAATAGTGTATATAATGTTATATTTGCTTAGCTGTCGGTCATATTAATTATATGCAGTATTGAGTTGAGTTGATATACTACCATGAAGTATAATACGATGGATATATATAAACAGCAATAGGGGCTATCAAGGGGAAATTGTTATATGTAAAAAATATTGCGACCAAACCATTTAATCATATGCGTTATGACCCGTTCAATGTAATAATCACATTATATATATTTGCTAATTGTGAATATGACTAGTTACAAGCAGATGCGACGGTAATATAACATAAAGAATATATATTTTTTTTGTTATATGTTTTTAGTTTTGTTTGAAAATATTACGACATTTTGATGTAGAACGTTTCATGTCTTGCAGAACATGTCTGACAGCGATATAAACGAGTATCTTAAAAGTCTCCACACATGTAGAAGCACTTCATCTGGACCATTCATCTGGCCTGAACGCAAATACAAAACAATGAAAAAACACCTGTCAGGGACTCTACACCGTGCGTGAAAATCTGGAGATAGCGTAAGTATTTGAAATACATTCAGAAATCACGACAGTATGATCTAAATTTAATCATTTTTGTATAGAGTGAATGTATCTCGTAAAAGTTGTGATAAAAAAGGGGTATGAAAACTTATAGAGGATAGTAAATACGGTATTCAACATCCATACAGTGGCACAGAAAATGAGTTTGATATAATCTAAAATCATATATCAATTTTTATCAAAAATGTATCTTTGGGGAAAAAGCACTTGTTTCAAACAACTTGGATACGAGATTGGTTGCTAGGCTCCCTCAACACTATCACCATCTGATCGCTTTTAGTCCACGAGACTGCATAAATCATGCGTCACGATATATACAAGGCGTATCAATTTTATTTTTTTACATTTGATCCTCAATATCCCATTGCGACAACATTACAAAAACAATGGGAATACAGTGGTGGCGTCAATAGTTCGGAAATGTCACAATCCGGATGGAAATTGTATTTACCAGTCCGGAAATTCGAATTCTGGTTCCAGAAATGCCTTTCAGGATTTTAAAACTTTTTTTATTAAACTTAGAACAGCACTGCACGGGTTTACCGTCTTATTGAATGATGGATATGGAGGTTAACTATGCGAAAACTATATGCTTTCATAATTAATATTACAGTATTTCATTGCTGTCAAATGTGTTTATAATGCAGAATATTATGTCTACAGCATGTTAACCGACTTACAACTTGTTTCTATAAAAATATGTATAAAATTATAGATGCAACTGGGTATGCTTCTGCCTTTGTTCGCCACAATACGTATAATGTGTGCTTTTATAACACCAACACTACCATGGATCTCAAATTAGGATTATCGACAAGGCGTTTTTGTAATATAATTGCAGATTTATAATGTCTATATATATATATATTATATATAAGATATCGCCACCGCTATCCCGTACCTCAGTGACGAACGCATCAAAATCCATCATGTTCATCAGCGATCTAGCACAACGGTATGCGTGTCTATTCGAGAAAGTATCAATACGAATGTAGAATGTTAAAGTAACTCACATTCAAAAACTGTTTCCGATATCTTTTCGTGAAGGATGTGCTGGCTCATAAACTATACAAAACTTACATTACAAAGCACCCCAAATATGTTAACAAGATCAGTTCGTTATGGCTGCACTTTTTGCTTTTCTCCATGAGAACCAATAGTCCGTGCACAGATTGACAGAAACTGAATTGCCCGTGAAACAATCAAAATTGTGACGATAGGTTTTTCCCAATCATTGTTTATCTTCATTTAACGTATTGTTTTAATAAATTGATGATATCTTATATTGAATCAAATGTCGAGATTTAATTTGATACAATTTCCAATTAGTATTTCCTGATTAGTGAATGGATAGCAATATACTTAGACATCCGCCAGCAATTAGACGTAAATTTTACCTTCACATTTGTTAACTAACGCTTTTGGCAATAAATTAAACTGTAGTTGTAATATGGTGTTATCATTTTTTTAGTTACACAAATGATACGGTTCACAAGGTTGTATTTCGAGCATAATGATTTCAATTTCCCTGTTAAGATTTTCCATTCCTGGATAGCATCATCCCTGCATCCCTAACCTATAGTGTTTACATGTTGCATTTGATTGGAAATCCAAGGATCTTTTCATATTACCATGATTTTCGTGCAAGAAGTTGTCAACTGAAGGACAAACTTGTGAAACAAGGCTTCAAGTGATACAGGTTGATGAAAATTATGGGAAAGTTTTATGGTCGTCATGGTGATCTCATTGAGAATGTTATATTTCTTTGTGCGACATGAGGCTGGGCGTGTTTGATGTTTGCTGGGTTGCTTGTTAGTTCCGTTCACGTGACATTGTTTGCTTGAATTGACTTCACGTGGCGAGTGTCGTCTATGAAGCAGAGGACGCTTACTCTTCCGGAACGTATGACCTTATTCTCATTTTACTTTATATAAGGAGTCTTCGTGTACATATTTCTTTTGTTTATATCTTTCTATAGCTTTCTAGAATTTGAGTTTGGATTATAATTATGTTGAACTGTTTGCATTTTTTTGTTGTTATTGAATACTCGTTACTCTCAAAGAACACTTACTACAAGTGCATATGGACGTTCTTAATTGTAACATGTAGTTTAGAAAGCCTCAATCTTATAGCCATGTACACACACACACACACACACACACACACACACACACACACCTGTGTTATATATATATTATTTATTTTACAAAATTTATCAGCTTTTATCAATGACTCTTGTTGACCCGAATGGAAGCGTGCAGTGGTTTTACTGTGGGAGTTACCAGGAAAACCCATATGGTCGGGCAGGTGACCCCATACCTTTTCACGTCTGTTCCGTGAATCGAACTCCGGACGGCTAGGGGAAAGGCGGTGTATTCGACCACCTTAGTTTTGTTATTGTATTGTATCAGTTACTGGATACTCTAGATATTTTATAACGTTCGCATATGACATGTTAATATGTGGTGTTTGACATTAAAGGTGGGCACTCTTCGGAAATTAATGCATTTAACTGAACTTGGAAATATTCAAAACATAAGCCCACGAAATGTAGAAGAAGCACAGGAGGAATGGAGACAACTCTGTAGCCTAGGATGTCAGGTTAGTTGTATGCATATGTTGTTGTGTCATATGTGGAAAAAAAGTTATTCAGTCGATAAAATACCAAGTACATATCTTCTATTTGTTTACTTAACACCAGCAGTTTACATGTGCGTCTGTCGTAAATGCATTGTCCCAGGGATCAGAATGATTGAAAAAAAGTATTCATGGAGAATAGTGATTTTTCTAACAAATGGAGAGCTAGGTTGTATACAGAAAATTACCTTGTATATCTCATTTTGTTTTCATCAATAATAATAGGTAATACCAGAAAATCAATAGGAACCCGAAAAGAGAAAGAATATTATCACTACCTGAAAGTCATTATCAACACCGCCCACAACAACAACCTCTACATCAGGCTACCTTTCCAGATGCACATTATTTAGACAGCGGATCGCAGCGCTCTATGAAGCCTTCCTTATACTGTGTTATGTATAAATGTTGTGTATTAATCCAAATTCAGATGTGCCGTGTTTACATGCATTGTATTATATTGACTGTTTACATCAAAACCTGTTTATAATTATTTGTCAAAATATGTGTGGATAGTGCTAGGTTGATTTTTTCTAGAAAGCTCGGTTACTAGAATGACTTGTGTGTTTCCGGAAGTTTCTAAATGTAGAAACTCGGTTATTGGAATTACCTGGGTGTTTCCGGAAGTTTCTAGAGACACATGTAAACAAGTTAGGTACCTGCTAGTCTCGAATCATCTAGACAAGAACTTTCTAGAAACCTTTATTGTATATACACATGATGGAACTGAGCCTGAGCAGACTTTTGAAGTATTGACGCCTTGAATGAGCCTACTTTGAGACTTCAGTCTGTGATGTGTGCACTTTTACAGTGATTTAGTGATAGTGCCTTGTGGACTTGCACTTACATAATAAATATCCAGCGACGAAACCATTCTTGGATTATTCTTCGTTAACCCTGTTTTCTGGACAATCTATTGCGAATTTTTCTGGGATGGGAAGTTTCCCCGGAAAGATAAGTTCTGACTTTTGATTAATTAGTAGCTAGCTCTGTACACCATCACAATATTTGTAATTTTACTGCATAGAATGTATTTGTTGATATTAAATTGCTGAATTTTAATCTAGCTGTTGGGTTTTATTCGCTGTATGTTAATTCCGTAAAGTAACAACTGTTAAACTCAGGAAAAGGACATGAAAATGGAAAGCTAGATAAAACTGAGGTGGGAGGTGTTGCTTCAATTTTCAAATATTATATTCCAACTATACAAACCTCTTCAGTAGAAGAGTTCGTTATTTTATATAATTCGTATATTCATCAGAATTGTCAGTATGGTAATGTTAAACATAAGGTTTTCTGCTTCAGGACAGTACACAAGCCAACGTTTTTCTGAATTCCCGATTTCCTGGGGATTATTTATTTCAGTTTTGTTGTCCCTCTTTCTGAACATTGATAACACTGAAACAAATCAATATAATAGATACTAAGCAAGCCTATAATGTCATAAAAATGAAATATGCAGCTGAATAATTTTTGTCCAATTGTCATTATTTCCTTTTCATTTTTTTATGTCAAGCGTAATGGCAGGTGACACATTGAAGATTGGAAATTCTTCTATTGCGGACCTTATTGCCGAACAACACCGCCAATTGTACGTTGATGATTGGACAAATGCACTAGAAGAAATATCTATAAAGTCGAATAGCAGGCTATTTTACACGCTGGAGAGATCCTGCGGGTATATTATAACATGACTTTACCTTCAAAATCATATTTGATAACATTTTATTACATTGTTATTACCATATAAAACGAAACGTATATTGCATAGTGCATATAAGTAATAAGCATCTGTAGTTGTTTCATATGTGTCATCGATGACTGATAATTTTAAATGTCTCTTCTATAGGCTTTGATTTTAACAGAGAGCATATGAGATCACAAAGCAACTTTCGGACCGATCAGCAAGGAGCATGGTAGAAACAAGTAAGTCTAGTCTACTGAATTTTGGTAAAATATTTTCGTGCAGAAATAATGCAAAACAATCGAAAATAGCATATTTGAAATTTGTAATTCAGATTGTAAACCTCTGAGAAAGCAAAATTATTTGTAAAGTGTCTGAAGATTTTATATGAAAGCACATATACTTTACCAAGTCAGTTTTATTATTTACTTCTATTTTTGTATATATCTTAAATTTGTTTTGCTGCCTTAGAAGGGAAAGAGAAAAACGTATAAAGTTAGAAAAACATGTTTTTTTATATACTTCTATCAACACATCAATTATGATATCCCATTTCTATGATGTCACAATAGAGAAGTCATTGTTGATGGCGTCATATCATGTTAATATGTAGGCAACCATGTAAACCTGTTGAGGTAGTAGAACTAATTGTAAAGCGTCTGGAGATTTTATATGAAAGAACTAATAATAACTGTTTCCTGTTTGATTATTTTTTTTAAATATAAATATGGAGGGATGGAATCAGGACCTGCAGGTTTGTTAGTATTTAGAAATTGGTCGATAATGTCCTGTTCAGTTATATCAATAGAGGAGAAGTTACTGTTTGGTGGGGGAGGGTCAGGTGGTAAATCGTCAGCATTCTTGTCTATCACAGAAATAGATGTGAAGTAGTCATTGAAAGTCTCAGCTTTTCTAGAGGATGTATTTTCAGATCACCATTAATAATAAGGGGAGATTCAGTATCACTTTTATTATGTAGATTCATAACTGATTTAGCAATTCGCCACCATTTTCCAGGAGGAATAGTTTTATTAATAAGAGAAGATTGTAATTTAGATAGATATTTATCTTTAGCCTCTCGGATTAAAGTAATGACTTGGTTTCGAATAGATTTGAATTTATTCCATGAGGCTTGGGAGTTATTTTGTTTAGCTTTAGAATGCTGACGATTTCTCTGTCTTATTTTCAGTCTAATTTCATTAGTCATCCATATTTTGTCATTTGGTCTAATAGTAACAGTCTTGTTAGGTACAAATTGGTCAATAGCGGCTAAAATGTTGTTAGAAAGAACATAATTCATTTCATCAATATCACCTACTTATTGAGAATTCCAGTCAACAGAATTAAGAAATTCATTAGCTCCTTCATAATTAGTATTTTGGAAATATAAAAGGGTTTTTTTATATGCAAGTTTCTTAAAAGACTTGAAATTTAAAGTAGCAGTAATTGGCGAGTGGTCACTACATGACGCAGGTAGTACAGAAGTAATGGAAACAAAGTTAACATTATTAGTAATAAGAATATCAAGCGAAGTTGAAGATTGAGGAGTAATCCTGGTAGGTTCAGTAACAGTATTTTGAAGTCCATATTTTAACAAGAGTCTATAAAAATGAGAGTTTGGACAAAGGTTTAGCATATCTTGATTAATATCACCCACCAGAATTACTTCTCTTTGTAAGTCAAGTACATCACTTAAGTTATTTTCAAGCTTTTCCCAATAATTAACAAGAGAATTTGGAGGTCTGTAGATACAACCAATTAAAATAGGATTATTATAAGTGGATACCTCAACCCAGAGTAATTCTAATTCATCAGACTCAAGATCAGTTCTTTGCTTGATATTAAGATTATTCTTAGAAGAGATTATAACACCACCACCATAGTTATTTCTATCTTTTCTGAAAAGATTACCATAATTAACAAGTGATACATCATTGTCAGGAACAGAGTTATTGAGATGAGTTTCACTAATGCATAAGATGTCATAGTCAGAAAATTCTGCATCAAGGAGATGAGTCTTGTTTCTTAAAGAACATACATTTATGTGACAGATAGAAATATTTTGGAAGATAGAGGTACTACAATTATCAGGGCCAGGGTTTGGGTGAATGTCACCACATAACATCAATAAGTTATACGGAGTGGTTATTGCCACGTACGTGTCAATAACCACTCCTTTTGTGCCACGTATTTGATTTTCATTCATATGTATTATTTATCAATAATATTGCAAATACATATTCATTTAAGTAATGGTTCAAATATTTTGGTCGAAAACTGTGGCCAAAGGGAAGTAATAAACCATTCTATCATTTCTCAAAAACAAATAAAAGAAAAGAAATTCAATCAGAAAATATTAATCCAAAAAAAGTTAAGCTTTCTCAAAATAATGGAAATTTATCAGAAGAAAAAAAATCAATGATTGAAAGAGAACAAATGTTGGATGATACAGTGATATTAGCAGCTCAAAACTTAATGTCAGAACAATTTAATATGAAAGGTTTGCAACCAACTATATTTTCTCAGCATCTGGACAATTTCAAAAATGTAACGGATCCTATGGTACAAATTATGTTTGAAGGTAATAAAAGTGCTGGTCATTGGATTACAGTATCTACCGTTAATTGTAATAAAGATGAGGTAAATTTGTATGACAGTCTTGATAAGAAAGTTTCAATGGAAGTTCAAAAACAAATATGCACCATTCTAAAATCAGAAAATTCCCAAATATCTGTTAATCATGTTCCTGTTCAACAACAATGTGGAGGTGTAGACTGTGGATTATTTGCAATAGCATTTTCTGTAGCAATCTGTTTTGGAGAAGATCCTAAAAATATAATATTTGATCAAAACAAAATGCGTTCTCATCTTGTAAACTGTTTAGAATCTGGAGCTTTCACAATGTTTCCAAATACGCCACAGTCAAAATCAACAAGAAATTCAAAATATGGAAAATTTAGAATTCAAATTTATTGTAACTGTAGACGACCATATGATGAAGATGTAGACAATTTGATAGAATGTACAATTTGCAATGAGTGGTACCATAATAAATGCATTAATCGGAAATCTGTGAAAAAAATTCAACAATCCTGATGCTCCATTTTACTGTAGTGAGTTCTGTGAAGCAGATAGAAGACCAGTATAAAATTTTAATAAAAATATAATGAAATCAATAACTAACATTAAATCCAGTTACAAAATTACTTTTTTTAGATAATAAATTAAATAATTCAAATTATAAATTCAATTTTTTTTTTGTCATAAATGAAATTCTAAAACAAACAGAAAATGCATGAAATTTTAGCAAAAACAATTAGATATCTAGCCTTCTGATTATCAGTAAATTATTCAGTAAATATTAAATTTCATTCAAATTTTAGTTTAAAATTTAAAATTTAAATATTGGACTCGGGATAGAACCACGTCCGCGTCGTTGAGTCTGGAAACATTTACATTAATGGCTAAGAGTTCTACATTTTTTCCTTGACTTTTAGCTGGAGGAAACTGTCCTGTCTGGTGTTCATATCACTCTTTATTTAGGGATTATACCTATAAATCCCACTTTATGTGACACAATTATATGAAGAAAAGGAAAAGAAATTTTAAAATCAAATTCAAAATTAATATAAGTAGAATCTACATCCATGTTTTTGAAACAAGTAATAAGCTATTAATTAGCTGCTATTGCTACATATATACTGTAGATGCAAAAAGACAGATTTTACGTGTCACAGTCAAGCAAGTTTGAACTGTGTCAGAGGGGAAATTTTGTACAAAAATTCAGTCAAAGTTACACGACAAAAAATAATCCAGTAATATCCTCCATTGAACATATTTACTATGATAATGATTTCGACAAATATTCCATCAGTCCAACTATATATTAGAGAGAAAATTCTTCATTATACATTGTTGAACTGTGACAAGTAATTTACGTGGCACAAAACCTACAGCTTCAAAAACGATCTTCTATTGCAGAAATCAAGTATTGCCATCGCTATATAAATAAATATCCTCCATTGCACATTAACTTTGATAATGATTACAACAAATATTTCATCAGTCGAAGTATATTGGAGAGAAAATTGTTCATTATACATTGTTGAACTGCGACACGTAATTTACGTGGCACAAAAACCAACAGCTTCAAGCAACAAATACGATCCTCTGTCACAGAAATCAAGTATTGTCATCACTATATAAATACATAACTTGACTCATATGCATCATATTAACATCGTGCATTACATAAAATGTCACAAAACTAGTTAAATTTATCACGAAACATCATTATTTAACTCCAATACAAGTAACGTATATCATACACGGCAGCCATGACAGTTTACCTTGTGCCACTTATTTTTTTTTGACATCGATGTGCGCATGCGTCATTTCTAAAAATACGTGGTAATAGCCGGTACAGTTATTGCCACGTACGTGTCAATAGCGGTTGCCTAAGTTATATACATGTACCGACAATAAAAAAAGAACATTTAAAGAACAAAATGTCAGAGAATCATAAACGACACCGGGATGATTTACCAAGTCACTCGATGCTCCACTGGTACAGGAAGGCTCAATACATTTAGCTATTATCAAAAATCATAAATGCGCTAGAAGTAGAATGGTGTGTGATCAGTGTAGAGCATCGAGTGACATGGATAAGCAGAATGTAAAGATGGTAATGCCGCAGTTGTAAATATCTAACAGGTGATGGACATGTATATCTGTTTATATTCTGAAAACATAGTAGAAACAAGAACAAATGGAAGAAAAACAACATAAGATGAAAACAAATACCAAGATCAGTAGCATCATAGGTCCATGCGGGGGGAGAGCTAGTCATGGTATAATAAAATCATAACATCTAAATGAAGGAATATATTCTATCAAAACATCTAGGTGACTGAGAATATAACCGGAAGTCCTGCATGCTTACCATTAGATAGGCCACGAGCGATTCAAACGGTTTGGGAAGGCATTGAATTCACTAGGAATATTGGTTCGAAAATCTACTGATAGATTCGCTATAAGGGCTACGAGTTTGGGACAAGACACGTGTTTTACATTAACTTGTGTCAAACTATTTACATCACTTAGTGGGATTTTAACAGTGAGGAGCGAGAGATAACAACATAAGAGAAGAAAAGTGAGGTACTGTATGTAGTGGAGGGAATTATTTCTTTGTTCTTAAGTTAGGCCTATGAACAGGTGACGAATCAGAGTAGCAGACTAGTACTGACTATTGAACATGACTGTACGTTCATGTGTGTGTGTGTGGGGGGGGGGGGGGTAAGGTACGTAGGGCATCCATGAGAGAAGTTCGATATACAGTGTACATGTATAGCCATCAGCCAATATGGTATTACATTTATAGTTGAATATGCATATATATATATATATATATATACAGTCTTATGTTACACACAGACGTTGGGAGTTAGCGACAATGTCACATCTATCGACTAATATGAATGGGGGTGGGGGGTTGGGGATTGGTACATGCTTCAGCTTACTAAACATAACACTTGGGGAAGCGACTGTCTATATAAATCGCCGCAAACAGATCTAGAACAAAAACCGGATAGGCTGTAAGGAGATGTGAATGGTGGTAGACATTAAAAAAGTACGCGTACGCATGTTACGCTGAAATAATTAGCCTTATACAGCAACTGCGTAGTGAATCAAACACTAGCACACAGATGACCGTGACTGTCGTATCATACAAAAAAAAATATATATATATACACATATACTTTGTTTTATAAACAAAGAGTTCATGTAAGAAATAAAGTAAACTGAAAATTCAATGTCATTGTTTTTTGTTATCAATGGTAATATGTCTGATATATAGTGTATAAAACCACTGGTACAAGTACACATAGACAATTTACATGTACAATGGAATTCTTGCTTCAGTTAAAACACCAGAACAATTACACTATTATATTATTATACAGTAAATACTTTCGATGCGAATGCTATATTGTAAATTGTTTTCTACAGCCTACCGAAGATGAAAAGTATGACATGGAGTCTATCTTGAGACACGTCCACGTGATCAGAAAAGAGAATGCAGAAGTGTCTATTCCATCCGTTCAAAAGGTATTAATAATCTGAGCTGAAGAACGTCCTAATGGGACGGACACGGGGCTGGTTTCATAATACTTGAAAATTAGCTTAAACAACTGATTAAACTAAAAACATCAAGAAAATACCAACATGGCAACATTATCGTAATTCAAACTCAGATTCCATAAAACTAGGGCAAAATATGAACAAAAAGAAGATTTCACAAGATTCCTGTAAAAAGTACAAAGAGAATAAAAATTGGTGTTTCAGAAGACTAAGCGTCTTCTGCTTCACCGACGACACCTGCCAGGTAAACCTTTGTCATTCCAAGTAAGTCATATCATGTTATCAAATAACGTCCCTTGCTCTTAACTCGTACTGGTTTTTGATCAATTAGCAAATATATTGAAATGCGGTAACAACACAAAAGTCGTAATCGACAAATTAATTTACCATTGATATTCACGTCATTAATTACACACTTTGTGTTTGAAATTCCGTCGTGAAGCAAATCTAATGTCAAATTCAATTATTTGAATAATTCTTTTCAAATAAAAGAAAGTGTTTAAATTTAACTTAAAAACATATAAACTGCGGTGTAGACGACTCTTCCTCGGGTAAGTTTTTTTTTTTACGAAAATCAACAGGTCTTCAACATCACAACACTATGTCACTTGACAATTATACCTAATCAAGACCTCGTGAATTCACTGTAGTACTATTGAGATTCTCGTAAATTGAACGCATATCCCTAGAGAATGCCGATTCATACACAGTACTTTCGATTAAATATCTTGATGTTTCTCAATGTTAACACCTGCTAACAGTAACAATCAATAGGTCACGTACGATTATTACTATTACGGTAGATCTACGGAAAACAGTCCGCGAGATTAGTTATGTTAGTTACTGATATTAACTTGCGTTTCAAAACTTAAAAAGGATTCATAAGGGGAGATAAATCGAACAAATAAAACTTTTTGAAGTACCCACAAAGCGAAGTAATATACACATGTGCAACAATTTGGAATACTTACTTGTTAGGGTTTTTTTTTCTTAAAGTGTTTTGATATAACCTCTATCACCATCTGATAACATTAACCATATCATGAAATAATGTCTAATAGCATCTTATCCATTTCGAGAAAGATTTGTTAAGAAAGTATACCATCCAAGTAAGCATGTCCGCGATTCCCTCTTTTAGAACTGTACATAACAGCATCAAGTTATCAATGCTCTGCTACATTCGATTTAGAACAAAGTATACAGTATTTTTCTAAAATTTATTTCAATTGAAAATGCAAATTATTATTAGGTTGTGACAGAGGTGGCACAATTCTCAAGCCTCTTATTAACTATGTACTGCGTAAAATCAAATAAAGTTCACAATGTGATTTTCCTTATATATCATTTCAGAAAATATAGTATATCTTATTTCTGTTAAAGTAATCTTAAACAAAATTCTGGAATACCTTTTAATCTTCCAGGATGGCAGATTATAATTGTATTTAATCTCGAATACCACAATTTTTCTGTTTTTCTTTTTCTTATCATGTAAATGTAATACATATCTTATTGTAAGAATGCTGCCGAAATATGGAAAATATCTTCAACACGAGATCGCGAATGGTAAACGAACTTGCGGCGCAGTGTGTTTCTCTCACGTGGCTTATGAACATACAGGATCCTCCATTGGTGTTTAAGTGGGCCGGAGAGGAAGACTCTTTCGATTCAAAGTACTATATCGGGTTTACACGTAATGGAACTACAGTTGACTTTACTGCATGGCCAGCACTTTTGATCCAGGAAAATGGCGCAATACTGTCAAAGGGTGTCGTTCAGCCAAAACAGAGGTAGTAAATCTTTAAAATAAGGCTTGCAATTTGATCTATGATAATGATTACCTGATTTGCATCCTTCAACACAAATTGCTACATGAATTAAAACAACAATCAAATGTAGGGATTTTTGCACCATTTTAGACTGTCACTGATAACTGCTGTCGGAATTGCAAATCGATGTGTTTAATCCATACTTTTTGTGTTTATAATCCGTAATCAGCCGTTACACAACATACACAAAGAACATTCCATCACTGAAAAAATGTGTAACACCAGTTGCAACGACAACAAAGCTTTAGTATTGGAGTCTTTGACTCTAAAATAGCGTCATCCTATCATATCAAATTACAACTTCGGTAAAGCGCATCTTAAGATGTGACTCTTTACATCAAAAATAAAACTTTTCAACCAATGGACATACAATTTTAGTGTAATTCAAGGTTAAAGAAGACTTGGTTCCAGTGTGCTATTTGTTACATCATTATATGTCCTAGGGCATATTTGAGTGTTTAAAAATATTATGTGGTTTCGGGAAGTATCATACATTTAAGGTTTGATTAATTAAGTATGGATACTGGTGTACCTTTCGGTACTGCTGTCTTTACCTGGGATACAAAGAAGAACGCATCTGTCACGCTTCGATGCCTGGCCATGTATAAAAAGTGTCACGTTCGAAGTCAGAAGTCACAGTATATATATATATATATATATGTGTGTGTGTGTGTGTGTGTGTGTGTGTGTGTGTGTGTGTGTGAGTGTTTTGTTAAAGGTATTCTTCTAGATATTTCTTAAGGTATGTTTTGGTGACCTTCACAACGAATACCCTACATTTCAGTCTCTGTAATCAGAAACCGATATATTCTAATAAAAGTGTTCTGAATATTAGAATTCCATATTAAAATCACTCTATTCTCTGCGGTAAGTAATAAGATATTCTGGGTAGCATTGGTCAGCAGAATATACTACAAACTCCCGAAACAGCCAATGTCCATCTCCAACGACAGAATCGAACTGACCATGGCCGCTCGTACAATTGTCTCGAAGACAACTGGTATTCCGACACGGCGGTCGGCGATACTTCATCGGGTTATGGTCTTTGCATACGAACATGTTGCCTAGCAACATTCGAACCAGCAACATTTTCTTGGATCCTGTAGTCCTCTGCAGTTTATTATCTAAAACAAATGATACATAGATGTTAATCACAATCACATTAATGCTTTGCATTACAAGTCAGTTTCAAATATATATATCAAAGAAATATTGTTATTCAGAGGTGTGATGAGTAACTATGGCAATAAAGTACATTTAGTGATAAGTAAACAAAAACAAAAGCAGCCTTCATTGGCATAGTGTTCAATAAACATATCGGCCAATACGAACAGTTTGACAGATGGTAAATCAATGAAAATACGTTTACTTTTCTTGAGAAATAATCTTCTTTTTCGTTGTTTACAAATCTGTAAACAGCATATTTTACAGAACTTACATTTCAGAAACGCGCGTTAGCCCATAAGAAAATCCACAACGGAAATGTCATTTTTGCGGTAAACAATCTTTAAGACAACCGTTGTAGTTTTGTTTTAATCTAAACATTGAAGATCATTTCGTATGGTAATTCATTTCACCAACTTTATTATCAATGTGCGATGATCGTAAAATACCATTTCTGTATCGAAGTCCTATCAACATGAGTCTGTTTTAAAACAAGTTAAATCGTATCAAAACGGATCATTATTATACTTTTTTTACTTCGAAGTTTTAACAAAGTCAGTATGTATCCTAAAACATTCTCTCTGGATAGGAGATAACCTAAAGGTAATGTTTTACCTGCGTATTGGTCCGCCTTCGTTGACGTTTCAGCACCGTATATTCCAAGACCAAGCATTGCTTTCTCATTGCTCATCCTGCAGTCTAATCCCTGACGAAGAACTGTCTGAACGACCTCGGATTTCGTGCCGTGGAAGAAGTAGTGTTCGTTTATCTCTGGGAACATATCCTCATAAAGCACAGACCCATCTTTTGGTGTTGTTGCTATTTTGCCTTTGTTTTGTACATGCATGTCCTCGAGTGATTTCAAAACTTTTGATCCCTCTTCTGCCAGCATTCGAAAGTGGTCAAGACGTCTTGTGGCATATTTATTATACACATCAATGTTCTCGATACGCTCTACCTTTTCCACCTTAATTCGTCTGTGACTAAGATTGACGGCATCGCGTCCCTGCCCCACGAGTTTTTCGTCCCAAGTATCCTCGACCAATGCACGGACTGCCTTTCTAGTAGGCTCATCAGCGGGAACTAACGCCCATCGTTTTGTTGATCTACTATTTTTGGAGAGAACTGTCAAAGGGGTATTAGCTTTAAAGTTAGACCAATATGGAGGGCTGATGGGGTTATCGTGTGCCAAATTGTACCAGCTGGAAGGGGAACACCGCAATCTCTTCCTTATTCCAGATATATCCCTTATTGACAACATCCTCGTTAAATCGTTTGCCACCTTTGTCATTTGTGACATCTCTCCCGTTAGTAAAACACCTCTTCCTGATTGATCTAGAAATGTAACATAATACAAATTCTTACCCATCCGATTAAAGTCTTAACATATTGTTAACAATTTAAGCAATACCTTGTTTATTCCGTGTAATATGTGTTATCTCTTTAAGCTATTCTTATAGAAATAACTCGTTATTATTGTTAAAATAGCAGTAAGTCCGACATATAAGAACCTACCAAACTCCATTTTCATGGGCATCTTTGTATGTTTCTCGGCAATCATATACAGCTTCGTCTTGATCCGTATGGAGATACTGGAAGGGATTGGGACATATTTGGAAGACAGAAAGTTAGCTTTTATAGCGCGGGTCAGTTCTTGTGCTAACCTCTTTACCTTCTGGCTGCCACACGCAGACAGGCTTATCGAGCATAACTCTTTGGAGGACTGAGACCTACTAGAAGCTTCTTGTGTCTTCTGTGATGACGTCCCTTTGCTTTCTGTTCACAGCAATATAAACATAAATTGAAATAGATGAGGTTATCGTATCCTAAGGCAAAAAATGGTGCCAATAGAAAAATATTAATTGAATATCAACAACATTAAGCTTCATAGTCAAACGATTTACAATGCCAAATTTCGTCCTGTTCACGGTGATATAAGCATAGATTAGGATAGATGTGCTTGTCACATTCGTAAGGCACAAATTGGCCTTAAATTAAGTTAAGCTTGCGAATAGTTTTCTACACTAAATAATCTTACGTAATTTTTTCGCCAGTTCCTTATAGGCTTTGTCATCGAACGCCACAATCTTCATTTTCTGTAAATATAAAGGACTCCGTGAGACATATTTAGAAAAGAAAATCCCGAACAAAATGGAATGTATTTAGGAAAGCAGGCGCATTGATCACAAGTCATTGACGTTTTTAAAGCATGAGTGTTTCATGATGTAATGAAAAATTATCACTGGAGAATACTTGAAATCATCATGAAAACGTCAAGTTCACAGCAATCAACATTGCTTTACGTAGAATTCAAATTAGGGCCAGAGAAGTTGTTTTACAACACATTTTCAACCAATATTATATCTCTTCCATGAACGGTCGCCCGAGCGTTACCGCAGTCCTAACAACTTCCATATTGATTACACCTAAACAGCATTTCTAGTCTGTATCCAGTAGAAGAAAAATAACTGTACAAACCTTGAACTTATTGTCGGCTGTTTTTAAGAATTTAATGCAGGTATCAATGGTAACAGCAATAGCTACATCGAGAGGGTACTGAAGCATTTTTCCACAACCCATCACAGGTAAGACGATCGTTTCAAACCCAAGGTGTGCACTCTTTTGAAATACTGATTCTATGATAAGAGAAAAGTTCTGAAAGTAAAAAACCATGAACACAATTACTAAATATTTCACTTGTAAAACTACAAATGTACAAAATGTGTTCATTTCAATTGTTCCTTAATTTAAATTTTCTTTATTTCTTGGTTTTTAGATTGTATATTTTTGTCAATTTTGTCAATATGTCGGTATTTGATATTAGACGTTGTTGAGAAGTATCACCTGGTCAGAAGATGAGTCCTGTCGTGGTTTAAGTACAACTGTGGTCAGGTTCTTACAGGGCAACTTGCCACCGTCACATATAATGATTCCTTTGTCATCATACATTTGTTTGGCGACCTCATAATTCTAAAACACAAAAATATTACTGTCATCATACATGCCTTAGAAGTATTATTTTGGGGCCTACAGCGCAAAACATATTACTTTGAAGTAAGATTGTGCTTGCTGAGTTTCTGTTCTTTATTATAAACTTATAATTGTGGATACGCAAGTTCATCATTGCATTAATTTTGATTGAGCCATGTTGATAACCTTTAATTTTCATCATTTGTAAGTTTAGATGTCATGGAGCCAGCATCAACACAAACAGTTTATAACATACTACCAGTACCCAGTTTAAGAGCAGGAATGAATTTCTCTATACATAACCTGAGTGAGTTCGTCGCCTCCTCTCCTGGCGTATGCACGAGATATCAAGCCCTCATTGATTTCCAAGGTTTCACTAACAACACTCACCATGACATCCGCCTGACAATAAAAATGGATTACGGACTAAGGAATTCATATGGTATATGTACGCATGTGAATCTCCACATAAAAATGGAACATAAGAGTTCCTTGTCCGAAGAAAAGAAGAATTCTTCGGGAAACACTCACTTGTGTTAAATATCCCTGAAATCTAGTATTCTGAAAACAAGCGACCTAATACATGAGCATATCCTGATAATTAACATTTAGTTTCTTACATAAAAAACTGCATTTATTTACTATGAAGGAAAGTAACACTGTGGTTTTTGTCATAAATAAAAGTGCATTTATTTACTATGAAGGAAAGTAACACTGTGGTTTTTGTCATAAATAAAAGTGCATTTGCTTACCAGTAAGGAAAATAACACAGTGGTTTTTGTCATAAATAAAAGTGCATTTGCTTACCAGTAAGGAAAATAACACAGTGGTTTTTGTCATAAATAAAAGTGCATTTGCTTACTAGTAAGGAAAATAACACTGTGGTTTTTGTCATAAATAAAAGTGCATTTGCTTACTAGTAAGGAAAATAACACTGTGGTTTTTGTCATAAATAAAAGTGCATTTGCTTACCAATAAGGAAAATAACACAGTGGTTTTTGTCATAAATAAAAGTGCATTTGCTTACTAGTAAGGAAAATAACACTGTGGTTTTTGTCATAAATAAAAGTGCATTTGCTTACTAGTAAGGAAAATAACACTGTGGTTTTTGTCATAAATAAAAGTGCATTTGCTTACTAGTAAGGAAAATAACACTGTGGTTTTTGTCATAAATAAAAGTGCATTTGCTTACTAGTAAGGAAAATAACACTGTGGTTTTTGTCATAAATAAAAGTGCATTTCCTTACTAGTAAGGAAAATAACACTGTGGTTTTTGTCATAAATAAAAGTGCATTTGCTTACTAGTAAGGAAAATAACACTGTGGTTTTTGTCATAAATAAAAGTGCATTTGCTTACCAGTAAGGAAAATAACACAGTGGTTTTTGTCATAAATAAAAGTGCATTTATTTACTAGTAAGGAAAATAACACTGTGGTTTTTGTCATAAATAAAAGTGCATTTGCTTACCTGTCAGGAAAATAACACTGTGGTTTTTGTCATAAATAAAAGTGCATTTGCTTACTAGTAAGGAAGCAAATACTGCAACATCGTAAAGAATCACAGAGCAGTGAAAATTGCTAGTCTAAGTTTCATTAGATCAGCCAAATAAGAGTTTATTTACTCTTTAGATGATCTCGGGTATAAATATAACAATCTCCTTAAATAACAAATGTATTATTAAAGCTATTCCCCTACCTTTTCACAAGTGACATCTCCTTTTTTGATAGACAGCTTAGTACCGTTGACTTCAATGGAATCTGATCGAGTTGTTTGCCGTGAATGTGATTGTCTTTCTGGCTTCTTTTGAAGTATATGGGCGATTTCATTATCAAGAGGTTCCATGGATAGAACTGGATTGAGCAATCCAAGCATAAGGGCAGCCCCGATGTTATTTTGGTATACCTTTAAACTGCAAAGGCAAAATAAGCATAAGATGCCCATGCTTTCGTCAGTCCAATGCTTTATATATCTGTTTGATGGTTATCTGTCGTAAATTGGGTACACTTCTATGTGTTTGTTTACTTCGGGATAACAAAACATCTGGCTTTTCTGAAAGAGTTACGTCTGCGGTCAAGTAATAGAAAACATGGCAGACATGATAAACACGGTAATTTGCATGCGTGTATCAAGTACAAAATACCCTATTTAAAAATAATGTGGTGCAAACAACAATGAATTAAGCATATATTTGCGAGGCAATCTTACTGAACAGAAATTGTAATTTGTAAACCCACCTCATAATTCTCGAAAATGTTTTTTTAAGTATTCCACTTCCAATCATATGTTTATGTGTTAAATCATGATCATCGGGGCGTTTGAATCGCTAACGTTGTATTTCACTATGTCTCGGTCCATAATATACAATGGGAACACCTACCCAGAGGAGTCGTCCGATCTGCCAGTGGTCTTGACTTTTTTTATCGGTTTCTGCTTAAATTTGACGTCGATTTCGCAGTCCTCATCTTTCTGGAAATGGGTAATGAACTGTTTGCCAAGGGAAGATTCCAGACACACTGCAACAATATTTTTTTCTTCGTCTGCAAAGAAATGCGTCATTTATTGAGATTTAAGTGAGTTTTGCATATCCTATCTAACCGCCCATGCTACTCCTTAGTGAGTTCTAGGAGCTGCGTGATGACAATCTATGAACTACTGGACTGCATACTGTTACATAAAAGTTTGTTAGAAAATATAGTTATATTATTGACGTTTATTTAACAGGAATACAAAAGAACTTTTTCAAATCTTACATATGTCGTACAGAACTAATTTTCATTGGGGGAACTTCTCCTGTCTTAAAAGTGAAGAAATGTTCATTGAGGTGCTTACCATCGGCCCATATTAACGACGTATCTATTTTGATGGTTTCCTTTTTGTCATCATCTCGAGCATTAAATTTCTTCAAATCCATATGTCCAACGGCGTCAGGTCGACTGTGACCGCTTCGGGCTCTAGTGTCAGACCCCTTGGCTCGGTCATGTCCTTTCCTGTCAAGTGAATGATTGTGCCGTCGTTCATTTCCTCCGTCTTCCGACGAAAAGCAAGAAGACTTTCTTTTTCCATTCCCCTCGGGTTTGGATGGTTCGTATGGTGAATCTGAACCGTTACCTCTTCCGTTTTCAGGAGGATATGAATAGTTACTCTCCTCTTTCCGAGGGGAATAATCCAGTTTGTGGTTCCCAGGGGAATATGAACGATCACGGCTAACGTTCCAAGGGGAATAAGACCGATCACGCCTGATATTCCCCGGGGAATAAGAACGATCACGCCTGATATTCCCTGGGGAATAAAAACGATCACGACTACCATTCCCTGGGGAATAAGACCGATCACGCCCGCCATTCCCTGGGGAATAAGACCGATCACGCCAACCATTCCCAGGGGAAAAAGACCGATCACGCCCGCCATTCCCTGGGGAAAAAGACCGATCACGCCCGCCATTCCCTGGGGAATAAGAACGATCACACCCGCCATTCCCTGGGGAAAATGAATGATAACGCCCGCCATTCCCTGGGGAATAAGAACGATCACGACTACCATTCCCTGGGGAATAAGAACGATCACGGCTGCCATTTCCTGGGGAATAAGACCGATCACGACTGCCATTCCAAGAACAAGACAGGTCACGCCCAGAATTAACTGGGGAATAAGACCGATAACGCCTGCTATTCCCCAAGGTATATGAACAATCACGCCCAACATTCCCAGGGGAAAATGAATGATAACGCCCGCCATTCCCTGGGGAATAAGAACGATCACGACTGCCATTCCAAGAACAAGACAGGTCACGCCCAGAATTCCCTGGGGAATAGGAACGATCACGACTGCCATTCCTCGGGTAATATGACCCATCACGCCCACGAGAATCCAGATAAGATGACAAGGGGTCATTTTCCGTATCCGGATACGGTGTTCCTGGATATGTGGTGGCTTCAAGGGAGTCACCGACTCTCAGAAGTTCTATAACCGTATCATGAAAACATGGAAAGTATGGTTGAAAGTAAACAGGCTGGCCAGAGACGGAGTGAAACCGGGAAAATACTTGTTGTAACACTGAAACAGATGAGAAAATCAATGTCAAACGATTGATTTTGTAAATAAACAGTATTAACCGTAATATATCTGTGGTGCGAGACATAATCGAATTGTATAGTCCGGACTGATACCTCATTAGGCTGTTGCAAGTGCACGCCCAGAAGAATAATGGGTCAACGGGCATATCATATCTGTGTTCTGAAATATGTCTCTGACTCTTAAAATAAACACATTGGTTCGACCAAAAGAAAGAACGAGTCAATGGAGGCCGTCGCATCTGTGTTCTGAAGTAGGTCCCTGACTCATTAAGAAACACAATGGTTCGACCAAAAAAAAGAACGAGTCAATGGGTGCCGTCGCATCTGTGTTCTGAAGTAGGTCCCTGACTCGTTAAGAAACACAATGGTTCGACCAAAAGAAAGAACGAGTCAATGGGTGCCGTCGCATCTGTGTTCTGAAGTAGGTCCCTGACTCGTTAAGAAACACAATGGTTCGACCAAAAGAAAGAACGAGTCAATGGGTGCCGTCGCATCTGTGTTCTGAAGTAGGTCCCTGACTCGTTAAGAAACACAATGGTTCGACCAAAAGAAAGAACGAGTCAATGGGTGCCGTCGCATCTGTGTTCTGAAGTAGGTCCCTGACTCGTTAAGAAACACAATGGTTCGGCCGAAAGAAAGGACGCTTGAATCGGTCCCGTGTATTTGCTTTCTGAAGTAGGTCCTTGACACTTACAAATGGAACGGTCGAAAGAATCTGCGCTCTGAAGTAGGTCCTTTACTATTAAAGAAATAACTGTACGTCCGGTGGAAAGAGCGAGTCAATGCATGCTGTTGTATCTACGTTCTGAATTAGGTATGTGACTCTTAATGAATTAACTTTGTTCGCCCTAAAGAAATAACTAGACAAAGGATATCGTTTTATCTGCGATCTTCTATGAGCTATGCGCGGTAGAAGTTTTAGCGATGAATGAAATAGCTAACAACAAGATAATGACAGTGTATTCACAAAGCATTTTCTTTAAACTCACAATAGATAAAACACGACTCACTATGAACAGAAGGGATATTAATACGAAGACCATTTAAAACGTACTGAGATATTCAAACAACGTGTTCCGGAAGGCTAAGCGTTTTCTTGCTGCTTCAACCGTTATACACATCTTGATCTATAAGAATACAACAAGAGAAAAACACATACCTTTTTGTATGTTCCTCCCTATCCTTACAATCAGCAACGTTCCTTCATCGACAACTACAGGCCTAGCGTCTGGCCCTATTCCAGATTTCCGGCTGTGTATATACGTGTTGAGTCGCACACGATCGATGATATCACTGTTTACCACAACAACTCCACAAGGACGAGACTCAAGTTTAGATATAAACACGTTCTGTGTTCTGCTTCTCAACTCGTTTTCACATTCTGTAATATCTGAGAATAAGAATAGCAAAAAAAACTCAATTTATTCTAACAGGCGTTTATATGACATGGTCAAAAACATGTTGAAAAATCTTATTTTGAATAAGGACTTTGGTGTTTCTTTATCTATAATGATAGCACGAAACTCGATAAATTGGGACTATCTAGGCCACAACCTACGTAAAATGATCACAAACTGGAGTGCTTTACAATATGAAGTGAGGAAAGGTTTCACAAGTTCAAACAATTTCCGCAATAGGATTATTTGGGTTTTTTTTTCAATTTCGTGGGGCCGACATTTTTCGGTTTTCCCAATTAAGCAAGTTAACGGGAATGAAATTTCACGCGCGCGTTTACGAACGTATCCATGGAAACAGGCACACAGCAGAAATTTCCTGATGTTTTATTCTGTGTAAAATATTTGCAGGTTTATAACGCACCGTACTCTTTAATGACAGCAATCATACCGATATTGAAAATTCTGCGAATATTACAAACTACTTAGTATTCGAAACTTACCTGTAATTGGACACCGGAACAAGATTATTGCTACTTGGTCCACATGTCTGTGTCGGTAGGTGGCGTTCACGACGTTAAAACAACACTCTTCAATCAACGGAATAAATTGGGAATCGTCGGGCAGCTTCTCGGCGTTATTCTAAACATGATAGACAGGAAGCATTTATATCCAATTTCTATTCAATTTAAAATTGATTCATAATGTGACATTGTTTTCTTCTGCCGATATTTCGGATCAATTATCTATCTAGAGATCACAGAGGCGTCCTATTTTTTCTATCTTTATTTGTCTTTGAAAGACTGATCTTTCCCTTCTTTTCTCTTCTTTGTTTTTGCTCTAAATTATAAGAAATTTAAACATTCCATTGCAGAAATAGCGATAATAATCTTAAACTTCCAAATCCAAAATGGTTTTTCCTGATCAGTCCCAAAATCAAACAGGCACAACTAGAGATAAAAGGGAACCTACGCATGGAATTTGAGAGATCCATTCTATACTTCTCAAGAAATAAAGATAGCTTTCAAAGTTAAAATCCAAGATAGCCGCCTGTCGACCATATTGCCTTTCTAATCAGATCAACAATAAGTTGGCACAACATGGGAACAAAGGGAAACTACACATGGAATTTGAGAAAGATCCACCCAGTCCTTCTTAAGAAATAGCAGCAATAATCTTGCAATGTCAAAATCCAAGATGGCCACCTGTCTGCCATTTATTTTTCTGTTCAGACCAAAAACCAAATTGGCACAACTAAGGAACAAAGAGAAACTACAAATGAAAATTAAGAAAGATCCATCCTATACTTCTAAGGAAATAACGATAAAAACAATTGTTTACGCACTGACCCAATATCTCAGCGACATACAGAAACAATACTGAGTAGAGAAGGTCAATGTAAAGTATCTTTTGGATGTTTTTCCTTAACAAAAGAGTGTATGCTACTGAAGTTATCGAAGAGCTAAACAAAAATGTTTCAGTTACCTTAAGTTCGCCTTTAAAATAACCAGAAATCCATTTACCATATCCATCGTAAACAAGCACAAAAACTGGAAATCAAAGACATAGCAGTGCCTTTTATACAACATTATCCATTCACCTCTATGAAACTAACAAATACAATTTTCTTTTACGCTGTATGATAAAACTGATGGTTGCGACTTCCTTTTTGTGAAGTAGTTTCTAACATCCGTGCTCCCTCAACTTATGAACTATACATGCCGCAATTGATTCGATGTTCAATTGCTTGTGTTCAATAAAATCGATCAAGACTGTCGCGGAAGATCCTTACTGTTCCTAAATATCTGGTCATATCCTTTCCTGAGTCCTTATGTTTTATTCCCCATACACTAATTCAGGTTTTGTTTAAGCCGAACTTAAACTTTTTGAGCAATGGTTCAAAACCTCAAACTTATTTCTAGCGTGTTATGTTAACACCGCCATTGTCACCGCCGGAAGAAAATTTATCACTATCAACTCACTTTTGCAACTTGTGTCGAAGGCGAAACAAAATTAAGTCTTCCTATGTTTTCTGTCAGTTTTTAATTTCCTTATCAGCACGTCTTTGACTTTACAGGACTGGATAAAAAATAGTATACACCCTATATCAAACATCCAACTTATTTATACATCCGGGTCACTGTTGGGTGTATAATGCAATTTATTATATATACTACAAAAGTAAATTTTTCTTCAAAATATAGATACGTACCGTGGATGTCGCTACTATGACCTTGTATGTGTCGATATTATTCAGATATATGTCCAAAGGGGAGCAGGACGAACTTGAAGCGAACGCCATATTGATTCAACATCGCCCAACAACAAACTCGGTATAGATCTGTCACACTTACAGACGTAAATAGCGCAAATGGAAAATGATGCGGAAATTATTCTTTACGGAAGTAGGTCCTGCTTGCTCACGTCCGGCTATATGGAATATTACATAGATCTGTAAATCAAAACTACTTAGGATTTTCATATCTTTTCAGTAATTTAGAAGGGCCAATCGAGCGTGTGCTTTATAACGTTCGTTAATATTTTATTTTGTTGCTTGCTTGCTTTTTACTTCTTAATTGACTCCAGTCGACTATTTTTAAACGAAAATCGTAGTTTTTATTCACAAGTGTTTTAATATTATCAATTTTTGTGTTGGTTTTGAAAATGGGATATTTAATCACCGAGAGTCCTTTAACACGACAAAAATCATCCTTCGGCGCCAAACAAGTAAAAAAAATCAATTCATTCTAATATGAATTATACGCAACTTTAGATTTTTGGGATGTATGTTCTTTAATCAAAACTGTAACCTTTGGGTTTACCTGGGAAACTTACCGACACGAGAAGTTTACACTATACATAGCAATGCCATGTATAGTAAACACGATAGCAGTCATTCAAGGAATTTATAACTGTTGATAAGCTTACCGTGATTAATGCTATCCAGAGTATCGACCAATAGAAAAGCGGCTTTACTTCCGTACAAATATAAATAAACACACATGACATTCATTACTCACATGAACATTAAGCATATATTCCGACATAATCTTTCCTTCAGAAATATCTTTTTTGATTTTCTGATCCCATATGTGTTTTAACAAATATCTGTTTATTACGCGCTTTAAAGATCACAGAAGGCTTTTAAGGATGAACTGTTAAATCAATTTAATATATCATAATCATTTGAAAATAAATCCTTTCTTCCTTAAAAGCAAGACTTTTTTTTGTAAATTCCCCCCATTGGATAACGCCATTCTGTGGACTGGAATATATGCCATGTGTTCTTCTTTCGGTTTTCAGTCTATTAATTGTAAGGGGAAATCGGGGCGGGGAAAGAGGAAGGAAATCAACTCGTCGTTAAAGTGTTTATACACCAACGTCGATCAGCTGAGGAACAAATTAGACGAACTTTTGATCAGAACAAATATTGAAAGTCCACAGATAATTGGAAGTTAAAGCAAAAAATAGCAAATATACCGTGTTCGAATCTGAATGTAATATCGAAAACAATTTTTCTATGTTTTCTAAAATTTGGATTCTCCCACCTTCGGGGGGATATGATTGAAGTCTTCAAAATTACGAACAGTTTTTGTGATAGTAACGCTGCTGGTTTCCTTAAATTGTGGATCGACAAAGTTCAAATTCAGCTGACAAGGGGTCACTCCTAAAAACTTTACATGCAGCACTGTAAACTTGACATCAGGAACCATTCTTTTACTTTGCGTGTGGTCAAAATATGGAACAATCTTCCGGAGTATATTGTATCGGCACCAACAGTTAACTCTTTCAAAAATAGATTAGATGAACTCTGGGCAAATCAAGAACTGGTATATAATTATAAATAAGAAATTCTTTAGTTCCTGGATCTGACGTCTCAAATAACAATAATTACAAACATTATCATTGTATCACTGAGACCGGTATAGAAGATCATAACGATCCTGCACTGGTAATGAAATAAACTAAACTAAACTTTTGTTTTTGCGAATCTCCGTTCGGCATGGCTTCGATTGGTCATGAAAGTCTAGCGGAAGTAAATCTTAACAGGATTTTTACAAAAGTTTGATTATTCTTATATACAGAAGCGACTCCCGATCGGATAGCAACCCTTTTATGAGCACGTGCAGGAAAGTGAAATGAATTACGATCTTACTTATTGTCCATACCCCCTTCGCCCATTCTGTTCCGGGACTTCAAAACAACTGCGTATACGACACTCCGTCTCCTTGAATAAGTCTCATTTCTCATGACTTAATTAAATCCTAATTCCTTCATCGTAGGGATTACAAATGATCGATAGAAAAAGGTTGATGAATGCACGACGTACAGCCGCCATAGCGTAGCTATATACATTTTACATGGAAGAAACAACTTCAATTTAGCCCAAGGTAATCATGTTTATTAAGTAATCTCGTCTCATTTCATTCCATACTGAACATTTCTAAACTTATTAGGTAAAAAGGATATACATTTTTGGTTAATAATCAATGTACAAATGTAAATAAAAAACATTGCTTCTTATCATTTTCGGGTGCATTTGCCAGCCAACTTGTGTCAAACATATCGAATATAAATGTCATTTCACAATTACATGTGGGTGTCTTCATGAACATTTTGGTGTTATATGTAGATTTACAAGACAACTCATGTATTTGTTATCATTAATGTACTCTACTACATCACATGCAATTAAATGTAGGACGTCATTTTCAATGGTAAATACTTAGGTTAATGTCACGTCACTCGACATTTCGTAGTTTTATCTAAAGCATTTTTGTGATTTGTCAGTTGCAACCAAAACATGATATGTTTATACACAACTAACATTTCATATTAAAGACTTGGTATGAATAAAGCAGACCTTCAGACCAATCTGATGTCCCTCTCTGTTATTGCAAGCAATGGTATTTACAGTGTAATAATTGCCACATTATGTAGTATGTTAATAAAAAGTAGCTCTCATTAAGCGCCTGTAGATATACGATGTACTACCTTTGACATATACATGTATATAACCTATTTTTGATAAGAAGCAAAGAAAATAATTATTTTACGGAACATCTGCAATATTGAGGCATGTGACTTCTGAAAAAGAATTAATCAAACTTAATAACAAATTCATTTGCAAATAGAAAATAATCAAGTGGCTCTCATCCAGTCTTAAATGGTATATAGCAAACAAATAACTGAAATAAAGGAGCAAAAGTAACAAAAACCATTTTAAAAATAAGACAAAAATTTTAACATGTAATAATTGTTACATACCTCAATTATTACAATATAACGGATGATGACTGACAAGTTACAAAGTGGAGAGTCAACAAGGTTAATATTATCAACCCAAACCTAAAACCCTTCCTCCTAACTCATCAAATCCAAGAATTTCAATTTGAAATCCGAATAACTTCTATCCCTAACCTTACTTCCGAACCTAACAAAGATCAAACCATATACATAGTGTAGAGACGATAGGGTAGATTTTAACCAACCTTTGCCCCAAAACACTACCATCTAACTCAACAAAATCCTGGAATTCCAATTCAAAATCCTTAGAACTTTAATCCCAAACCTTATCTACTAACCCAACAATGATCTGGAACCTCAACTCCCAATCCCTTCACCCAGCTCAACAATGATCTGGAACTTTGACTCCCAATCCCTTCTCCCAGCTCAACAAAGATCTGAAACCTCGACTCCCAATCCCTTCTCCCAGCTCAACAAAGATCTGGAACCTCGACTCCCAATCCCTTCTCCCAGCCCAACAAACATCTGAAACCTCGACTCCCAATCCCTTCTCCCAGCCCAACAAACATCTGAAACCTCGACTCCAATCCTTTCTCCCAGCCCAACAAACATCTGAAACCTCGACTCCCAATCCCTTCTCCCAGCCCAACAAACATCTGAAACCTCGACTCCCAATCCCTTCTCCCAGCCAAACAAAGATCTGAAACCTCGACTCCCAATCCCTTCTCCCAGCTCAACAAAGATCTGGAACCTCGACTCCCAATCCCTACTCCCAGCTCAATAAAGATCTGGAACCTCGACTCCCAATCCCTTCTCCCAGCTCAACAAATATCTGGAACCTCGACTCCCAATCACTACACCCAGCCCAACAAAGATCTAAAACCTCGACTCCCAATCACCACTACCAGCCCACCAAAATCCTTGATCCCAAACTCCAAACCTTATATAGCAACCAAACGAAGCTCTGAAGCCCTGACACCAGACCTTACCTTCTGACCCAACAATGTCTAGGAACCCTGATCCAATATACTACTCTACCTCTTGACCAAACAAAGTCTCGGAGCTCCAACCACAGACCTAACTTCCAACCCCAACAAAGGTCTGAAACCTCAACCCAGAACCCCTATTTCCAGCCAAATGAAGATCTGGATCCTCACCCGTAATTCCTACTCCCAACTGAACGATGTCCTGACAAGATCTGATTTGATCTGGTTTATTAAACAATTTAATTCATGTTATAAACAGATTCAACAGCATCATCGACTGTACCCTAAATCTGTTTATATCCCCAACAATCACCTGGTCCCCTTATTACATTTCAGGTTAAGATTAGAGACCTTTGTGTCACTCAAGAAAAAATGACAGCAAAAGAAATGTAATGATAACAGATTTAAATCCTGTCAAAGCAAAAGTAAGTATGTACTAATAACAAATGAAAAATTCATTGATCATTAAATAGGATTACGTTGAATAATTTCCACAGTAAAATACTGCAATATTCCATTGTAAAAAAAAAATATATCACAGACGTTCATGAGATTAAGTAATTTGGTACACCTCTTATGATAGTTGATAACAACAGACTCATTGACAGAAATTAACATGAGCATCTTGATATTATTAATACTTATTTCATTAAACATTACTAATACGAGAAATGCTATCTAATACTTCTACCTTTTAATAATACACTCATTGAGTAACAGATAATACCATTCTTATTTTCATTGGATTTAAATACATGACATTGTAAAGTAACGCATTACTCAAAAACGGTAAATACTTAACGAAGATATGGTGAAACAATGGTAAGCACTCAAACCAGGTAAGGTAAACAATGGTTAACACTTTGACCAGGTAAGGTGAAAGAATGGTTAACACTTTAACCAGGTAAGGTAAAACAATGGTTAACACTCTAACCAGGTAAGGTGAAACAATGGTAAACACTCTAACCAGGTAAGGTAAAACAATGGTTAACACTCTAAACAGGTAAGGTGAAACAATGGTAAACACTCTAACCAGGTAAGGTAAACAATAGTAAACACTCTAACCAGGTAAGGTGACACAATGGTAAACATTCTAACCAGGTAAGGTGAAACAATGGTAACCACTCTAACCAGGTAAGGTGAAACAATGGTAAACACTCTAACCAGGTAAGGTGAAACAATGGTAAACACTCTAACGAGGTAAGGTAAACAATAGTAAACACTCTAACCAGGTAAGGGAAAACAATGGTAAACACTCTAACAAGGTAAGGTGAACCATGGTCAACACTCTAACCAGGTAAGGTGAAACAATGGTAAACACTCTAACCAGGTAAGGAACAATGGTAAACACTCTAACCAGGTAAGGTGAAACAATGTTAAACACTAACCAGGTAAGGTAAACAATGGTAAACACTCTAACCTAACTGTGATAAATTCTTGCCCCTCTTTAAACCCCTTGGACTGACCTACTATGACCTCGAAAATCCCTTTAAGTTATATTTGCTAGTTAGCATCATCAAAATGAGTAACCAAGTAATAAGCAAATATTACCATTACAATGCATTGTCTTATGTATCTTGGACAATTTTCACTAATATTTAAAGGCAGCTGACAGGGATATCTGCTTTGACCTTATAAAAACTGAAAATGGAGAGCATACATGACCTACAAATATTCAGATAAAACAATATTCAAAAAGAAATAAGACTTAGTACCTTCAAGTGACATTAGTTAATCACTTCACTGAGCTATATATATATATATATGTATATCTCATGAGAAGAAAAGAATCTACCAATGAGAAGAATACATTGAACATATTTATCATCCTGCTTCATCCTTCAACACAAAATAGATCAAACAAGATGTGAAACACTATGTCACTGGTAGCAACAAAATTCTGACATGGGACATTAAAACTGTACTAAGCAGGCATGTGTTTATTGCATGCACACTTTGTTAAACAATGTCTACATTATGGTGATGATTTTTTCATACTTTCAAATGTAGGTCCAATGTAACTGTCAAGGTCACATGACCACCAGAAAGGTCTTGTCACAAGGAACACATATGTCAGAGATGAAAGCCCTACCTCTTAGAGTGCAAAAGCTATCGCAATTGTTAATTATTTTCAAATATTGGTCAAAAGTCAAGGTCACATGATAAAAAAAATTGGCATTACCAGAAAAGAAGGAACACACATACCAAATATGAAATACCTATCTCTTACAGTGCAATAGTTATGGACACGGTTATAGTTAGCAACAGACAAAAAGAAAACAAGAAAACACTTTCCCCCCAGTTCTTTTGATCCATGGGCATTAAAACTGAAAGCAGCTGAACTATCATTAAATGTGATATCACAACATTGATCCACGTACAAATACTAGTCAACATTTTGCGATTATTTACGATCAATCCATATCATGATGATTCCAAAGCAACTATATAATCTCAGTAAAAGACAATCGACAACTTCTTAATGTGGACATGAAATCACAAACCATAATGTTGCCTGTGGAAACAACCTGGTTATAGGAGAAGAATTACTGAAAGCTAAATATTTGTGAATGTTATCTCGCACAAAATAACTCTCTCTCCTGATAGCATTGGGGCTTGTATAATATCATAATACGGTTGTCCCTATATATTACAAATCATCTACAGTGTAATACAACTTAAAAGACTCCCAGTGAAACATATTCTGATAACAATGTCAATATAACACTCTATACCATGTCTTTCCTGATTCTTAAAGATTTAACTTACAAGTACACATGTAGATATCACATAAGTACTAACAAACCTATGTTTTTGGGGTTTAGTTGGCAGGTTGGCATTTTAAATAAGTTGACAATGAACTTTCACCAAACTTGCAAAATTTCTTTTCCTTACATGAAAGAACAGAAAAGTAAAAAATAATCAGGAATAATGCATATGACTCTGTTGTCTTTGCAGTATGACTCTGTTGTCTTTGCAGTGTGACCCTGTCGTCTTTGCAGTGTGACCCTGTCGTCTTTGCAGTGTGACTCTGTCGTCTTTGCAGTGTGACCCTGTCGTCTTTGCAGTGTGAACCTGTCGTCTTTGCAGTGTGACCATGTCGTCTTTGCAGTGTGACCCTGTCGTCTTTGCAGTGTGAACCTGTCGTCTTTGCAGTGTGACCCTGTCGTCTTTGCAGTGTGACCCTGTCGTCTTTGCAGTGTGACCCTGTCGTCTAGTCAGTGTGACCCTGTTGTCTTTGCAGTGTGACCATGTCGTCTTTGCAGTGTGACCCTGTTGTCTTTGCAGTGTGACCCTGTTGTCTAGTCAGTATGACCCTGTCGTCTTTGCAGTGTGACCATGTCGTCTTTGCAGTGTGACCCTGTCGTCTTTGCAGTGTGACCCTGTCGTCTTTGCAGTGTGAACCTGTCGTCTTTGCAGTGTGACCCTGTCGTCTTTGCAGTGTGACCCTGTCGTCTTTGCAGTGTGACACTGTCGTCTTTGCAGTGTGACCCTGTCGTCTTTGCAGTGTGACTCTGTCGTCTTTGCAGTGTGACCCTGTCGTCTTTGCAGTGTGAACCTGTCGTCTTTGCAGTGTGACCCTGTCGTCTTTGCGGTGTGACCCTGTCGTCTTTGCGGTGTGACCCTGTCGTCTTTGCGGTGTGAACCTGTCGTCTTTGCAGTGTGACCCTGTCGTCTTTGCAGTGTGACCCTGTCGTCTTTGCAGTGTGACCCTGTCGTCTTTGCAGTGTGAACCTGTCGTCTTTGCAGTGTGAACCTGTCGTCTTTGCAGTGTGACCCTGTCGTCTTTGCAGTGTGACCCTGTCGTCTTTGCAGTGTGACCCTGTCGTCTTTGCAGTGTGAACCTGTTGTCTTTGCAGTGTGACCCTGTCGTCTCTATTTTTCCAGAATCTCACATTTCCTCCTGCACGATCATGGTTTGTAATAATTACAAACAAATTAAACAAGAAGAGGGACTTATTCAAACTTCCAAACACCTCCTGATATTGTTTTTATTATCATATTTCACTTTCTGACTTTCTTAGGTGACTGTAATCCTGTTCGTAAATGAAACTGACATGTTCTTGCTTCTTGCAAATTCAACAACGATGTGAATTAATCTAGAGATACATAATCTAAGGATGGAATGATGGAACACACTTCCCTAAATCATGGTGTCAGCTCCAACATTTTACTTTGAATAACATTAATGCATTGGGTATACACAAGCTGCCACAGACAAGAAGCATTGCAACACACATCTCGGGCTGCTTAGGGCATAATTCTTTGGATTGAGTCATCACAGCCCTTGAAGAAAACGGAAGAGGCACAAAATTCATCATCACTGGCGGTCATAAGTAATTATATATTCTGGATAACATTGATTTTTGTCGTAAACAACAAACTCCCTGAAAAGCCATTGACCGTCTGCAACAACTGAATCATAGTTATGGTGATGAGTTAAACATTTGACCTTGTTGCATGTTTTGCATGGGGGTAAACTGTACTTTTCTGGAACGGAGGTCACGAAGGTGTCACCAAGTAACAGACGCATCATTAACATCTTTCTCCCTTGTGATTGTCGTGAAGTTGATGTGTCTACAACACACAAGTATACAAGACATTGTCAACAGGCAATGTCAATACAGTACTTTTTTGATGAAAATCAAATATTGTTTGTTTTTATGTTGTATTGACAGCTGAATGAATTTAAATAGTAACTTTGTAAATCAAGGCAAATCTGCTTCTGAGATTTGAGAAAATCGATCCAATACAATCTGCCAAAAATATGAAAATAATTAAAATCTTCAGAAAATTAAAATCCAATATTGTTGCTTTTTGGCCATTTCATTTTGAATTTTTCCAATCAGTTTAAAACTAGAACAAATAGACAAAGGGTGATTTCATCTAATGATCCATGGCTTTAACTGCACTTCCTTTGTTCACATTTGAATGCTACATATATAGTCTAAAACAAAATCTAAATTCATGCTATAAACAAGGGCAGTTAGAGATGGGTTATGCTCCCTAAATGTGACAAAATTTGTTAAAGCTTTTCAAATGACTTCTTGTCAATCAAATGGTATGTACATTGTACATACAACAAGCAAACGGTTGCATAAAACTATTTATCTGGATGTTTCATTATGTTAAAAGTGAACAAGAAAACTCTTTCAATCTTGTGAATTGGACTGATATATATATGTCTAAACTAAAAATTGACATGAATACACCTACTCTATACAAATCAGAACCTGATACGGTGTTAGAGCTTGATACCATGGGATTGACCATAAGATAAGACCATGATTCAGAATGAAATACAATGGGATAGACAGACAAAATGCCCTTCATACATTATATAGAATGGAAACCAAAGATCTCAATAATTTGCAGAAATTTTAAATACCAACAAGATTTCAAACATACCAGCATACTGGTCAGCCTTTGTAGAACATTCAGCACCATAGATGCCCTGACCAAACATTCCATTTCCCCCATAGCGTGGATCCAAGCCTTTCTCTGAGATCCTCTTGATGCGTTCATCATCCGTGCCATGGAAGAAGTAATGCTCATTGATATCTTTGAACATGTCCGACAACAAATGGCTGTTGATACACTGAGTGGTTGTAATTGGTCCTTTATTCTTTTGAGGAATTGTCTCAAGGGGCAAACATTTACTTTTTCCACTTCCTTTACGTTTGAAAAATTTTCTCCTCTCAAGAGCATATGCTTCATATAATGAATAGTTTTCAATCCTCTCCACCTTTCGAATGACTATCTGGGAGTGAGTCAGCCCTTTAGCATCATGTCCGTGACCAACCAGCTTTCTGTCAAATGTTCTTTCCACTACTGATTTTACATATCCAAAGGTTGTTGAGTCAACATCAAGTATTTCTGTTCTGTTCCCTTTGTTAAAAAGTTTTCTGAAATAGTCCATAAAACCATAGCCACCCTTAAAGTATTTCCAATATTGGGGTACTGGAGGATTCTCAAACAGTTCAACCCAATACGATGATGTTCCATGTTTATCCCCGTGAGGTGGACTGTATTTCTTAGGAGCTTGTTCGGCAGCAGACTCGTGAAGAATCTTATAGACATTTTTTGTTACAGAATGTACAGCTTCCTTCTCACCTAATACTGTTATCTTCTTCTTGTCTGCAAATAAAAGAAGAGTGTTTAAGAAACTGAGGAATGCTCCCCCAAAAATTACATTATTGGACAAAAACTCCAATAATTCTGTAATAAAGGAGTTGCAGGCCCTGTCTTTGTATGATTGATAAATACAAGGATTAAGGACTCATTGGATGTTTTGTAAGCTTAAACAGGATTAAGGACTCATTGGATGTTTTGTGAGCTGAATTAGGATTATGGTCTCATTGGATGTTTTGTGAGCTGAAACAGGATAATATGGTCTCATTGGATGTTTTGTGAGCTGAAACAGGATTATGGTCTCATTGGATGTTTTGTGAGCTGAAACAGGATTATGGATTCATTGGATGTTTTGTGAGCTGAAACAGGATAATATGGACTCATTGGATGTTTTGTGAGCTGAAACAGGATTATGGTCTCATTGGATGTTTTGTGAGCTGAAACAGGATAATATGGACTCATTGGATGTTTTGTGAGCTGAAACAGGATTATGGTCTCATTGGATGTTTTGTGAGCTGAAACAGGATTATGTTCTCTGTGGATGTTTTGTGAGCTGAAACAGGATTATGGTCTCATTGGATGTTTTGTGAGCTGAAACAGGATTATGGTCTCATTGGATGTTTTGTGAGCTGAAACAGGATTATGGTCTCATTGGATGTTTTGTGAGCTGAAACAGGATTATGTTTTGTCTGAAACAGGATTGGATTGGATGTTTTGTGAGCTGAAACAGGATTATGGTCTCATTGGATGTTTTGTGAGCTGAAACAGGATTATGGTCTCATTGGATGTTTTGTGAGCTGAAACAGGATAATATGGTCTCATTGGATGTTTTGTGAGCTACAACAGGATTATGGTCTCATTGGATGTTTTGTGAGCTGAAACAGGATAATATGGACTCATTGGATGTTTTGTGAGCTGAAACAGGATTATGGTCTCATTGGATGTTTTGTGAGAAACTGAAACAGGATTATGGTCTCATTGGATGTTTTGTGAGCTGAAACAGGATTATGGTCTCATTGGATGTTTTGTTATGTTTTGTGAGCTGAAACAGGATTATGGTCTCATTGGATGTTTTGTGAGCTGAAACAGGATAATATGGTCTCATTGGATGTTTTGTGAGCTGAAACAGGATTATGGTCTCATTGGATGTTTTGTGAGCTGAAACAGGATTATGGTCTCATTGGATGTTTTGTGAGCTGAAACAGGATAATATGGACTCATTGGATGTTTTGTGAGCTGAAACAGGATAATATGGTCTCATTGGATGTTTTGTGAGCTGAAACAGGATTATGGATTCATTGGATGTTTTGTGAGCTGAAACAGGATAATATGGACTCATTGGATGTTTTGTGAGCTGAAACAGGATAATATGGTCTCATTGGATGTTTTGTGAGCTGAAACAGGATTATGGTCTCATTGGATGTTTTGTGAGCTGAAACAGGATAATATGGTCTCATTGGATGTTTTGTGAGCTACAACAGGATTATGGTCTCATTGGATGTTTTGTGAGCTGAAACAGGATAATATGGTCTCATTGGATGTTTTGTGAGCTGAAACAGGATAATATGGTCTCATTGGATGTTTTGTGAGCTGAAACAGGATAATATGGTCTCATTGGATGTTTTGTGAGCTGAAACAGGATTATGGTCTCATTGGATGTTTTGTGAGCTGAAACAGGATAATATGGACTCATTGGATGTTTTGTGAGCTGAAACAGGATCATTGGATATGGTCTCATTGGATGTTTTGTGAGCTGAAACAGGATAATATGGTCTCATTGGATGTTTTGTGAGCTGAAACAGGATGGATGTTTTGTGAGCTATGAAACAGGATAATATGGTCTCATTGGATGTTTTGTGAGCTGAAACAGGATTATGGTCTCATTGGATGTTTTGTGAGCTGAAACAGGATTATGGTCTCATTGGATGTTTTGTGAGCTGAAACAGGATTATGGTCTCATTGGATGTTTTGTGAGCTGAAACAGGATAATATGGACTCATTGGATGTTTTGTGAGCTGAAACAGGATTATGGTCTCATTGGATGTTTTGTGAGCTGAAACAGGATTATGGTCTCATTGGATGTTTTGTGAGCTGAAACAGGATAATATGGTCTCATTGGATGTTTTGTGAGCTGAAACAGGATAATATGGTCTCATTGGATGTTTTGTGAGCTGAAACAGGATAATATGGACTCATTGGATGTTTTGTGAGCTGAAACAGGATAATATGGACTCATTGGATGTTTTGTGAGCTGAATTAGGATTATGGTCTCATTGGATGTTTTGTGATGAAACAGGATAATATGGACTCATTGGATGTTTTGCTGAAACAGGATTATGGTCTCATTGGATGTTTTGTGAGCTGAAACAGGATTATGGTCTCGTTGGATGTTTTGTGAGCTGAAACAGGATAATATGGACTCATTGGATGTTTTGTGAGCTGAAACAGGATTATGGATTCATTGGATGTTTTGTGAGCTGAAACAGGATTATGGTCTCATTATGAGCTGAAACATTGGACTCATTGGATGTTTTGTGAGCTGAAACAGGATAATATGGACTCATTGGATGTTTTGTGAGCTGAAACAGGATAATATGGTCTCATTGGATGTTTTGTGAGCTGAAACAGGATAATATGGACTCATTGGATGTTTTGTGAGCTGAAACAGGATAATATTGACTCATTGGATGTTTTTTGAGCTGAAACAGGATTATGGTCTCATTGGATGTTTTGTGAGCTGAAACAGGATAATATGGACTCATTGGATGTTTTGTGAGCTGAAACAGGATAATATGGACTCATTGGATGTTTTGTGAGCTGAAACAGGATAATATGGACTCATTGGATGTTTTGTGAGCTGAAACAGGATAATATGGACTCATTGGATGTTTTGTGAGCTGAAACAGGATAATATGGACTCATTGGATGTTTTGTGAGCTGAAACAGGATAATATGGACTCATTGGATGTTTTGTGAGCTGAATTAGGATTATGGTCTCATTGGATGTTTTGTGAGCTGAAACAGGATAATATGGTCTCATTGGATGTTTTGTGAGCTGAAACAGGATTATGGTCTCATTGGATGTTTTGTGAGCTGAATTAGGATTATGGTCTCATTGGATGTTTTGTGAGCTGAAACAGGATAATATGGTCTCATTGGATGTTTTGTGAGCTGAAACAGGATTATGGTCTCATTGGATGTTTTGTGAGCTGAATTAGGATTATGGTCTCATTGGATGTTTTGTGAACTGAAACATTGGATGTTTTGTGAGCTGAAACAGGATTATGGTCTCATTGGATGTTTTGTGAGCTGAAACAGGATTATGGTCTCATTGGATGTTTTGTGAGCTGAAACAGGATTATGGTCTCATTGGATGTTTTGTGAGCTGAAACAGGATAATATGGTCTCATTGGATGTTTTGTGAGCTGAAACAGGATTATGGTCTCATTGGATGTTTTGTGAGCTGAAACAGGATTATGGTCTCATTGGATGTTTTGTGAGCTGAAACAGGATTATGGATTCATTGGATGTTTTGTGAGCTGAAACAGGATAATATGGACTCATTGGATGTTTTGTGAGCTGAAACAGGATTATGGTCTCATTGGATGTTTTGTGAGCTGAAACAGGATAATATGGACTCATTGGATGTTTTGTGAGCTGAAACAGGATAATATGGACTCATTGGATGTTTTGTGAGCTGAAACAGGATTATGGTCTCATTGGATGTTTTGTGAGCTGAAACAGGATAATATGGTCTCATTGGATGTTTTGTGAGCTGAAACAGGATTATGGATTCATTGGATGTTTTGTGAGCTAATTATGTAATATGTACAGAGTGATTTGCACACTAATACATGACTAACAAATATTTGACATATGACTGCTACTCCAGAAAGACTTGATGCATTCTTGTAACAATTGTTTTTCCTACATTTAAACTGCATTTTGTTATGATTCCTTTTCACACACAAATCATGAAATTACCTTGCTGAATCTTCACTTGAACAGGTTTTCCAGAGCAAAGTTGGTAAATTCTCCTCTTATCCACTTTCTCAGAATGAAGCTGAATTTTGTCTTTATCTAGAAAACTTTTCCTTAGATCTGCAGACAGGGTGCTTCGTAGCTCTTCCCCTTTCTCTTTTGGTGTACAGAACAAGGTCATACTACCCTGTGACACGTCTGACTTTGACCTTGGATGCACTAAAGAAATGGGCGCTTCCTGTCTACTGCTACCTGTTGGAAAAACTGGTACTGGAATATAAAATTTGACAGAATGGGAAATAGTTTCATTTGATATATAAATTGCCTTTTCTGCTGCCACACAGAAATCAGAAAATGTCAATGCAATGAATAGAAATCACCATTCTAACTGGTCAAAACTCAAAATGATATATCATTACTGGAAAGTGACATCACTGCAGTGACTGGTGAAAGTTTTGATCACATATCACAGGCAAAACTGAAATTATTGGAAATTTTCAATTCCATCAATACCACAACTGTTTCTGTGTGTTTAACCACACTGCTTTACCAGAATTTTCAAGCTATCTTACTCATTACATATGACATAAATCAATAACAGACACAAGAGTGACACTAAGTGCAACACATGCACATCACTTCCTTTCATTTCTCACTTCCATAACCAGACTACCCCTTCAGATATCCTCCCAGTTTCTAACTTTCCTATCTCTCCTTTTTCCTCTGCCTCTACACACTTCTTCTCATACTAAACCCGAAGTCTCTCATCTTTTAACTCCCTTCCCCCTCCCCTGCCTCTCTCTCCCCACCTCCTCACAATGCCTCTAGGTTACCCTCCTTCACCTGACAGGTAACAACTGTTTTGTACGTACCTTGAACTTGATTTTGAGGATGTTGGATCAAGTGTGCACTCTTTTCTTCTTCTCTTTCAAGTTGTTTAATGAAAACTTCAAGCTGTTTTTCATCATAAATAACAAATGTCACCTTCTGAAAAGTATTAAAAGAAATGATCTTCAGATCTCTATCACAATTTTCAGATAAGCAAGCATTGCTCTTAAATAATCATAACATATATCTTTCAGTTCTAATTTTGTCATGAGCTATGCAATGTTCTGCACTAGGATTTTATCACTTACTTGCAAACTGGTACCCTGTTTACAGGCTGTGACAGCCCCCGACAACAAATATTCAGCTATGAAAGGAACAGGGTAGTCAAGAAGTCTTCCTGTTCCGACACCTGGAAAGGCGATTGAGGAGGCACGCAGATTCTTAGCTTCTAAGAATATTTCCTGAAGGCTCGATTCTATCTCATTTTGTAACTGCCCAAAAAACAATATCATGAAATCATTATTTTTTTATTTGAAATTTATCCTGCAATAAGCTTTCGGAACAGAAATCTTGATCTCAGATAAGGGAAGTGGACTTATTACAGGACAATGAGACAGTAATTAAAGACATTTTTGTTGAAACTCTAAATAAGATAGGGACAAGCTTATTTACAGACCTGGTCTTATATTGCCAGGTAACTAACCCAATATATGTATAGGAAATTTTCGTTTTATTAGAAATGGTACAGTACTTTTGGAAACCTTTGCCCAGGATTTCTTTTGCCCACACATTAAACTTTTCATTTCACACCCAGTGTTAATATCAATCAAATACTCAAAAATGTATTTCTGCTCATTGTCATATTCCAGCTCATCATAACATTTCACCCTACTGACAAAAGAGTGAAACAAGTGAAAGTTAAACAGCAGTGAAAGTTTTAACATAAGATACAGGCATACTAAGTACACAGTTTATCATCCACTGACTTTACTTTACATTATATATATATATATATATAAATGAAATATGCATCAAAATTTAAAAAGAGTAGTGAGAAGAAAAATTGAATATCTTATTTTACAAAATTGGGCATAAAGAAGTTTCATTTTTGTTTTCAAAATCAATTGAAATGAATAGATCATCTATCACTCTCAATGAAATAGAAAATTTTTCAATCATATTTTCGTAAAATAGAAACTTTCCAGTAAAACTACAGTTTTTCCTTTGTTCCTATATTGAATATTAACAAACATATCGTGAGGTAAATTGGAGTGTGTTATTAAGTAAGCGTAATGCGACAGGCATCTCTAGACTTATTGTAGAATGGAGGTCTATCATTATCCTCTGTTTGGGGAAATGTTTTTTTACTATAGGGCAAAAATAAAAGATGATGGGTTTAAGTTTGATTTTAAAGCTACAAGATATAGGCTTTAATGTATAAGAGCCTTATATAACATTTGGTATAAAGAGTTTAATACCAGGGTGAACAAAACCACGCCCAGAATAAGAGTAGTGTTATAAGGGGAGTCAAACTCAAAGGACTATGTATGGATAACAAATATACATACCAGCCTTTTCTGGTCAAAGCGCCACTTCCGTAAAACCAGGTGACAGACATTCTCACATAGTAAACCACCAGAACTCGGAGTAAAAACAACATTCTCTCCAATGTCAACCCTTTTAAAAGACTGAAATATAGGCACAGACTTAAACAAAATACAATGTCCATGCACTTGACCATCCACATGAGCAAAACGCAACATAAATACATGTAATCAATGTTAAAGTTGCAAAAATCAGCAAGCATAATGGTTTTACAAGTGTGATGTGTTGTAAACATATCTGTAATATATGGATTGAATAAATCCTTGTAAAGAATTTCAATCAGTTTTGACAATATTTTCTCTTGGCCTGGTGAAAGTATCCGCCAAATGAATGGAATGTATTCCCCATTACATCATACTCTAGGGAAGAGTTTAGAGGATTCACCTGTCAGGGCAGTGGTATGACTTCATGACATTTAAACTTTGACAGTGGTATGGCTTCATGACAAAGTAAACTTTGACAGTGGTATGGCTTTATGACAAAGTAAACTTTGACAGTGGTATGACTTCATGACAAAGTAAACTTTGACAGTGGTATGACTTCTTGACAAAGTAAACTTTGACAGTGGTATGACTTCATGACAATGTAAACTTTGACAGTGGTATGACTTCATGACAATGTAAACTTTGACAGTGGTATGGCTTCATGACAAAGTAAACTTTGACAGTGGTATGGCTTTATGACAAAGTAAACTTTGACAGTGGTATGGCTTTATGACAAAGTAAACTTTGACAGTGGTATGGCTTCATGACAAAGTAAACTTTGACAGTGGTATGACTTCATGACAAAGTAAACTTTGACAGTGGTATGACTTCATGACAAAGTAAACTTTGACAGTGGTATGACTTCATGACAATGTAAACTTTGACAGTGGTATGACTTCATGACAATGTAAACTTTGACAGTGGTATGGCTTTATGACAATGTAAACATTGACATTGGTATGACTTCATGACAATGTTAACTTTGACAGTGGTATGACCTCATGACAATGTAAACTTTGACAGTGGTATGGCTCTATGACAATGTAAACTTTGACAGTGGTATGGCTTCATGACAATGTAAATGTTACCTGTGGTATGACTTCATGACATCTAAACTTTGACAGTGGTATGACTTCATGACAAAGTAAACTTACACAGTGGTATGGCTTTATGACAATGCAAACTATGACAGTGTCATGCTTACAATTCACAAACCTAACTATCACTGCCATATATAATGCCATTAAATCCCCATGAAAATCCATTATATTCAACCCATTAAAATCCCCATTAAAAACCTGTTAATAAATCTTTAAAAACATTTTAATATTAAGGGGGTAATTTCCATGGCCATTAACATCAAAAATGACAGTGGTGATTGATGACCATTAATTCCTTGTTCAGGCACTGTTAATGGCATACAAACCCATTAATCTTAACCCACTTTCATTGGCATTATTGACTTGTTTAATGGCCTTTAAACAGAGACATTTTAATGGCCATGAAAATACCATGACACATACTAATATTCAGGGCCGTTAAAATGTTTCCATTACATTTCTTGCATAATGCCCATTAAACACTGTAAATAATTGCCATGAAAAAAATAATAAATGTACCCCCTCTAATCTACCAACTTAAAGGCAGTTTGAAGGGATTTCTGCAGTTTAATGGACCAAAAAAGTGAATTGAAAATACAAATTTAATTTGCATATATATATATGTATGACATGTGATCTCAAACATTTTACAGTTCAAATACAAATCTTGCAAACTTTTACAATTACCCAGCATGTAATTTTATTGTATACTAGCAAGATGTTAAGGCTGAAGCCTCAATCAATCTTCCACAATTTCAATTTTCCTAATGTAATACCTATTTTAATTTTCAGTTGACATATGTAACCTACATTCGTTCCTGTCATGAATCTAAGCAATTAAAATAAAAAAGTGCTTGCAACTGTTGGTCCTACGAATGATATTATTACTGATTACGTTTTGTTACACTTTTGTTATTCCAATTTGTTGGTCCAGCAGAAGGTAACATCCCCAGCTGATGAGTCCTGTGTGCACTGGATGTGGCCCAATAAATGTAGGATGAAACACATCCAATAATTTATTTTGAAAATATTAAGTGGTATAATCGGAGAATGTAAACGAATTTACTCCTGGTATCATTAATATTTCAACAGCAAAACATTTCCCAACGAAACTTAATAACAACAGCTCAATGACATGACAGTGTTAAATATAGTTAGCTGTGTATACATGTATTTGGTAAAATTAAAGTCATATTTAATTGATGTATAAATAGTATTAAAAGGACTAAGTGGTTAGATTTCGTATTATTTTCCCCTACGTTTAATTTCAGGCAAGCTTTGTAAAAATTGAAATCAGACTATTCACAAAATTACAACACTATGAATTATTCTGGCTGTAAATAGATATTGGGCCTAATATCATATGAAAAACTGGTCAATTTAATACTATTTTTATTCAATTGTATTGTATCTCTACTGAATTAATCAGAATTTCAAACACCTGTTGGCAAATCTACATCTTTGGTGTAAAATTCGTCAAGAATCATGTCCATAATAATGTTTTGAAAAAAAGTGGCTTAACCCATTTATTATCCAAAATCCTCTGAAATGATGTATCTATTGTAACACCACGAGATCAGTTTTCCTGTTTTGTACTGTTGACCTTTCTAATGACGTTGGGCTTCTTTGCCCCTATCTGACAGCAGGACACTGTCCATTTGCAGTTGTAGGCCTAACAGTGTGCTGGAAGACACAAATGGTGGGTTGTTTTAAAACATTTTAATCATTGTGATAAATCTTGATCAAGGGAACATATTCTGTATGGCTGGTAAAGGTTTTAATTGTTAGATTGAATTAACTTCTACATATATATATATACATATAACACCTTCAGATAGATTCCTTAATCTATCTTACGAGTGTATATAATATTAATGACCACAGATATATTTACGGTAAATTTCATATGAAATATTAAGAACTTTTTATCATCTTATCTATGTAAAAAAGAATAGGAATCTGTATTGTGGCTGTATAATTGTTTCCAAATAAAAACAGGTTGAGCATATTATTGATTTATGTTGAATGTTACGTGCATGCATGTTCAAACATGTCAGAAAAGTATATAACATTGCTTCTCAATGCATGTCCAATGACATGTAAAATTTTTGATGATAATTAATGATTTCCAGAATGATTATTTATTCACATTGTTTTTTTTCCAAAAAATAAACTTTATAATTTATTGTGTGTGTTTCGTCCTACTGTGTTATGACCCATCCAGTGCACACAGGACTCATCAGCTGGGTATGCTACCATCTACTGGACCAACAAATTGGAATAACAAAAGTAAACATGTAACAAAATATTATGTTAGTGTGTATTGTCATCATAGGTAAAACTTAATTAGAATTATCTGTGCCGACCCATTATTGTACCAATATCATTTTAAACCAACAAAGGAAAATAAAGCACATGCACTAGTTAGGACATCATAACGATGATGATAAAGTAGTGTCAAATTGATCAATTCATGAATGCGTATACATATTAAACAAATATTGGTGCATTGTTCCTAATTTTTGGCATACTGTATTTCTTTCATGGACTTGTGCTATGTGTCTAACAAATATAATCACCATTAATTACGTAAATGAAGAGGGTTGAGCAATGTACACTGGCATATGGACACTATAGTACATTGTGAAATTAATGGCCATTACTATATGATTTGTTAGCAATTAATGGTTATGAATTAAACTTTGGCTATCTAACTGTATTTTAATGGCCATTAAGAAGTATTCTTGCTAATCAATGCCCATTACACCATGCGATTCACAGTTTAACATTTTCCCTTCTGAGGGTTAGATAGTGCAATCTAGATCAATAGGGAAAAATTATCAAGTTTTCAATATTTCAGAAAGCCTCATGTTTTTTACTCTCAGGCAGACATTACCTTATCTCACCTCACACAGGTTTCAAGATTCTATTAATAATTCTATTATATGTTCAGGGTTTTCCATAATTTTGTTAGTAGTAGGCTGTGTAGTGAAAGTAGGAGGCTAGCGAAGCAAGCCGACCCGAGCCACAACGCCACGAGGTGGGGGTGGCCTGCCGTGTACGTGTAGTCGTGTAAGGAACATTATTACGGAACTGGATTGGTGTAGGCGGCCAAATGATCAAAGAAGCCAGTCAAATTGGCCGGCGACCAGCTCTTATGGAAAACCCTGTATGTTATTGATAAATATTGTGATTCATTGATCATCACAAATTTGTGCTACAAAATGAGTTCACACAATGCATTTGTATAAATATAAATATCAATACACACACTTATCAATGTTACAACAATTGTGAAACAAGCTTATATTAATCACTCTTGTTGGTCTGGATGGAAGAGCATTGTGGGAGGAAACTGCAGGACACAACGAAAACTTATGTGTTTGGAAAGGTGTCCCCATACCTTTTAACAACTATTCTGAAAATCAGCCCCAGACATTTACGTGTCCCCATAACTTTTAACAATTATTCTGAAAATCAGCCCCAGACATCTACGTGTCCCCATAACTTTTAATAACTAATCTGAAAATCAGCCCCAGACATCTACGTGTCCCCATAACTTTTAACAACTATTCTGAAAATCAGCACCAGACATCTACATGTCCCCATACTTTTTAGCAACTATTCTGAAAATCAGCCCCAGACATCTACGTGTCCCCATAACTTTTAACAACTACATCTACGTGTCCCCATACCTTTTAATAACTATTCTGAAAATCAGCCCCAGACATCTACGTGTCCCCATAACTTTTAACAATTATTCTGAAAATCAGCCCCAGACATCTACGTGTCCCCATAACTTTTAACAACTATTCTGAAAATCAGCACCAGACATCTACATGTCCCCATACTTTTTAGCAACTATTCTGAAAATCAGCCCCAGACATCTACGTGTCCCCATAACTTTTAACAACTATTCTGAAAATCAGCCCCAGACATCTACGTGTCCCCATACCTTTTAATAACTATTCTGAAAATCAGCCCCAGACATCTACGTGTCCCCATAACTTTTAACAATTATTCTGAAAATCAGCCCCAGACATCTACGTGTCCCCATAACTTTTTAGCAACTATTCTGAAAATCAGCCCCAGACATCTACGTGTCCCCATAACTTTTAATAACTATTCTGAAAATCAGCCCCAGACATCTACGTGTCCCCATAACTTTTAATAACTATTCTGAAAATCAGCCCCAGACATCTAGGTGAAAGATGAGTGCATTTCCACAGCACAAAGAGACTCCACCTTCATGTGTTTATATTATGAATACATGTCAATGAAACTATTATAATCAGTTAAGTCATCTACCTTCTCCAATGCAGGACCTCCAAGTTCACAAAATTGCCTGGAAATGAAGCTTTCTGTAAGGTTTCTTGATTCTCCGACAACATTCACAGAAATACTGGCCTACAATAAAGAAACAGGCATTAGATATCCAGACCTAGAGAGAACCATTGATAGAGATCTCTGAGAAATTTACTGGTATACATTGTATGTCATAACCTGACAAGTAAAGTTACAAAATAGTACACAAACAACAATTATACAAAAAGGATGAGCCCGCATGGCTCACAATGTACATCAAAAATAGAATCAGTGTTCATATCACAAATATATTGACATATACACCATTGGTATTCAAAGTAGGCACATCCAATCAATTTTACTTAAAAATTTCCACAACAAACAGCATCAATACTGATACTGAACTCTAAACAATGACAGATATGACATGAATTATAAGTAAATGCTTGTTTTTTTTTTCTCAAGGTTTGTCACATTTTGACCTAGACACACATTTCCAGCAATATCCTCTCAGAGTTATTGTTCAACAGAAGTCTTTTACAGGTTTTAACAATTTGACCCCTGTGACCTTGAATATGTGTCAAAGTCATTTCATTTTTTGCAAACTTTGTCCCGATTCATCCCAGAGACCTACCATTCAAATAGCATATTCTATGCCTTTTGGTAGACAGATGAGGTTGTTTAAGGGTTTTAACAAATGTAATTCCTGTGACCTTGAATAAGAATCAAGGTATTTTCTTTTCCTGAACATTGTTGGGCTTCATCCTAGAAACCTATTTGCAAAATAAATTGTACCATGCTTCTATATCTTTTGGTTGGTCATCAGAAATCATTCAAATGTTTTAACAAAGGGCCTGTTTCCAGTAATGTTAATTCTCCATAGGAGCCTGCCCCTGTATAATTTCTTATCTAGCTCAACTACTGTTTTTTTCTTTTCCGAAAAATAATTTTACACCTTTCCGACACCCAGATTTCATAATTTCAGTGAAAATGTATTTTTATAAAGTTGTCAATTTCAGCATCAAAGACATAAGTTCGTAAATAAAAGAAGGTTATCTCGAAATTGTAATTCGCAACATAGTATAAATTTCTTTTGATAAATATTTCCAAAACATCGTGTTTATTCATAAAACATAAAAAAAAATATTCTCGGATGAAAATGCACTTGCAGAGACACAATTATGAAGAAAAATGCCATAAATTTGCAATTTTCTCCCGTTATATAGTTTTGGATGCAAATTTCCATAAGAAAATCGGATAGAGCTTTACTTGTTTCATATGTGTACCAAAAATCAGCTAATTCCATGTGGTGGAACGTTCTCATATCGCCGCCTGAATGTGGTTGTAAATTGAAAGAAAAGGGGAAATGAGTAACAACCTTGTCTGAAACCCTATTATATAGCTTATTATATACAAACTTTTATATTGAATATCAGAGCGGATATTTTCATGACAGTTTTATGATGTAAAAAGAAAAAAAATAAATAAATAAAGTACTGTTTCCCCGTCTCGATCTTGATTACTTGAGAACCTCTGGCTCCTGGTTACATCGCCGAACATTTAAGTGATGACGGCGACTATGAGGTGTGGCTTTACCAGCACTCCCCAGACTTCTCCGATGTCAAATACATTCTCGACACAAAAGCCAAACGAAATATAACGTTTGGATACGGTTCACCGTTTCACCCGATGTTGAGGCCCAAATAAAGAACTACTACTGCCAGTGCCCAGTTGGAGAGAGAACGATGGGAATGTGTACGCACATCTCCAGTATCTTGTACTACCTTGGGTATTACAGGACGCAGGAAAACCCTCAACCATTACAACCACAGGTAAAGAAATTCCGACAAAACAGAGTGCATATGTCGAAAGTATGTTTGGGGCTCGATATGAAAGATCCCCGTTTCCATGTGACTAACCAACCTTATAAATATAGGTATTATACAATCGCCCGTAGCTATGAACACTCCCGTAAATGCGAAAACCAACCAAAATCATAAGGAACACGTTTTGTTTGTTGTTCTGTCTATTTGTCAGCCAATGTCTTCAACCACGGGGACTTACGAAGTAGCCACCTTGGATTTTTTTATGAAAAAGTGTTTCTCTCACTTTTTTTCATATCTGTGTACATATTCTCAACATACCGAGCAAATACTCTCGTATTTTTGTTAATTATCTAAAGGAAGTCGAAAATCGGCAATTCAACCATAGGCTAATTCAACCCAACATTTGAAAATGTTCCACCACTTACATTTTGATGATTTTTCCTCTCATCAATAGCATATTACATACTATTTAACAGGATAAAAATTGGTTTGCATCCAACGCCCATAAAAGGGTGTATTCTCTAAAAAACACAGTTTTTGTGTCTAAAATGTTATCATCGAAAATGGCATTTTTGAGATTGTTTCTTCTATAAAACAGCCAAATGGCGCGATGGAAACATGATTTTTGTCACAATCATGCCATGAATGTATTCTTTACGGTGACTATCATTTGATTAGATTTTCATTAATATTTTACATAACATGCACATTTTATCAACACTTAGACAGCTTCTGAAAGGTACAACTTTGAGGAGCCATAAAAAACAAACCAAGTGACCTAAATCTTTATACTTTATAGATTTGTGACCACAACGGCATGGGCAATGCACCACCAACAGGAAATTTGAATCAGAGAAGGGGCCATTTTGGAAACCGGCCCTTTAACATCAGTGATCTTGTAACAAGTCAAGGTAACTTCAGTTCACAAACTTGGTTAGGCTTCATCCTAGGAACCTGTCAGCCAAATACAATGCTACTGAATCTTTTTGTTTAAAGAGTCAAATGAAGTTGTTTTAAAATTTAATCAATTTGATCACTGTCACCTTGAATAAGGATCAAGGTAATTTCTTTTTTGAAAACTTTGACTGGCCTCATCCTAGTAGCCTACAAATACCATTCTTCTGCATCACTGGTTAATCAGAGGATGTTGATTTGACTTGACCCCTCTGACCTTGAAGATGGGTCAGGTAAATAATCTTTTTGTATCTCTGTTAGGCTATCTACTAGGAACCTATCACCCAATTACCATGTTTTTGTGCCTTTTGGTTTGTCAGAAGAAGTTGTTTTAAGGTTTAACAAATTTAACTACTGTGATCTTTAATAAGGGTCAAGGTAATTTTTTTTCCCCAAGCATTAACTGGCTTTATCCTAGCAACCCACCAGCTAAATACCTTCCTCTTTCTGTTGGTTAGTGAGAAGAAGTCGTTTAAATGGAAATGTTGATGCTGGACAATGGGATGACAGACAGACAACAGATGCTGCACCACAGCATAAGCTCACTTGGCCCTTCAGTACTCAGAAATAATACTTAGCCTTGCCCAATAAGCACTGCTGGAAGCTTAAGGACAAGTTCTTTTCCTGGAGGGGTAGGGGGTATATAACTCTGGCGAGTACTAGCCTTGCCCAATAAGCACTGCTGGGAGCTTAAGGACAAGTTCTTTTCCTGGAGGGGGTAGGGGGTATATAACCCTGGTGAGTACTAGTCTTTCCCAATAAGCACTGCTGGGAGCTTAAGGACAAGTTCTTTTCCTGGAGGGGTAGGGGGTATATAACCATGGCGAGTACTAGCCTTTCCCAATAAGCACTGCTGGGAGCTTAAGGACAAGTTCTTTTCCTGGAGGGGGTAGGGGGTATATAACCATGGCGAGTACTAGCCTTTCCCAATAAGCACTGCTGGGAGCTTAAGGACAAGTTCTTTTCCTGGAGGGGGTATATAGGGGGTGGGAGTATCCCAATAACTGCCCTGGTGAGTTCTTTTCCTGGAGGGGGTAGGGGGTATATAACTCTGGCGAGTACTAGCCTTTCCCAATAAGCACTGCTGGGAGCTTAAGGACAAGTTCTTTTCCTGGAGGAGGTAGGGGGTATATAACCCTGGCAAGTACTAGCCAAAATTACTTCTCTTTAGCTCCATCAGTTGAATGTAAGAATAGTACCATTAGAGGTCTTGGACTTGAATCAGAATCATTCAAATGGATAATGACCTCTGTTCCACATGTATGCCACGTACTAAGCTCTGCCACATAAAAATACAGTGCTTTTTCAATACAATTACAAAACCCATGCATTTTTTTGTTTGTTTATAGTCGGTTTACATCCAGTAAACAGTCAGGGTTATTTAAGGTTTGGATGTTAGAGGAAATTCAGAGTTCCCAGAGAAATACCACCAGCCGGCACCCAGTACCTGGTGACTGCCTCACATACCATGTAGGTCTCAAACCTGCCACCCAGAGTTGGAGGGCTAGTGATATAGACTGTCAGATGTCTCAACACATCTGCAACCATGGCCCCACAAACGGATCCTACAATAACTGTAATTTAATGTCCTGTAAGAAATTAACCCATTAATTTTCTTTGAGTGATAATGATCTAAACATCTTGGCACATTGCAGGATAAATTATGTACATACAAACCTTGCATACACTTACCATTTCCTTAATGATGCTTCCTTTCTTTACAGAAATTGTACAATTTCTGATCTGTATAGACTTGGAAAGTCTCGAGGATCTCCCTGGTTTCCTTTGTCTAGAGAAATCCTCATAATATCTTCGGTCATGTTCATCTCTGTTTCCACTTCCTGTTCTAGATTTATGTCTCGGTGGGGTTTGCATATCTTGGGCTGACTGTGAATGTTCTGGCCAGTCAGCTCTCGAATGTCTGTTGCGTGGTTTTGTGGAGGGCATTTCCAGGAAAGGCATAGAACTTGATCGCTTATTTAGCATCAATCCCTTTGGTTCGTCAAACCTGACAATCACCAATATCAAATAGTTATAGACACAAACTGAAGTATATTTCACTGTGAACATGCAGCTTTCAGCAAACCAAAACCAAAATTAATCCTGTATTTTTCATGAGTACAAATTTTTCATGAGATTTTTGGTTTAGGCTGTTGGTAGTGTCCAGTGGATATTAAAACTATGTACAGTAATTCCTTTCATCTGAGAAAATTCTCTTAATGTTGAGTCAGCATCAAGACCATCTGCATATACCATTGTTCCAAACTTTCTATAACCTTCCCCAAGATAGATCGTACTGATTAATCAAAGTTTAGCCAAAGATGCTAACGTCAGTTTGATAGATATAACATTAGTATCAATGAATTCAAGCCCATAATCTATTCATACATTGCATAATTATAAAACAGTAAAATCACAATAAAACAATATCTTTACTATTTTGCAGCTTAAACTCATTGGTCCTCCTCATCATCCAAGCTAAATTAACAAGAATGATATGCTAGGTCTCCCCATCCAGTTTCATCTCTCACTGCTTTCAGGGCAAGATTTATTACTTTAAACGACTCAAAGAATCAAAACATATTTTTTTTTTCAAAATTCACCTAAATATGACATTTGATACAAGAACTTAATACAATGTACATAAGTCACATCATTATTGAGTTAAGATAAACTACAAGATTTCTTTAATTTTTTGCTAGGTGTACATATAATCTCTTCAATTTTTAGACAGTACATTACATATTTCAATTATGGTCAGAAAGAGATTCTACCTGGAACTGGGCCTGGCTCCTTGTTGAGAGGAAAACAGAACGACACATGAATGTTCGATGCTAAATCTCCTCAGGAAGTCTTTGCCCTTCTTTGATGAAATGCCCTCAATAACTACAGCTAGTTCTTCCCCTGTAGAAAATTATCACAAAAAACATGATTGGAAATTACATAAGACATCAGATTATGGTCACACAAAATTAACATGGCCCGGTCAATTAGAAAACTTAGTAAATGGATATTTTTTATGGCTGTTCTTTACTTCCACATTAGAACAAAAAAAGTGGATCTGATACACTTCAATTATGTAGATAATAACAACCACAACAAGAGGCCAAATGTGAGCTTGTATCACTTATCTGGTCAGTAGCTTATAAAGAGACATATTTAGAAGGATCTTTTCTGGCAACATACATGATCATTACTACATAACAGTCCTTACTTACAATACATTTACTTTCACAGTCATCATTATCAAAACGTGTTGTTTAACAACTGACCTCCAATGTGTCTTAATGTGGAACAAGACCATTCATTTCAGCTGATATTATAGATCTTCATTCCAGCATTTCTCTGGTTATTGAAAAATCATAGCTAAAAGACTAAACCCCTGCTACCTCAAAAATGGGTCAAAGTCAATCATTTTCATCTCAGCATGCTACAACCCCAATATCAGTACCCCAAGGTTTTTGGTTACTGTGACGATTGCTTTTCTGGAGAGGGTGTTTTGAATTCCTTTCCTGCCACTCTCCTCTAAGATGATGAGGTAAAAGTTCAGAGAGAATATTTCATTTCTTTTTTTAATTCGATAGATATTTTGAATTCCATTCCAGACTGCCAAGGTCAACACTGTTTTCACAGTTGTCAGTCTATTTATTCAACCGGTTATCGTCCCCTATTATGGCCTTTTGGCCTTTAAGATGTTTGTATAATCAGACAGAATAAATCAATGTTTTTAGTTGTTTTTTTTTTTTTACCTGAGAGGGCTTTTGATTTCCCTTCAAGTCTACCAAGGTCAACATTACCCTCCCAGATGTTGAAGGTCAGACTGCGGAGCTTGCTCTCAGTTTTCTGGACAATGTTTGGACTGCCCTGTACAGTGACCAGGTAGGTACCAGCTTTGTATTCATGATCCATCTGACCACCAGAATGTCTACAATACAGTGTGTATAGTTAAGCAATGTTTAATCCCAGTTTTCACATCTGATTTAAACAAGTTTTTGAAATCATTGAAAAATTACCAAAGATTCCTGTTAATAAGAGTAACGATAACTTCACATTTGCATTTACCTAAACTATATACACGTATTCATCTGATGCCACCAGTTTGGTGTCTCTGTCTTTTCAAATCAATCTTACATATCATCAAGCAAGTATTAGAAATGCCCTTGATGCTACATAGTTTTAAGTGCCACCAATCTGAGGCCAAGTCCCTAATGTCTTATATTGAACAGTTTGTGGCACTTAGATCATACATTTGATGCCACCTAGTTATAAGTGCCACCAACCTAAGGCCATATCCTTAATGTCATATATTGAACAATTTGTGGCACTTAGATCATACATTTGATGCCACCTATTTATTACTGTCACCAACCTAAGGCCACATTCTAAATGTCATCAATTAAACAGTTTGTGATCATATCGCTGATGGCACCTAGTTATTAGTGTCACCTACCTGACATCACTTTCCATCTGTCTCATCTTGTCTTGGAGACAGTAGTGCAACATCATTCCTTTTCCTCCTTCAATAGATATTGGTTTACCAGTGACATCACTGAACTTTTCGAGCTCTTTTTCAATATCTCTGACAACATCAGTGGGTGATGCCAGTGACATTACTCGGATCTTTTTCTCTGTTTTCATTAATTTTATTTTGACAAGACCGAGCCCTTCCCATTTCTGAACAAGATTTTGCCAAGCAGCATTACGCAGATACTTGAAATGGCAGTCAGTGTAAGAAATGTCTTCACTTTGAATAAGTGACAACATCTTGTCTACAGCTTTCTTCGCATGATCTCTTTGGAAAGCATATGCACGAATGTTGTTTTCCTTTGCTAAACATATCACATGTGCATAAATTTTGTCACTCATCAAGGTCTGCCTTGTGAAATCAGGTACTCTCATTTTATGCTCAAGTAAAAGAGCTATTTCGTCTGGTATTTTGTGATCATGTTGCTTTACTTCTGTCAACTTATTCCTCATTTCATCAATAACAGTCTGAATGTCTTCTCTCATTCCTGTGATTCGAACTTGCTCTTTTTCAGAATTAAGATCAATTTCAACATTTTTCATTTTCCGTCCAAAACTTGAAATTCTCAAAAGAATAATTTTGTGTTTTGGTAAAGATATAATTTCTGTTTCTGATGGCCTGGTATATTTTGGGCCTTTCTCCTGTGTTTGATGAGATACTTTAGGATTAGTCTTTTGAATTACTAAAGCTTTTTGTTTTGTCTTCCTCCTGGTGTGATCTGAAAAAGGTAAATCTCCACTGATTAATGTCAAGTTTCCTGATTTTTTATTGGTTTGTTTTGTCTCATAACTTGGTTTTAATGAGTTGCTATCATCATCTTCCCAAGGACATATTTGATCTTGAATTTTCTCATTCTTCAACAAATTTTGCTTCAATAATTCAATGTTTTTTTCTAATTCTCTTTCACCTTGACCCTTCCCACTACTGGCTGAACCTGCATCACAATCACCATCAGTCATAACTTCTACATTATTGTTATCCTCTATAGAAGATTTGTCTTCTTCATATTCTTCTTCTACATAAAAATCCAGTTTTTGAGGCTCATCATGGATGCTGTCATGATGATTTGAACCATGTCTCTCCAATTCAACAGAATGTTTAGCACTTATGGGCTCTGTATTAGAAGTCTTTGTTTTTGCCAGCTGGTCTATTATACAGTTGTGGAAACCAGGATAGTAGGGTACGACCGTGAGAGGCTTGTCGTTGAGTAGGTGACCAGATTCACGGCCTTTCCTCAGAATATTTTCAACAGCTGAAATTTAAAGATTATAAAATCGTTTGTGAAAGTCCAAATTAATTCTGATCAGAAATAAAAATGAAGATCTTTTGACACATCTATTTTTTCTCTATGTTGAATTTGATTCTTGAAACCATCCAGTAATGGTCAATTTTATTTGTAGAAACACAAATATTTTATTATATATTTGTCTAAATTCTACAGAAATGTAAACAAATATATTGTTTCATCCATCCTCTGATATAGGCCTATGTTGTTCAATCCTATTCATTTATCCGGCTCCTATAAGTATATCGTTTTTTAAATTAAGTCTTCCCATTTTGAGTCAGAGTATTATAGAAATGTAAACAAATATATTGTTTCATCCATCCTCTGATATAGGCCTATGTTGTTCAATCCTATTCATTTATCCGGCTCCTATAAGTATATCGTTTTTTAAATCAAATGAATAAGTCTTCCCATTTTGAGTCAGAGTACTGACTTTATGACATCCCCCCCCCTCCCCGTGTATCTTAATACAAAGGGTTTTACTGAGGTTTACAATAAATTAACATGGCCAAAACAAAACAATTTCCTATATACATGTACAATCCTGTCATTCTGATGAAAAGATTTGTCCAATGGCCGAAATACTCCTGTATAAAAGTTTCATGTAGATACAGTGTAAGTAGTTGGGTGGAAACCTACAGCATGACAGAGACTGAGTGATGAGGAGCAACTAGGAAACTTACTGCTAAAAATCAACTATTTATTTCAGAACAATGAGAATAGAAGATGTACTTATAAACCCACATGGTCTGGCAGGTGAACTCTTGCCTTTTCACATCTGATGCGGGTATCAAACCCCAGACGGCTTAGTAAAAAGCAAGTGTGTTACCACTGTACAATCCAACTACCAATGAATATTATTTACCTGTCGGCAAGGATCCTGGGAAGAATGTTACAACCGTTATTCCCGAATCCTTGTGGTGCACTGACTGAACACTGTCCTCTTTGCCACCACTTCTGGGACTCTCAAAGTAAAGATTCAGAGAGTCCTCCGAGTGTTTGTGACCTTGACTATCAAGAAGCAGCAAACCTGCTGGTTGCTCTATTGGGGAAACATCTAGGACTCTTTTTCCCTTTTCAAGTTTCTTTATCAGTGCCTTCTTCTGAATGTGATCAATTTTATCTGAAACACAGGTAATAAAAACAACTTCTTTTACTACTGTTGCTTTTGAAATTAAAATATAGTCATTTTCATATCATTTGATTGAAAAATACTATAAATAGACGATCTTGTATGATTTGAGATGCCAAAATGATTTTTTTTTAAAAATTCAAACATAGCATCAGATTAAGGGGAGTGTTCGTTCAAAATATCAACTTTTTATTGAGGACAGCTAAGGACATAAATGTTAGTGGGTAATGACAGTGGGGGCTCTTACCTTGTACAACAGTATCAGGGTCAGCTTTTTTAGGGACACGGTGGTCAGTGAGTGGTGGTAGTGACACTGGGGGGCCTTACCTTGTACAACAGTATCAGGGACAACTAGGGACACGGTGGTCAGTGGGTGGTGGTAATGACACTGGGGGCTCTTACCTCGTACACTAGTATCAAGGACAACTATGGACACAGTGGTCAGTGGGTGGTGGTAATGACAAACATCATCTTTGACATCTTCATCTGTTACCACATTAACCCAGTTCACGAGAGTTTCAACACTCACAGAAGAGCTCAAATTCTGTTAATATATAAAATCCTCAAGTCACTGATACTTTTAACACATATAATCTACTGTTATGTAACAATTCTACAAGTAAAAATACATCAGTTATTCCACATTATTTTATATATCAAATTACAATGTCATCAATAAATGAGATTAAATAAAATGTTCTGATCCAAAACTGTCCACAACATTGATATTTACAGCTAAGTGAAATTTAAATAATTGTCATTTTCCAAATTCCCTCAGCTATTAAGTGTATCGAAGTGTATATCCTATCAACATACAATATAACAAAGAACAAAATTCTGCTTGTTATGGCTTCATTAAAAGTCACATAAAGTAAAGATATTGGAGAAAGCTAGGCTATTTCATGGTAAAAATGTATCAAGTTATTTTACAATGCAGGTAAAGTTTACCTTGATGACAAGGACACTATGTCTATCTATAGTACCCAGGGCTATATCTGTCAATAACTCTGTAAGTGTGGTCATCGTGGAAGGTCTCCCGACTTAATCTGTGAAAAAACAGGACACAAGGCAATATAGGCATGTGTGAATTAACATTACATCCAATGACTTACAAAGTCAATGTATCTAAAATCATTACTTGCATTAGTTTTAATAAATAGGCTTGAGAATTAGAATGAGGTGCTGAGTGCATTATGCATATGAGAATAACAGCAATATTATCACTTGCTGAATAATATTTAATAGTGACCAAAGATTAAATGTTCAACTTCTTCAACCTATGCTTTTGTTTATATCAGGTTTAAGTAATATCCTTTAAACTGTATTTCAAGTCAGATTCACATGTACGCAGCCTGAAAAAAGTGCATAATATATCTAAAAGCGGAAAATATCAGAATTTCTCACTTTAATTTATTTCCTTCTTCTTGCTCAGAATGTTGGTGACAGAAATCTATTGATTATGACTCAGAGACAATGTTCCTAGTCCCTGTCATTTTAGTATGAAGTGGGAAGAAATTAGTCAGGTTGTATCGATCACTATCTTAATTGTACAATATAAACACACATGTTGCTGCCAGGCTAACTTCAACTAATTAAAAAAACAAATAAATATGCAATGAATATATACATATATTTGTACAGCTTACATTATGTACTTACATATACATTATATATACCACGATAGCAGCCTTCATTGTACTTACAAAATGTACTTGAAATGTTTACCAAAATGTAAGGTTGATAAGAGTAAGTACACTCTTTAGAAGCGAAACCAGCTCACCTGACAAATCAACAATACATGATAAGTAAACATACTTACTTCGACCCATTATTTCGGAAATAAAGAGCTATTTCATCACAGTGTACATTTCCCCAAAAAATCGTACTTTCACTTTCTCTCCATCTGACCCTTCTTAACTGTCATTAAGACGTTTTTGTTGTACGTTCATCTTATTATCATGACAGCTCAAACGTCATGTTCAGTCACCGTGTGGTTATTCATGAAATGTTAAAATCATGGGATATCATTTTGTGAAAACTTCCCTAACTTCCTGACGTTAGGCCTAGACAATAGCTACGTACTTGACCCTTCTTGGAATTGTAGGGGGTCCTTTCGGTTTAAAAATCACTATCAGTTAAACGCTTAAAAAGAATAGTGACTCACAACCATTCAAGTGATCGAAGAAATATATTAATAGAAAGTCACAATCGTGTACTTTAGCTTATACTTCCTGGCGGTTTATCAAAGTACTGAAAGCTAAGTTGAACAGCATGCTGTTGTTGTTGTTAATCTCTCTACTATATAACACATGTAAAAGTATAGTAACAAAGACACATGTATATTGTCAACAGTGCCCAATGGAGGTTATAATAATGGACGTAACATTTGTTAAAAGAGTCGATCACTGTCGGCCAGTAAGAAGTGATTCTCATTTCATTTTATGTAGACCTATCATTCAAATTACATGAGTCAAGAGGAAAATTTCACAGCTTGTAAAAATCTTTTATTTTTATCTGAGAGTGGTAAACAAATTAAGAGTGACACTCTCAGCTGTATATATAACATAAATGTTTTTAACTTCAAAAGCTGAAAAAATATTGTTACAAAACTTAGTTCAATGAATTCCAAATCATCAATGTCTCAGTTCCTCATAATTTGAAATGATTATAGATGTGCTTTTGTAGAAAACTGGTATATAAACACAGCTATACTAGTTATCTCAAATATCTTCACCTGAATTGCTTTACTAAGAGACATTGAGAGTCCCTATTCTGCTGTTGATTACATTAAGCATGCCCCCGGTGCCATTGTTTCTGTATGCTTTTGTCATCCTTCTACAGCCACGGGAGACTATCAATGACAATCACTCTGTCATCCTTCTCCAGCCAGGGGAGACTATCAATGGTAATCACACTGTCATCCTTCTTCATCCAGGGGAGACAATCAATGGTAATCACACTGTCATCCTTCTTCATCCAGGGGAGACAATCAATGGTAATCACACTGTCATCCTTCTTCCTCCAGGGGAGACAATCAATCATAATCAGACTGTCATCCTTCTTCATCCAGGGGAGACAATCAATGGTAATCACACTGTCATCCTTCTCCAGCCAGGGGAGACTATCAATGGTAATCACACTGTCATCCTTCTCCAGCCAGGGGAGACTATCAATGGTAATCACACTGTCATCCTTCTCCAGCCAGGGGAGACTATCAATGGTAATCACACTGTCATCCTTCTCCAGCCAGGGGAGACTATCAATGGTAATCACACTGTCATCCTTCTCCAGCCAGGGGAGATTATCAATGGTAATCACACTGTCATCCTTCTCCAGCCAGGTAAGAATATCAATGGTAATCACACTGTCATCCTTCTCCAGCCAGGGGAGACTATCAATGGTAATCACACTGTCATCCTTCTCCAGCCAGGTAAGAATATCAATGGTAATCACACTGTCATCCTTCTCCAGCCAGGGGAGACTATCAATGGTAATCACACTGTCATCCTTCTCCAGCCAGGGGAGAATATCAATGGTAATCACACTGTCATCCTTCTCCAGGCAGGTAAGAATATCAATGGTAATCACACTGTCATCCTTCTCCAGTCATTGGAGACTATGAATGGTAATCACACTGTCATCCTTCTCCAGTCATTGGAGACTATAAATGGCAATCACACTGTCATCCTTCTCCAGCCAGGGGAGACTATCAATGATAATCACACTGTCATCCTTGGTAGCAGTACACAGTTTCTCGGTGTGGCCATGGGTGATTTTTTTTGCTCATTAGATTACCCCATTATAAAGGTTTTAATTAAAAATGAAAAAAAAAATCCTTGCTAAAATTGGTCCTGTCATGTTAAAGTAGACAATGTGGGGTTTCATTTTTTTCAGGATAATATTTTAGCTTTGTGTTGGAGATTACTATTTGGGCAGTCTCGAATCTGTGCCTACGCACCAAAAACTAGCTTTACAGGAAGTGAAATTTTCATAGTGTTCACATGTGGTCATGTTATGAAGAATTTCCGAGTTGGAATTTGCTGAAATGTAAGTACTTTGTTACCATGACAGTGTTGTTGATTGTAAGATAGGTGTTTAGAATTAAATTTCTCCTAGAAAGTTGTAGTGTTGGGTTGGAATCACAGTATTTTTGCATTTTTAGCATTTTTTCAGCCAGGTAACCATGACAATCAAATGTCAGAAATCAGAGGAAATTTTTTTTTTACACAAATTTCATCTCTCTACTGTTAATGTAATTGTTATATAGTTTATAAATATATATACATGTAATGATGTATTTTCCATAACCAATCTGCTATACCTGTATATCTCAAACATGACAAATAATTTCAGGAAAAATGCAAATTAACTGTTTACTGCTACCCTTCTCCAGCCAGGGGAGACTATCAATGGTAATCACACTGTCATCCTTCTCCAGCCAGTGGAGATTATCAATGGTAATCACACTGTCATCCTTCTCCAGCCAGGGGAGACTATCAATGGTAATCACACTGTCATCCTTCTCCAGCCAGTGGAGATTATCAATGGTAATCACACTGTCATCCTTCTCCAGCCAGGGGAGACTATCAATGGTAATCACACTGTCATCCTTCTCCAGGCAGGTAAGAATATCAATGGTAATCACACTGTCATCCTTCTCCAGCCAGGTAAGAATATCAATGGTAATCACACTGTCATCCTTCTCCAGGCAGGTAAGAATATCAATGGTAGTTACATTCGTGAAATTGTATCTTAGTCGAGACTCTTCATTCGAAGACAACCGTCAACTATGATTTTTTTTTTTTTTTTTAATATTTGTCTGCTTGTGTACCATAAGGATCAGTCTAAGATCCCTTTTATTATTCTATTTCATATTTTTTATCTTTTCAAACCTATGTAAACAGTTAATAAATTCTTTGCCGACAACTCTTCTATTCAAGATCCTTCGTCAGACTTGCATGTTATAGATCAAAACTTGAACCATGATATTCATCGTTCATAAATTTGATCTGGTCAGAGGCTATTGCAGTTCAATTCTGCAATGACGAATGTTGTTCTCTTCTCTTTCTGACCTTTTGATATCAAATAAAATCTTACCTGTAAAATGAACCACTTACTTCCACTGACTTTCATTGCTATCTCACTGTCTTTCATGGTAGCAAATTTAATTTGCTTGACCATGTTCATCATGTTATCAAAGCATTCAATGTAAAATTAATGCTTTAAAACAAAACAAACACAAAAATACTGTATACACGTCTTCTATTAGAACAATTCTTGAATATGCCTCCTATGTCTGGGATGGTTCTTCTGACGAAGTTTTAAATGCCTCATCATCGATACAATGTACTCCAGGAGTTTCAATTACTTTCACTACCTGCAGTCCTGGAATATTTCCTGGCAAAATATTGAAGGCACAAGCGAAGTTATTTGATTGGTCTAGCATGGGATTCAGTGGAAGAAATAAAACCAATCACAGACCGGTACGCTTA